>NC_065582.1:172658596-173005263 GCF_024542745.1 Macaca thibetana thibetana
TTAGAAGATGAAGAGATTGACCCAAAACTGGGATGGAGGAAAAGCAGCCAAAGAAGATGTTCTGTTTCTTAAGTGACTTTGAAGGTTATACATCTTTAATATTCATTTTGAGGAATAAAGAATTTAGACTTCCAATTAATTACAGACATTATGTATGTTTTACTTATTCAGTATCCCTTGAGACAACTTTCTTATAATTGGAGTATCTCCTTCCTATTTTAGCTATTCCCAGGAGATTTTAGGAGCTGTAGGGAGCTTGATGGAGAACCCTCAATTGCCTTTTTCATTATTCCACTTACTAAACACCTCAATAATAGATTTAAAATTTCAATGACATGAATATTAACAACAAAATTCCAGTCACAAATTACTCTAACAAAATTGTCCTGTGTACTGTTATTAGGTATGGTACTAAAAACATCCTGTCCACAGACACACCTCAAATGTGGAAATGGAGTTAGCACCCACACGATCATTACTGCATGTCTATTCTATGAGAGATTTCAACATGGGCTAAAATAAAAAATCCTTTTAATGATTCTCCCTGATCAGGTAGGGGGTGTATTAGTCCGTTTTAATGCTGTGGATAAAAACATATCGGAGACTGGGAATAAAAAGAGGTTTAGTTGGACTTACAGTTCCACATGGCTGAGAAGGCCTCAGAATCACAGCGGGGGTGGGGTGGGGGAGCAGTGAAAGGCACTTCTTTCATGGTGGCTGCAAGAGAAAATGAGGAAGAAGAAAAGCTGAAACCCCTGATAAACCCATCAGATCTCCTGAAACTTATTCACTAACTCGAGAATAGCACTGGAAAGACTGACCCCCATGACTCAATTACCTCCAACTGAGCCCCTCCCACTTGGGAATTCTGGGAGATACAATTCAAGTTGAGATTTGGGTGGGGACACAGCCAAACCATATTGGGGGATATCCAAGAAAACCCAACCTCACAAGTGGAATCTTGAAGCAAATGGAGATTTAGTATTAGATTGGTGCAAAAGTAATAGTGGTTAATTACTTTTGCACCAACCTAGTAGGAATAATGGAAACATAGGGAAGATTTCTGATCACTCTCCTGGCCTATTAATAACATGACACTTTTTCCCCATTGCTTGTTTTAAAAGAATCAACATTAAATTTGGCTTAAGCAAAAGAAAACTGCCCCTAATTTTTCAAGCATGTATCTGTTGTGAATGAATGAGCTCAGAGAGGCAGAGAGATGCAGAGCTTTGGAGAGGGTAAGTTTTAGAACAGGGAGTGTAGAAATAGGAAAGTGGCTCTAGTGAAAAGGGGTAGGTGGAAGAATCATTTCTGTGAGATTTTAGTTTAAAATGGAAGCAGTGAAATCTCCCTTCTCCAAGGTCTTACCTATTTTCTGGTCCCAAACGGTGTTACTATCACTAACAAAATGGGTCCGAGCATTCACATGGCTGGAACTCAGTCTTTGTTTCTTCCTAGTGCCATTTACAGAGACCTGTATGAGTCTCACATATTCCCCCTGAAGAAATCTTCCTTCTGGTTCCCTCCTATCCAGCCCCTCCTCCATCATTTTTGATTCTCCTGCAGTGGGGACCGTGATCATTGTGTTAATATCTTCTTCAGTTGTTTAATATTACTCAAGCACAACAAAAGCAGGGAACATATGGTCAATGCTAGTATATTATTATTTATTTATTATTTATAAAAATAATTTATGGAGTAGTTAATATTCTGGCCCAATTTGAAGTCTCTCATAGACTGGACATACAGTAATGCTCATGTGGGTGCTAATGTCTTATCATAACTCCACTTCCACATTTGAGTTGTGTCTGTGGACAGAATATTTTTAGTATTATATTTAATAATGATACAAGGACAATTTTGTCAGAGTAATTTGTTACTTGAATTTTGCTGTTAATACCCAGGCTATTGAAACAAAAAGCTATTATCTAGGTGTTTGGAAGTGGAATAATGAAAAAGGCAATTGAGGGTTCTCCATCAACCTCCCCACAACTCCTAAAATCTCATGGGAATAGCTAAAATATGAAGGAAGCACTCCAATTATAAGACAGTTATCTCAAGAGACATTGAATAAATAAAACATACATACAATCTCTATTTAATTGGATGTCTAAATGTTTTACTCCTCAAAATGAATATTAAAGGTGTACGACCTTCAAAGTCACTTAAGAAACAGAACAACTTCTTTGGCTGCTTCTCCTCCATCCCAGTTTCAGGCCAATCTCTTTATCTTCTAATATCAAAATATATCTGATGGTGCAAAATAAATAATCAGTAAAACAAGCAAATAAAAAATCCCACAAGGGGTTTGTCTTTAGTCAAAATTAACTCTGTACCCTAGATACGTCATTTATCTTCAAAATAGCTTTGAGCCTGAAACTGTTAAAAGGTTTTGATCTTATCCTTCTATTTTTTCCCCTGTTTTTCTATTCTTCATCATCATTCCCCTTAAGAACATAAGAGAAATAATGAAAAGACAAGAAGTAGTGATCTATAGGATATAAATCTTCTCTTCAGTACAAGCACCAGAATGCTGAAGAATCAAGCGCTTGTTATTGAACTGCATGACATTGAGATTCTTCAGTGAACGATTGAACCAATAATTTAATTTAGTTCTTTTGGCCACCTTAGTCCAGAAATGCAGGAATGCACTACTTTATAGCTGAAAGTTCATGGCGTCTATACTTTGACAGAGCTGAATAGAAATCCTGGCTGAACAGTATCTATTCTACGGGTACAAGTACTGGTTAAATTAGTTAGCCACTTGGAGCTTCAGTTTTCTCATCTCTAAATTAAAAATATCTAAGTTAGCACTTATTTTATAAGGACTTGTGGAGATTCAATATATATGAAGATTTTGGAACATCTGTGTTCTTTCCACTACAGAATGTTGTTATTACATAAGTTGTAGGGATAAGGCAGAGTATGTTAAAGTTTCCCTAAACACATAATTGTCATGGAGAACTGGGTTCAGGTCTCTCAGGAATCCTCTAGGACACCAAGTGAAACATATCTCAAAAAATAACCTCACCAGAGGGTTGAAAGACTAGAGCATTTATACTCTGACTCCAATTTCTCATTTGTTGAGGTTTGCTCCTGAGGCTTTCCTAGGGTTACACAAGTATGGATTGTGTCTACTTACCCACAGAAGGAAACCTTCAGGCAAGGAAGAAGAAAAAACTGGATGCTTGGGATGGGAAGGTGAGAGCATGCTGGAAACTGCCTTGATGCATAAACTAAGGTGGGTCAAAGGATTATCAGGGCAGGTTATGGATAGCATCTAGTAAAGTGGTGAAGGGGCACTTAAGCTAGGTTGGAAATCAGAAAACCTGGGACAAATTCCAACTCTAAATTTAACTAAATATGAGTCATTCACTCAACAGTCATCAATTAAGCATCTACTAATTTCTAGATAATGTTCTCAGCAGTGAAGACAAAGCAGTAAACAAAATAGATAAAATTTCTGTTTTTATGCTACTTAGAGTCTTTTGAATGCTCAAGTCCTATACTTACTAATTTGGAAAAAAAAGATAGTTTTATATTAGAATAGGGAAGACATGTATAGTGCTTACTGTGAACAGGAAGATAAAATAAATAAGTAAGCCTGACTTGGTAGGGAAATAATAGAAAATTCTTCTGTTTTTTACAGTTTACTCATTTGAGTCAGGATTCAAATAAAGCACATTCATAAGTCACTTTTAAAATGTTATTTTATTTTATTTTATTTTATTGAGTTCTGGGATATATGTGCAGGACGTGCAGGTTTCTTACAAAGGTAAATGTGTGCCATGGTGGTGGTTTGCTGAACCTATCAACCCATTACCTAGGTCATAAGTCACTTTTAATTTATAGGTTTCCATCTCCATCTGTACATTTTTTGCCTTGCAGGTCATTTGTTGAGGAAACAGAGTTGTCTGATTTGTAGAATTTCTCACAAGCTGCTCTTGGTGATTGCATCTCCATGGTTACTTATAATGATTTCCTATTAAATGGTACATAGATCTAAAGGCTCAACATGATTCAGGGTACATTGTTTCCCAAGGTCACTTCACACATGGTATTGTATAATTTCTTCATGAAGTATCCAATGCTGGTTTGTCTCTTTGGGATGTTGGTAACCGTAGATGATTATTGCCTAGATACATAAATCCATGATGAAATAGAAATGCTATTAGAAAAAGAAACTTATCAACAAATAGTTAACCTGAGATATAGATTATTAAGAGAGGCAAAATAAATGCTGTATTCTTTCTCTTTATTTACCAACTTTCAAAATGACAAGAGAATATTCTGATATCCTTCAAAAACATACAATAATGGAAGAACATAGAGAAAAATGAGAATGTATTTTTTATTTTTTGTTTTTTAATCCATTATAAACTAATGCATTTTTTAAAAAGTAATAAATATAAATACATGACAATTATCATCTTCAATGATGCTCGAATTGTTCTGTCTTTTGCCAGGAAACATTTTTGTGTCTTGAATCTTTTAATGTAAGGACATTTCGATATGTCTTGATTTCTGGAATGACAAGATGCTCCCACCAACTGTGACCCAACTGCAATTAGCAAAGCATTCTTGATTCATTTTTTCACAGAAAATGGTAATTAGAGACCATAATCTGTGTGTTAGAGGAGTTCATTACTATTAGATTAGCCATTTTTTTCTAGATGTTTTCAGTGTGCAAAGCTAGAAGTTAACTTTGCTTTTGTTTATGTCACCATAGGTTTATTCTGATATTTTTTCAATTCAAATACAGAATGTATAGTAATTTTACTTAGTTTCATTGATCTTATATTTATATCTCCTTTTAAAATATGTTGAAACTCCACATTTCAAATGATATCCAAATAATTATTCATTTCATTTATGACACAAAATGACCCCAAAATTATAAAGTCAATACTATATCCAACAAAACATTAAAAAATGTTTTAGTTAATGTTGTCCTCAAGGTATATCTTAGTACAGTCAAATTATCTTAAATTATTAGTTTAGTATTTTCTGTATGGTTTTCCACCACTGTACAGACTGTTTCATTTACATAATTTATTTCATTTTCAATTATTAGAAACTGGATTTTAAATATTGTCTTTTAATAAAATTACAGATCTAGTTATCTAGTTACAAGGTCAAATCTATATATTAGCGTATATTTTTAAAAAGCTAGCTTCTCATAGGGAGCCTTCCACTCTGCTTTCTCCCTCCTATAAACTTTTTTTTAATGTAGAGTTTATCCTGCCGTTGCTGTATTGTTTTGAATAAATTATTAAACATTGACCTTCAAATACCATTTTCTTAAATGAAAGGTAGCATTGGCCAGGGGCAGTGGCTCACGCCTGTAATCCCAGCACTTTGGGAAGCCGAAGCGGGCAGATCACGAGGTCAGGAGATCGAGACCATCCTGGCTAACAAGGTGAAACCCCATCTCTACTAAAACTACAAAAAAAAAATTAGTCGGGTGTGGTGGTGGGCACCTGTAGTCCCAGCTACTCAGGAGGATGAGGCAGGAGAATGGCGTGAACCCGGGAGACAGAGCTTGCAGTGAGCCAAGATGGCACCACTGCACTCCAGCCTGGGTGACAGAGCGAGACTTAGTCTCAAAAAAAAAGAAAACAAAAAAAAAGTAGTGTTCCCGTATTTTTTTTTCCAGCTTGCAATTTTTCTTTAATAATGTATCCTGGAGATCTAACAGAATATAGAAATAGTCCTTATTCTTCTTTTCAACTATACAATATTTCGCTGTGTGGTTATTTATTCAAACAGACCTTTATCAATGGACTTTTGGATTGTATTCAATCTTTACAAATTTAAGACATTAACTCTTTTTTCCCGTGGTATAAGTTATAAAAAATAGTTGCCAGTTTGATTTTGTATTTTTACTTTGCTTATAGTATTGTTTCTATGCAAATGTTGTAAAATCTTTTAAGCTAAACTTATCCATGGTTTCTCTTATCATTTTTTATTTTATAGTCAGAAAAGTAATCTATTTTCCAAAATTTTAAACAGAGTCACTCAGGTTTTCATCTAGTACTTGAAAGGTCTCATTATATTATTTTTGTTTTGCTTTTACAAATCTCTAATGCATTTGCAATCTATTCTAAAATGAAGTGAAAAATCATCCATTATGTACTTTGATATAGCATACTAAAATAGCTCATATTAAAAAAAATCACTCTCTTCACTAATTTGAGATGCCACATTTATCATATACTAAATTTTCATAAGAAGTTATTTCTGTTGCGGGTATTTAGTAGTTTTCCATTAGCCCATTTACTCATTAATTCCTGGACAAACTCAGTTATAGTTATAGAGGCATTATGATATGTTTAATGCCCAACAGGGCTAACCTTCAGGTCCTTTTGTTATTTTTCTTTTTCAGAATTTTGCTTAACAGTTTTTATTATTTATTGTTTTAATTGAAACTTATAACCAATTTGTCTGGCTGCAAATCTGACATTTTTTGTTTATGTTTTTCAGATGCAAAATATCCTCTTCATAGAACTTTGGGACATCTTTTGTAAAATTTACACCCAGGTATTTTATTTTATTTTTGCTATTACAATGTATTATTTTATCTTCCATAATATCATCTATTAAGTTTTTGTTGGATAAATAAAGGCTGTTGATTTTTACACGTTAGCTGAACAACTTAATACTTTATTAAGTTACTGTTTTTATTGTAGCTTTTCTATTTTTTGGATTTTATACATAACCTGATAAAGTTTTACCTCTTTCCCTCCAATTCTCATGTTTCTAATGAATTTTCTTGTCTACTTGTATTGATTAATACTTCCATCACAATATTAAATATGGTGCTGGAGATCAATGATACTGTTTTCTTGTTTCTGATATTAGTAGAAGGCCTCTGAGGTTTCCACATGATGTAAGATGTTAGCTATGATAGATTTAATCATTTTCCCAAAGTCTTCACTCCATCCCTGTTGCAGACTATTTAGTCACACCCTTTGTCATGTGATTCAGAAAGGCCTGCCAATAAAGATGTAAAGTGCACATGCTCTCCCCATTAGCCTTGAGTTTGTACATGTGACTTGCTTTATTAAAAGGATTGTTTGTCGATGTAATGCAAATACAGTTTTAAATATGCTTGTATGGTTTGACTTGTTCTTTCATGTTGCTGCCTTCTTTGATGAATAGAAAATGCCCCAAGTAATCAACTTTGTTCCAGAATAAGAAAAAAAAATGACCTTATCCTAGCCTGCAGACTGGAACTAAGCCCAGTTGATAACTAGTGAGCCCAGTAAACTACAAATCTTCTGCAGACTTGTGTTTTTGTAAGCCACCGTGTTTTGGGTTTGTTCTTTATACAGCATTGTTGTAGCACTAGCTAATTAATATATTGTCCTTGAGACTGAATTGTATACAGCAGTCTTCCCTTATCCATGGTTTCTAAGTTTGCAGTTTCAGTTTCCTGCGGTCAACTGTGGTTCAAAAATATTAAATGAAAAATTTCAGAAATAAATATTTCAAAAGTTTTAAATTGCATACAGTTCTGAGTAGCATGATGAAACCTCATGCCATCCCATTCCATCTTTCCCAGGCCATAAATCATCCCTTTGTCCAGTGTATCAACAATATCAACATTATTTGTGCATTATTAATCATTTAATAGTTATCTCAATTATCAGATAAACAGTTGCAGTATCACACTGCCTGTGTTCAAGTAACCCTTATTTTACTTCGTAAGAGCCTCAAAATGCAAGAATAGACATTCTGGCAATTCAGACATGCAAAGTGAAGCTGTGAAGTGTTTCCTTTAAGTTAAAAGATGAAAGTTCTCAATAAGGAAAGAAAATATATATATATATGCGAGACTGCTAAGAGCTATAGTAAGAACAAATTATCCATGTGTGAAATTGTAAAGAAGGAAAAAAATTCGTGCTTGTTTTGCTGATGCCCCTCAAACTACGAAAGTTAGAGCCACTGTTTATAAGCGCTTAATTAAGATGAAAAAGTCATTGAATTTGTGGGTGAAAGGCATGAACAGAAGCACCTTCCAACTGATGACAGTCAGGTTTGCTACTATCTGAGGTTTCAGTCATCTACTGGGGGTGTTGGTCTAAAACAACATACTGCAGATAAAGGAAGGCTACTGCATATACAATTGTGTGTATGTATGTGTATGTGTGTACATTTACACACATATACAGTATGTACACATATTTGTATGTTTTTAACAAAATCTTAATTACTTGCTATTCTATTGTTCTGACAAAAGGGCGTTAGATTGTATTAAATGCTTTTTTCTGCTTATAGAAGAATAATCATAAGATTTTTCCATGTCCAGTTATATTCTTGCGTTGAAAATATGAAATCTCAGGACAGTAATTCACCTGTAATATTAGATAATAGAAGAAAATGAGTTTAAATTGTCTCTGATTCTCCAAATACTCCATTCTTGCCAAAGTGATCTTCAAGAATTCTACAGCTACAGTTTTAGACCAAAAGAAATTGTAGTACAGCTATAAGAAAGATGAAGTTTGAGGATCATTTTCTTCTGGAAAACAAGATCATTTAAAAATTTTCATCTTGAATATTTATGCACTTCCAAAACAAGAGTTACTATGACATCATCAAGTTCTACCTTTTGACATAGGAAAAATACCCTTCCAAAAATCATCAATTTTTTTTCTCTATACCTATATTTCAGCTAAACACCTAAGAAACCTATCATTTTTTTCATGTTATCATTTTACTTTTTGTTTTCATTTTTTCCTTGCTCTAATAAAAATAAGGCAGAAACAACAGGAAAGTTGCTCTTGTACATTTTTTCCTTTTCAGCCCTATATCAAGGCGAAAAGGAAGAAATGGATTATAAAGTTAAAAGCTCTGTCTCCTTTATTCTTCAAAAAATGATAGCACCTATTTCTTCAAAATAGAAAATTGCTACGCATACATAGAGAAAATTTGAAAAATATGGAGAAATAGAATTAAAAAGATGACAACACATACCATAGAAATTTAATCATGGTTCATTTGTTAGTATTCTTTCCAATTTTTCTTGTGTTTGCCACTCATAATACAATGGTATCTTGATTATTTTCACAAAACATTTCACAGTAAATCTATGCTGGCATCATTAGCAATAATTACAGATATCATTTTCAATTGAACTATAGTATTTCTGCTACTTCAAAGTATTAATCTACATTCAGTCAGTCTTCTATCATTGGAATTTAAGATATCCCTCTTGTTTTTGTTCTTTATATATTATTACTTGACAGGAAATTTAGAACATAAATTTGGTTCACATTCTAGGGTGTATTTTTAGGAGTGATCTCCAGAGAGGAATTACTAGTCATTAGATTACTAATATATTGTTAGATATCAGGCAATCTCAATTAAACTATATACAACCATAAAATGGCATCATCTTTATCTTTTGAATTTTGAATGAACAAATGGTGATGGAGCTGAAAAGGAAGGAGAACAATTAGATATTTCATTACCTTCTAAGAAATATTGGTCACATTTCCAAATCCTTATACCAAATTTTGGATGATATAGTCACAGTAAGCCACCAGCAGAGAAGGTATGGTCCAAACAATTATCCCAGTCTCTCTTTGCATTTATCCTCCTGTCCCTTTCTTTTCCTCACCTTTTCTTGGCTTTCCCTATCTTTTTTTCCTTTCCACTCTGCAGAAGTAAATGAAACATGTAAAACTATATGAAACAACTTGTGTTTATTTGGACAACAACCACAATTATAGCACAATTTCATGTCATCTTCTCTTCTGTCATTTTCTTCCCTACCTGACACTGACAGCCATTCAGGCTTCTTGGTGCAGCCAACATCAGACGGTGTCGTCTCACTGCTTCTTTGGAAGTCTGTGTAGTATCTTCCTGCTTTGAGGCTTTCTATGTTGGGTTATTCTTCTTTCTGTTCCCCCACATACAGTGAGCAACTTACACCAAATCTCATGGGTCTCTTCACTTACCTGGGCAGTTTTTGTAGGTAATCAATGAGATGTATCAAGCTCTTCTTGCTTGACCCAGTGGAAACACATCTTCTATTTTCCAGCTGAAACGTCAATGATTAACTGGCATGGTATCTCAGTTTTGCCAGCTGTCCTCTGTTCTATTATCCATGCCCTGGAAGCAACAGACTCATCTTCTGGTGGCATCAGAGATACATTTCCAGGGAGAAAAAAAAAATCTTTAAAATTTTCAAAAAATATTCCCGTCCACATAAGCAGAACAAAGTACCCTATTGCTGTTTTCATTTGTACATATTTGATTCACCAGTATGGTTAAAATTCTTAAAATAATTTTCATTGGTTTTAAAATGTGTATTAGTCATTGTATTTTTCAAGAGTAAACAATCTGTTCATGACTGCTATTCATTTACTCTTCTGTCTACTTTCTTTTGGGAAGTGGAAATACATACATCTGTATTTTGGCATAACATATATAATTTATATAATATACATATTATTATAAAAGATATAAATAATAATTTTCCATATCCCTACTACCTGGAATTAATTCCTGTTTGTATTTTGCGGTACACATTTTATTTTTTAAACAGCTCTTGTGGTTTGCTAACCAATTTGTCAGAACTTGTTACTAAGGCTGTTAAATATTTGTCATACTCACTGAAAATATTCCCCCTTTCTGTTATCATCAATAAATCTTTCAGATTTGTGCTGCTTTAGGTAGGCACCATTACAGGAGGGTTTTCTCTGTGAGTGAATATGCATGTGTGTTTTGCATAACTATGTGCAGTTGCTTCAGTTAAGCAACTGATGATGACAAGTCTAAGCCAGCAGACAGCTATTCTGTCCTGGGATATTTACTGAACCTTCATTTTTGAATTTCTACCCAGAATTCCCATCTGATTATTCAAAAAAATAATAGGTGAGCTTTGACTTGGAATAACTAAATGGATATATAGAAAGAATGAGAGCAAGAGAGATGGAAGAAAGGGAGGACTCACAGATGTCCTATAAAAGAATAATGTTACTTCTGTTTTACTTAAATAACTCAGAAGTTCAAAACAATTACATGATTTGCCTAAGACAGGAAAAGGCAGAATTCAAATTCATGTCTGCTTGATTTCCTAGTCTATTAGTCAATTTTCATGCTGCTAATAAAGACATATCTAAGACTGGGTAATTTATAAAGGAAAGAGGTTTAATGGGCTCACAGTTCCACATGGCTGGGGAGGCCTCACAATCATTGCTGAAGGTGAAGGAAGAGCAAAGTCACCTCTTACATGGCTAAAGGCAAGAGGACATGTGTAGGGGAACCTCCCTTTATAAAACCATCAGATCTCACAACACTTACTCACTACCACAAAAACAGCGCAGGAAAAACCCACCCCCATGATTCAATTACCTCTCATTTGATCCCTCTCATTACACATGGGGATTATAACAATGTAAGTTGAGATTTGGGTGGAGACGCAGAGCCAAACCATGTCACCTAGGGTCTTCCCAATGTAATGGTTGACTGTCCATCTTTAATGCCATTTTTAATATTAAGTAACCTTTCAGTCCTTTTTTTCTTCTCTTTATTCGTTTTGTTCCTTAGGTAATAAATAATACATTAACATCTGGGTCGTGTTTTTACGGTTTACAGAGGACTTTAACATATACCAACTCTTTTAATTTTCTCATCATCTCTATAAACAGATTTTTTTCCTCCTTTTCCAGCTCAGGACACAGGTTGAAGGAGATGATATCACTGGGTCACCAAACTGGTTAGTGACAGAGGTGAGATTCAAATATGGGCGTGATTCTTTATTTTCTTTCTCTTTCTTTGGTGCCTCCACCTCCTGCTTCTCGGCAACCACAGAGATGTTTTAGTTCCTGGCACAAACAGCTTAGTGGAAACTTGGCTTGGAAATGATCACAGCAAAGCATTTTAGCACTTGCTGAGTTCTCTATCCACTACTTACTATCTCTGTGCCACGGCAAAATTTTCAGTTATTTAATTCAGGACTATGGGGATGATAATCATGGCTTATCCATAAAGTGATTATAAAAATATAAGAAAATATAGTAGGTAAAGAAATTGACCTATAGCCAAGCACATAGTAAAAGATTAATATGCATAGACTACTGTTGTTAGGACCATTTACCTAGCATCTGGAAATCAAAGTTTTAAAGTATTGGAGACTTGGAATAAACATGAAATAGGAGGAGTTGACCTAGAAGCTATCACCTGGAATTAACTACTGTTAGCCAAAGTGATCTCTATGTATTTGAAGATACTAATGCAAATGAATGCACTAGAATACTGAAGATAGGTGGTCTGACCACTTTAGCAAACATTTTAAACAAGGTTATTTCTCACTGTAGTGCATAGAGATTTCTGTAACATTTAGGACTTTGGTCATTAACTTTTATAAATCCAAATATACAGTTTCTCAATAAAAATGAGATGTCTCTAACTACACGTGTTCCTAGAGTTATTGTCCCTTAGCAACTCTAGTAAAGATTGCTAACATTTACTGGTTGCTTTCTACGTGCCAGACACATGTGCTAAGCATTTTACATGCGTCGTCTCCATAGACTCTCATCATAAATATCTCACAGATAGCTACCATTTTAGTCATTTTGAAAGTGCTGATCAGGCTTAATGAGGTTAAATTATTTGTCCAAGTTTTCATAGCTAATTAATAGTAGAGCAACATATCTATAAATGACAATTGTTATTTTTTTTTCTTCTGTTTGGAGAAACCCTTACCCTATGGAATAATCTAAAAACAGATCATTTCTCAAGAGAAAACAGAGAAGTCCACATTTTTATTTTCACAGTCCCGTTGGCAACAAGAACATGGAAGGTGTGTCATCGAATCACACACCAGTCTTTGAATCTATACTTCATTTTGCAAAGATTCAGGGACAGTGGAGAATTCATTTTAGCACCAGAGACAGTGACCAGAGGAGCAGAAATGTAGTGTCTACAAGTTGCATGGCCCTAGGGGTAGGAAAAGTACCCAATGTCTAATAACTTCAGTGTTTTAAGCAGAATTACTGAGCTGTATTAGTCAGTATCGACTTAGTTACTTAAATGGTTTGGCTCTATGTTCCCACCCAAGTCTCACCTTGAATTGGAATAATCCCCACATGACAAGGGTGCGACCATATGGAGAGAATTGAACCATGGAGGCACGGTTTCCCATATGCTGTTCTGGTGATAGTGAGTTCTAACAAGATCTGATGGATTAATAAGAGGCTTCCCCCTTTGCTTGGCACTCATTCTCTCTCCTGCCACCCTGTGAAGAGGTGCCTTCCACCATGATTGCAAGTTTCCTGAGGCTTCCCAAGCCATGTGGAACTGTGAGTCAATTAAGACTCTTTCCTTTACCAATTACCCAGTCTTGAGCAGTTCTTTATAGCAGCATGAGAATGGACTAATACAGTTACTATTACAGATGTAACACCACTATCTAAGCAAGCTTGTCCAATCTGCCGCCTGCCAGCCACATGCAGTCCGGATGACTTCGAATGCAGCCCAACACAAATTTGCAAACTTTCTGAAAACACTTTGAGGCCGGGCGAGGTGGTTCATGCCTGTAATCCTAACGCTTTGGGAGGCCAAGGTGGGTGGATCACCTGAGGTCAGGAGTTTGATATCAGCCTGGCCAACATGGAGAAACCCTGTTTCTACTGAAAATACAAAAATTAGCCAAGTGTGGTGGTGCATGACTGTAGTCTCAGCTACTTGGGAGGCTGAGGCAGGAGAATAACTTGAACCTGGGAGGCAGAGGTCGCAATGAGCGGAGATTGTGCCACTGCACTCTAACCTGGATGACAGAGCAAGACTCAGTCTCCAAAAAAAAAAAAAAAAAAAAAGTTGTTGTTTTTTTTTTTTTTTGATTTTTGAAGCTCATCAGTTATTGTTTGTGTTAGTGTATTTTATTTGTGGCCCAAGACAATTCTTCTTCCAGTGTGGCCCTGGGAAGCCAGAAGATTGGACACCCCTGAGTGAGCCAGAAGTGGGGGCTTTGCTCCACAAAGTCATTCAGGGACTGAAGTTCATTTCAACTAGTGATCCAGCCACTGCCCATGTGTAAGTTTGCTAAAGCTTTCATAACAGAGTCCCATAGACTGTGTGACTTAAACAACAAAAATTTATTTCCTTACAGTTCTGGAGGATAAAAACCCAAGATAAAGGTGTTGGGAGGGTTGGTTTCTCCTGTTGCCTTTCTCCTTAGCTTGTAAATAGATATCTTTTTCCTGTGTCTCTGTATATGTCTGCACCCTAATTTATTTTCCTTAAAAGGACATTGTTCTGATTGGATTAGGACCCACTCCAAAGGCCTCATTTTCATTTAATTATGTTTTTAAAGTCCCTATCTCTAAATACAGTTAGATTCTGCATTATATGGGAGGTTAGGACTTCAACATATGCATCTGGGGGGACATGCTAGCACTATGGCACCTCAAAGTCTTCCACTTAATCTTCTACATCTGGCCAGTAGATGAGCAGAATTGGAGAGGATCACACAGATTGTTTAAGGGCTATGTCTAGAAGTGCCTTACGTCTCCTTTGCTCAAATTCCTTTGACTAAAACTCAGCCACGTGGCTCCACCTACCTGCAAGGAACATGGAGCCCAACAGGCAACTATAGCAGGAATTTGGTGGTCGCTGCCTCTGCCATACAAAGACATAGCAGTAGTGCCCACAAGACCAATGGCTGTGACTCTGGCTACCTACTTTCTCTTCCTGAATGCCATGCTCTTCAGAATTTTCACAATATTTCTTCAAAGAATTTCAAGTAAGGATGTTCCAGATGCTCCACAATTAGTCAGTGGAACCCATAGAGGAAAACAAGAAGCATTAATAATTCCAAATTCCAAACAGGGCTACCGGCAACTGGGTGAGATGACAGCATCTCCAGACCTTACAAGGAGATAGGGGAATAAACTCTATCACCATCAGACAGAAACCTAATCTATAGACCTGCTCTTTGGGTTAAACTGTGACCCCGCCAAATTCATATGTTAAAGCCCTAACCATCACTACCTCAGAATGAGAGTGTATTTGGAAATGAGGTCTTTAATAAGGTGACTAAGTGTGAATAGGCTGGTACAATGGGTGTGGGCCCTAAATCAGTCTGACTGGTGTGCTTATAACAAGAGAACATTTGGATACACCAGGAGCATACATACACGGGAAAGACACAGCAAGAAGGCAGCTATCTACAAGCTGAGTAGATGGCTTTCAGAAGGAACCAAACCTGCAAATACCTTAATCTTGGACTTCTAACTTCAGAAATGTGAGAAAATAAATTTCTATTGTTTAGGTCAACCATTTTAGCAGTACTTGGTAATGACAATTCTAGAAACCTAAAGCACCTCTTTTTCTATAAAAGATAATGAGTCCTCAGTGATGGAGGGTTACTACCAGAGTTGGGGTTAGGGTTAGACAGAGAGGACTGGGTAAGACTAAACACTGCTCTAAATATATCCAACATCTACACATTGACCTGAACATTGGCAAAGTTTTTCAGCTTCAGATGTAACCCTGTAAGCCAAAGACAGAAGAAGTCAATCACCAGATACCGTCCTACCACTGACATAGAGTCAGTTACATCAGACAATCCCAAGTGCTATGGTTTGAATGGTCCCCCACAGCTCTTGTGTTCAAAACTAAATCCCCAATGAAACAGTGTTGAGAGGTGGGACCTTCAAGAGGCGATGAATGGATTAATGTCACTGTCACAAGAGTAGAATCATTATAGCAAAAGTGGATTTGTTATAAAAGAGTTCAGTCCTCTCTTCATCACTTTCTTTTGCCCTCTCACAACCTCTCACCTCCACCATGGGATGTTGCAGCAAGATGCCCCTCGCCAGCTGTGACTCTTTAATCCTGGATTTCCCAGTCTCCAGAACCATAAGCCAAATAAATGTGTGTTCATTACAAATTACCTAGTCTGTGGTATTCCGTTATAGCAGCCTAAAATAGACTATGCCACCAAGTCATTCCTTAGATGTCCTCCTTCTAATATAAAGAGAGAGAGAGAAAAAAAAAGCAGAACTGAAAAAACAAATTGCAGCCATCTTCTAACCCTTGACTCAGTCCTTATTCCACCAGCCAGTAGCCTGTGACGTAAAAGAAAGCTTTCATTGGATATGCCATTACAGTTTTAACTTAGAATGGGCTGAGTTTTAATGTTATCACTGAAAAATAACCATAAATTTTATAAAACACCAAAAATGTCCTCAAGAAAAAGGAATGCATGTTTAATATAGTACAATTAAATCCATGATTGGAAACATATAATACCACTTCATGTTACACATAGCTAAGTATGGACTCCTCAATAAACCTCTTACACTTGCAATAAGAACGTTAAGTAGTAGTTTCAAGTGGCGCTAGTGGTTTCTAAAACTGGAACCATTTTCTACCATGCTTCTTTCCTGCTCAAATATTCTCTTTAAAAAAAATCTGCTCATCAAATTAAATCCAAATTTCCCCTCTCTGGGATTCCCAGTACGGCCCCAACCTGGCTCTTCAGCGTTAGTCCACATTCTCCTCTGTCTATGCTCCAGGTTCTACCTGCCTCCTCCCAATCTATACACATTCCAGTCTCCAAGTGTATCACTTTGCTAGAGCTGCCATAACAAAGTCCCACAAACTGGGGGATTTAAACAAAAGTAATTTATTTTTCCACCGTTCTGGAGGTCAGGAGTTTTCAATCAAGGTGGCTGCAGGGTTTTTTCCTTCGGAGGGCTGTGAGTAATTTTGTTCTTAATATCCTCTGCCTCTCAACAAAATATACCATCTTCCTTCAAATATCCATTATACTTAGCTTTTATGTTTCTCATAGCACTTATCTCCTACCTCTTATCATATGCTGTGTACTCCTCTTCCCCTTAACAAGCAGTGGTTGACTTTTGTATGGTCCAACTCTCATCCCATGCAGTGCCAAATGCAGGTATTGGTATTTGGGAATTGAATAGGGAAATGTTTGTGTACGTGGCTATTCATTTGACAAACAATTAGAGCAACCAGTCTGAAGAGCAATAGTTATCATTCATTTGCATTTGGATCTTCAATACTGGATGCAGTGCCTGGCACAGAAGCATGACATTAAAATGAATGAATGTTGGCTTTTTTTTTTTTTTTCTAAAATAGTATACTCCAGGGAAAAGAGAGGAAAAAAACTAATATAGAAGTTCAACAAAGCTGAATCCTTGCTACACAAGTCCTGCCAGCAACTCATTGCCATGTTCCTCTGGACTGTAGAGTTAGGCTTGCAGTCTTGGATGGAATGAGCTCCTTTCAGAAGAGGTATCTGTAGGGATCACTTTGGCTAGCAGTACCTCATAGTAAGTGAGGAGTCTGCCTCTATAACATATTCTTTTAAGGTTTGCATTGGCACACATAGAGGGACAGAATGAAATGACCAAAAAATCATTTTATACTGAGATGTGTTGGTTTGTCTAGTAGAAACTCATTGGGAATAATAGCATGAATAAAGAGAAAGATGAAGAGAGATTTCATTAGTTATCATGATTCTATTATAGCAAGTCAGGAGAGAAAAATCTTCCCTTTTCTGGACCTGAGAGGGTCCTTGCCTCTGCCCAGCATGCTACACTCTTGTTATGGTTCTGTGATGGTGGGGTTAAGATGCAAATGATCTGAACAATGTTTCAATATAGGTTTCACTCTATTTTTAATAGGTATGATAAGGTCGGGGAATCAAGAGAGGACGCCATTATTATTATTATTATCATTTTGTCAGAGTTTCACTCTAGTTGCCCAGGCTGGAGTGCAATGGCGCGATCTCGGCTCGGCGCGATCTCGGCTCAGCGCGATCTCGGCTCACCACAACCTCTGCCTCCCAGATTCAAGCAATTCTCCTGCCTCAGCCTCCCAAGTAGCTGGGATTACAGGGCTGCACCACCACACCCAGCTAATTTTTTTGTATTTTAGTAGAGACGGGGTGTCTCCATGTTGGTCAGGCTGGTCTTGAACTTCTGACCTCAGGTGATCCGCCCGCCTTGGCCTCCCAAAGTGCTGGGATTACAGGTGTGAGCTACTGCACCCAGCTGAGAGGACACTATTAAAAAGATAGTTTGTTGTACTCATAGATCCCAAGTAGAGGGGATATACTACATACAGCATGGGGCGGGGGCACACAGGAAGCACAGGGGTTGGTTAGAAGGTAGAGGGAGAGGGGGAACTGGATAAGAGCCTTTATTGTGGATTCACTGGAATCAAGAAACAAGCAAAGCAATTTGGTTTAGAATTGGCTAATTTGAATAAATAATTTTAGGGCTCTGGGACATAGGGACTGTTCCTATGGTCTGATATTTGGCCCTGGAGTGATTTAGGTCAGGTGGCTCCCTAGTGGCCCAGAATGTGAGAGCCCAGTAAAGGAGTTGGCTGGGTAGTGTACTCTAGATCTGTTGCTTTGCATCTGAACAGAGTGCTCAGCAGGCAGTAGTTTACTATCTCTAGGAGGTAGCTAACCCTGGGAGGGGCAGGCCTTTCAGAGGGAGCAAGGCCTAGATGTCAAACCATCAGATACAGAAAATAAGGGACATGGTTCATGCAAGGAGTCAGGCTCTGAGCTACCACTACTCCTTTTAAATACATCGTCCAAAACATAAATTTTACTTACCTGCATGATTTCCCTTGATCTTTATACTAAGCCTTCAAAACAGGTATTTGTATTCCCATTTTACACAAGAGAATTTCAAGGCTTACGCAGGTCAAATAATTTTCTCAAGTTCCTACATACAAAGTGGTGAGGAAGTTACTTCACTTCTTCGAGTTGAGGGATAATTTTGTTTTCCACATTACAATATTATGGTCATATTTGCTTATAGTTTCTAGGGGCTGTTGATAACAAATCTCTGTGAAAGTAAGTGGGGTAAAGTCTTGAGAGCCATGATTTGGCTTACATATGAGGCAGAACCAATGCTTCAGTGGCAACAGTAAAATCTCCATGTTATTCTAACAACCCTAAAAGGACCAGGGCCTTCAGAGCCTGTGTCAGTGGTTCTTCATCTGTTTATTTTATTTTATTTTATTTTATTTTATTTTATTTTATTTTATTTTATTTGCATCCTCAAAGACTTTAAATAGGGACCACTTAATGGTCTAGAACATAACTAGTGTTTCTTTTATTTCCACAATCCCTTGTCCACAAAATCAGCACTTATATCCAGACACACAGGTTTCATTGCTTCACTGACATGTGGTTTGTTTCTGTGGTTAGTCATTACAAAGGTGGGTTCCAGCAATCTTGCACCGGCTATGAGCATCAAATATTGACAAAGTGAGGCAAAATAAACAATTGAACGGCTCTTAATGGCCCTGGGATACACTCATAATGGAGTTACACAGATCAGAGTGTATACATTACGTCTTTATCCACCATTTCCACAGGGGACACAGAGACTTTTAAACAAACTATAAAAAGATGTTAGGAGGAATTTCTGTGCTAAGAAGCTCAAGCCATTGCCTTTCTACAATTGCTCAGTATTGCTGTTTACAAGTGCTACAGACACAGAAATGAGTTGAGACAAGATGGCAAATAAAAGGACTTTCGGGTGCCTCCAGACACAGCATTCCATACTGTTACAAACTTTTCATTTATATTTTCTTTTTATTTTTCTTTTTTCTTTCTTTTTTTTTTTCACAGAGTCTCACTCTGTCGCCCAGGCTGGAGTGCAGTGGAGCTACCTTGGCTCACTGCAAGCTCTGCCTCCCGGGTTCATGCAATTCTCCTGCCTCAACCTCCCAAGTACCTGGACTACAGGCACTTGCCACCACGCCCGACTAATTTTTTTTCTTTTTTCTTTCTTTTTTTTTTTTTTTTTGGTATTTTTAGTAGAGACGGGGTTTCACCGTGTTAGCCAGGATGGTCTTGATCTCCTGACCTCGTGATCTGCTCACCTTGGCCTCCCACAGTGCTGGGATTACAAGCGTGAGCCACCGCCCCTGGCCGCAGACTTTTCATTTCTATAAGAAAGCGCCAAATGGTCTTAATTTTATGCAGGTATTACGCAGCCACAGGATACTCTGGTTTAGGGGAAATCAAAGGCAAAGAGGCTGTAGATAATATTGGTATAGAGCAAAGGATTTGTGTCTGAGTCTGGGTTTCAGTCTAAATTCTTACACTTTCTAGCCATATTACCTCAGACAAGTTATACCCGTGAGCCTCCGTTGACTCAGCTGTCAATTGGAAATCATATTCTCCAGGGCTACTTTGGGAACTAAATGAATTTGTAAATATAAGGAGCTTCTTTCAGTGCCTGGTATATAGGAAGCACACAATAAAATTTTAGCTGTTGATAATTATGTGTGTACATATATATTTTTATTTATTATGTATATATCTCTACATGATTACATATATGTGTATATCTACATATTACATATATCTACATATATATGGCTTTCTATTGGGAGTCAGTGATAACAGCGGGCTTTTTTGTTGTTTTTCATTGCATTTTTAGGTATTGTTTTGTTTCTAAAGAAAGATAAATAATTTAAGTTTCAAAGGTTTACCTCATAAACCAGGGCAACCCTAGTGTGCTCGGGATTGTTATGAATGTTAGAGCTGGAAGAATCCTCACCATCCTTTAGTTCAACCTCTTATTACACAAGTGGAAAGTAGAGAGCATGATCTAAATATCACTTTCTTACCATGGAGAAAGTGGAGCTAAAATAATGATACACATTTTAGTTTGGTACAGACAAACATGCCTTGGGAAGAGTGTAAATTCTTTAACAGAGTATAAACTCAAAAGCTGATCAGTCTCAAAGCTAGTACCTTTGAGCAAAAAGCTATAAAGACTTAAAAGGAGCAAAATTCTGAATCTTGTATCATAGCCTTCTACTTCACACTTTACTTAGAGAAATGTTCTTCTATTTATATTAAGCAAGATGATATTATTATTTGAGACTGCTTTTGCAGTATATAGGATATATGTGGTAAAAACACTATCAGAACCCTGTTGAGAGAAAAATGTTTTATTCATTCACACTGGAGCTCTGCTGGGTCCTCAAGGATGTGACTGAAGCAACCCCGTATGATGTTTGCAGTGGTAATAATTCCTCTATTGGCTTTATTATTGACAAGACACTGGGGAGAAATAGCTTCATAGTTGCTTAACCAAACTCTTTTATAGTAATTCTTGAACGTTGAAGCTGGGCCTATGCAAATTCTATTTCTTTGGGCCAATGTCCACACTGGTCTATTTCTATTTTCTCTAGTAAAAGTATACAATATAGATGTAACAAACAAAAATCCAGCTTTTCTATAGCCTCAGAGGCTATGTAATGGTGTTACAAAGCAAGGACAATGAAATCTGTGTTTTCGCATGGACCCCGATAAGAATATAAATCTTTCTCAAAGGGCTTTAAAACTTCTATCCCCTCCCAGTATCTAGGAGGAGACCACAGAGCCAGGTCTGAACAAACAAGGAGAGGCACCAGTTTCAGAAGAGTTAGTAAAACAGAAATCCAGGATTTACTGGGGCAATTGGAAGAGACATGGTTGCAGGAAACATTTCAATCATCGAGGAATTAGAGTATTCTGCACGAAAGTAGTAAGGATTAAGTGCTCAAGTACAAGAAATACATGAAATAGAGTTGAACCCTTATTCCTTGTCTTAGTCATCTTGGGCTGCTGTAACAACATACCATGGACTGACAAAAATTTATTTCTCACAGATCTGGAGGCTGGAAGTTCAAAATCAAAGTTCCAGGATGGTCAGGTCCTGGTGAGGGTCCTCTTCTGTTTTGCGGAATTCTTGTTGTGTGCTCACAAAGCAGAAAAGTCCTGCTGGCTCTCTGGCCTTTTCTTATAAGGGCACTAATCCCCTTCATGAGGGCTCTACCTCATGATATCATTACCTACCATGTACCAGTGACCCCATCTGCAGATGCTATTACATTGGAATTAAGGTTTCAGCATATGAATTTGGGGAGGACACAAACATTCAGTCCCCTGCACCGCTCCTCCCAAGAAGAGAAGTGCAGAATATGGCAACACAGAGAAAAACCTAGGTAAAGTGGTTTTACCAGTTTCTAAGAAAGAATCAGAAGTTTCTATTTGTTAACTCTAATGATTATATATTGATTACATGTTGATGATTAAGCTGATCACATAGGAAATGTAGTAACATTTTCTTTCTAGTGTACCTACTTTTTCAAGAAAAGTATATTGGGCCTTCATTCATCCAAAGATTTCATTATCAACAGTTATCTGAAGTGAGTAACTCTGTGAGTTAATCTGTTACTAATAAGCCCAGAATTAATAAAGCCTTATAAATAGCCCATGGTTTCTTTTTAAAGGTTTTATTACCGCTAAATGGTAGTCCAACAAGAATGAACATAGAATAATGGTTGACATATCAGTACCAAGAATATGTTCTTGTTTACATGTCGGATACAATCTAAAAGTCTGGAAAGAGGCAAGTTTTGACCAAGCATCTGCAATTTAGTAAGGCTGAGTCTGGGTTTTGGCAATGAGCCCATACTGAGCAAGGAGAGACCTGGCTATGCAGAACATTCATCTGCAATGTTCTTCAGGTTAACTTTGTCTCTAGTACTTTCAGCAAGATTGCTTGCATAACAACGGTGAGATGCAAGAGAGATAGTTAAAAAAAGATAGGGCCTTATCCCAAATAGCCTTAAAACCCAGATTTTCATAAACCCATGTCCAGAAATTATGTCACCTGTCAATCTCTATGATGCAAACAAGAAGTTGTAGAGAACATCCAAAGAAAGGCAGTAAACAGAAGTCTTGTGTTTCAAAGAAGCTAATGAGTAGCATAACAGGAAGAGATAGCAGGCAACCAGCGGCAGAAGTGAAGAAATTAAATTAGATGTATGTTAAACTATTAGAACCTCAGCTGTATTCTGAATAGTGATACCCAGTTCTCTGGACAACTATTGCATTGTTGCTGGAACTATTTTAGGTCTTTCTGAATTCCTTTACAGCTGTATCAAAACAAACAAATAAAAAAATAAAAACCACAATAATCTTTCACCATGTCTACATGGATTCTCAGGGTTTGGCCCCTGACTAACTCCCCAGCATTACCTCTTCCCATTCTATCTACAGCCACACCTACTCTGGCGACAGATATCACACAGGTCCCTGCTAGCTCATTTTTATTCCTATTCATCCTCCATATTTCTTACTTCCTCTAAGAGGCCTTCTCTGAAGCATTGAGCTGCATTACATGTTCATGGGTATTAGGCAAGCTTCAACCAGAGCAGCTGAATTCGACACATGTGGTATGTATACACATACATATTTATATACACACACATGTATATACAAACATGCACATGTGTATATGTGTCATGCATATCATGGGTATGCATATATTCATGTGTATGTGGGGATGGATTTATTACAGGGAGTTGCTTTACACAATTGTGGGGGCGGACTAAGCTAGCTTGACAGGACAGGCAGTTAGGAAGGGAAGATCCAAGGGGAAAGGAAAGCAATTACAGGCACAGATAATGCTTGGAGTATCTGATTATGAAGATGATTTTTTAAGTCTCTTTGTGAAGCCACACTCATCCAGAATAAATCTCTCTTGATCAACAAAAAAGTTCAATTAATTTGGAACTTTATATTACATTAGTAAAATTCCTTTACCGAAGCACTGAGGCTAGCATTTGATTAACCGGGAAAAGATGTGTGTTGTTACAACATGGCTGAAGGCTCCCTTCCTGCTCTCTAATCTGAAAAAAAAAAAAAAAAAAAAAAAAAAAAAAAAAAAAAAAAAAAAATCTTTGTAGCAAAAACCTAACTGGAAACAAACACAACAGAAAGAGAATTCTGGGGAGTACAGGTTAGCCAAGCTGATCTTTCACAAAGCCACCACGTCACCGCTCTCTGTCCCTTGCTTTAATTGCACTTCTTACAAAATCAAATCACTCATGCACTTATATCCGTCTTCCCCAGAAAACTGTGTGCTCTCTGAGGGCAAGTGCGATATCTATTTCTTAGAGTATAATATCCTAATCACCAGCACAGTTTCTGCACAAAATAGAAGTCAATAAATATCAGACGAATGAACAGAAGAATGAATGAATGTGGTTATGTGAGTGTATCTCAACTTTTTCGTCAAACCTGTGCGACCCTAACAGCCACCACAGCAGCCAGGGAAATTATCCATGTAATGAGGAAAATAGTCTCCATGGGATGAGTGGACACATAAATATAAAGCCACATCCATTTTAGTTAATTCTTTTTTCATCTCTTCTTCCAGACCAGGATAGTTCTTTCAAGCTGGCCAAGGTTTTTGAAGCAGAAATGGATCCAATAACTGATTCATTGGGCCAGTATTGACAGCGCACCCAGTTTATGCCAGGAACTATGTAAGGTACCTGAGAAACAAAGATGACAAAGAACAAGGCTTGTTCTTCAGTGGCTCACAGCACAGTGAAGAACAGGCAGGCAGGTCTAATGACCCAGTAATAACAACAGAACCATGCTGGATGCCCATGCAGGTTGATATGGTTTGACTGTATCCCCACCCAAATCTCATCTTGAATTGTTGCTCCAATAATTCCCGTGTGTCATGGGAGGGACCCAAGGGAGGTAATTGAATCATGGGGGTGGCTCTTTCTCATGCAGTTCTCATGATAGTGATTAACTCTCACGAGATCTGATGGTTTTATAAGTGGGAGTTCCCCTACACAAGCTCTCTTGCCTGCTACCTTGTAAGACGTGACTTTGCTCTCTGCCATAATTGTGAGGCCTCCACAGCCACGTGGGAATGTGAGTTAGTTAAATCTCTTGCCCTTATAAATTGCCACTCTGGGGTAGGTCTTTATCAGCAGCATGAGAGCAGACTAATACACAGGGCATAATAGAGGGAAGAATAAGTCATGAATTCTCTCTCCTCAGGACTCAGAGAAGATGTTACATAAGCCATATGTTAAAAAATGCTTCACTCTAGTTTGGTAGTCCAGAGTGGTATAAGGGGCTGCAGAGGGAGGGTGCAGCATGAGCAAAGTCCCCAGTGTATTGGGAGAATTGGAGAATAAGTTTATTTTATTATGCATTTATTGGGGGAAGGCTGGATATGGGAGCCATTGAACCTATTAAACCTAGAGATATAGTAAGTCACAGACGCTTCTCCCACATCACAATGACCATAAGAGTCTCTGATCCTAACCTGTCCTTTTGTCATATACACTCACAGCTTTTCTCAGTCTTTCATGGAATCCTCTTTGTCCCCCAACTAGGTCTGCATATTTTTTTCCTTGAAACAATTCAAAGACATAATGTTCAATCTCCCTCCTAATCTCTGGTGCACAAGTCCGTTTCACACATGCTGCAGGATCAGTTTCCTGAGTGCCCAGGGCAAGGTCAGGAGGATGTACTCTAATTTTTATTAATGAATAGGTAAGTTCTGGATCAATGCATAAACATTTATCAACTATGCCTTGAGGCAATCAAAGTAACTCTTGTTGTTGATATGCTTCATATCATCCTAAACAGATGCCTGGAGCTAATCCAGGGGTTCTCAAACGCAACTCTTTTACTTATTTATTTATTTAGAAACAGAATCTCATTCTGTCACCCAGGTTGGAGTGCAGTGGTACAATCTCAGCTCACTGCAACCTCCACCTCCTAGGCTCAACCAATTCCGCCACCTCAGGCCCCCAAGTCACTGAGACTACTGGCGTGTGCCACCACACCCTGCTAATTAAGCTTAACTCTTAACGTTTTGGGGCCAGATGATTCTTTGTCATGGTGACTGTCTTGTGTTTTGTAGGCTGTTCATCAGCATTTCTTGATTCTATCTACCGGATCACTAGCACCCTCTTTCTTCCCAAATTCTGAAATCTGAAAGTGTCCTCTGATGTTGCTAAATGACCCTTGTGGGGCAAAATCACCCACGGTTGAGAGCCATTGACCTAATTCCATATTTTGACCAGTATATTTTATATATGCCAATGACCTCTTCTTATAAATGCAATATGCTTTCATGGAGTTACTAATATTTTTTCACTGTCACAGATGATATTAATTAAATGCTATTTTCCAGAAACTCTACGAAGGGGTCGCTGTTATTCACATCATTTTATAGATAGGAAATGTAGGGCCATGGAATTTAAATATGTTTCCTATGGGATAGAGCAAATGAGGAGTGAAACCAGAATTGGATCCACGCTGATTTCAAAGATGAATCTCTTAGCATCTCTGTTACACTATTTCCCAAGCAAGAAAAACCTAGACTTTTAGGAGAGTTTTATAGGAATGCCAGGAAACCCATTAAAACCTAGTCTCACCAACTCAGCTTGGAAAGCAGAATCCACCAGATGTTTAATGGTTTGCCAACTTGAATATTAAGTGTTGAGATAAAATCAGTGAAGACCAAGTCAGAGGAACATCTGCTGAAATATCTTATCTGACGGCCAATCCAAGCCAGGATGGATTGTGTCTATTTCTTCTAGGGGACTCTACACTTTCCTCTTCATAACACATCACCCATTACATCGCCAATGTATTGATTTACACGCCTGTTCTGCTAGACCAGGAGCTTCTTGAGAGCTGAAACATTTTTACTCCTTTTTTTTTTTTTTTCCAAAAAAAAAGCATTTTTTTCCCTCACATACACATAGTAGGAATTCAATCAAAGCTGGTTGAATGAATGAATGAATAAATAAACAAATCCCAGATATACAGAGAAGTGTAAACATGCAGAATGGAAGTTACAAGTGGCTCCTGGCAGCCCAGGTACAAATGAAAGCCTGTCAACCACTTACAGAAAGAGTTTTCTATTATCCAGACGGGAAGCTGCTGGGAAAAAAGTACGTAGATTTAAAGCAACAAATAAAGAAAAAACTGGACTCAAATCAATAAAAATTGTCCATCCTCTTTTTAGTTTTATAATTTAGACCATGGCGGATCCAAACCACCAAACTCAATTCCACCTTCATTTAGGACAATTACCTGCCTTGTCAAATATTCAAAGGCGCTGCCCCTCCGGAAAGGGCGTGCGTACTTTAGCACCACAAATCGATCCACAATGCCTCTGTGTGCAGCCTGTTGAAAGAGATTACAAAACACAGCGCCTGGTTTGACAAGTTTCCCAGACTTGAAGCTGGCAGCTGGGGGCAATTAGGTGGCCCTCTCTGTCCCCACCACCCACAGCTCTGGACTCAGAGAATTGCTCCTTTATTCTCAGAATGAATTGCTGACTTGAAAGATTTCCTGATATATCCTTCCCTCCACAATTTTCGTTTTGTCTTAGATGATGATCTGAATACTCTTTTGTCAGAGCTGTTGGAGACCAGAGTTACACTGTCTTGATAAGACACCTGAAGAACAAGGAGGAGAGATGACTTACCCAACATCCCTCAGGGAGGTAGCGCAGAACTGGAGTTAGCTCCGAAAATGTTGGGCAGAATGAATTGGTTGAGCTGAGAAGCTAATGGGTCAGATCTTCCACTAGGCCTAAAGGTAGGCTCGTTGGAAACACCGATCAAGCAGGCTGGAGTCAGGCTGGGAAATCCTGCAACTGGCAGTGGTAGTTATTCAGGATGGATGTAATTATTTATTCATTCATTTTTGCACTTCTCAAATATTATAGTACGCCTACTATGTGCTAGGTAATATGCAAGTTTCTGGAGATAAGTGATGAACCAGGCAGACACAAATGGAGCAAACAGGCTAGCAGAAAATAGAGATAATATAATATATAACATACTACTTGATACAATGCAATGGAATATAACATATTATGGTATATAATAGCATATATAATTACTTGTGATATCATAAGATACATCTTATCTTAGTCCACTCAGGCTGCCATAGTAAAATACCATAGCCTCGGTGACCTATATGACAGAAATATATTTTTTCACAGTTCTGGAGTCTGGAAGTCTCAGATCCTTGTACCAGCATGGTTGGGTTCTGGTGAGAGCTCTCTTCTGCTGGCAGATAGTGTTCTTTTTGCTGTGTCTTCTCAAGGCAGAGAGAAAGAGAACAAGTTCTCTAGTGTCTCTTCTTGTAAGAGATGTTACATCTTACATGTAACATCTTACATGATGTTACAGGACTTTACCTTAGTTTAGCTAAAGACGGGGTTCTTGTCCGTCCCACAGCCACAAAAATTTAGGCTCCTAGATAGTTTAAAGTGTGAGTAAAGCAGGTTTTTATTGGGTGAAAAGGAAAAAAAAAAGAAGAGGGGAAAACAGGGGTCTTCCACAAGGTCAGAGTCCCCTGCTAAAGCCTTTCCCGCCCGTCATTGGAATACCAGATTTCACACAGGAAGAGGTGGGGCCAGGCTCCTCTCCACTGCAAAAGGCAGGAACTTCCTAAGGCTCTACTTCAGTGGGCTGGCTGGTTAGAGTTTTTCTGGGGACCCCCCCCACCTTGGTGTCTCAGTGAGGTCCCCGCCCTCGTGCCCTCATCTGAATCTAATTATCTCCCAAAGGCCCCATCTCCAAATACCATCTCAGTGGGGGTAGAGATGTTAGATAATTAACATATGCATGTTGTGGTGGGGTAGGGGGACACAACTCAGTCCACAGCATAGACAATTGGATATGATATGATATGATATGATATGATATGATATGATATGATACAGAAGATTAAAAACTACTGAAAGAGGAAAAGGCCAGAGAAGGGTCCATGGAGGAAGTAACATTTAAAGTCAAGTGTGATGTTGCGTTCAAAAGACAAGCACGCAAGCCAGAAGCTAGAGATTGATGCAAAAGATCCTGACTACATATAGGAATTGATAAGGAAGCAAGTAGAAAGGCAGGAGAGTCCAGCTGCACAGCTCATGGGCTGGAGTCAGGCAGAAGTCAGGCACTTACCAGATATGGCCATGAACAAATCACCTGAATCCTCTGAGTATTGATTCCCACAGTTATAAAGTGTGGAGAATAACTGTAGCTTATTTACAGGATAGGTGTGAAAGTTGGATGAGATTATTTACATAAAAATCTTAACTGTGGCCAGGCGCAGTGGCTCACGCCTGTAATCTCAGCACTTTTGGAGGCAGAGGCGGGCCGATCACCTGAGGTCAGGAATTTCAGACCAGCCTGACCAACATGCCGAAACCGCATCTCTACTAAAAATAAAAAAAATTAGCCGGGCAGGGTGGTGCACACCTGTAGTCCCAGCTACTCGGGAGGCTGAGGCAGGCGAATCGCTTGAAACCAGGAGGCAGAGGTTGCAGTGAGCCGAGATTGCGCCACTGCACTCCAAGACTTTGTCTCAAAAAATAAATAAATAATTAATTAACTAAAAAAGATCTTAACCCTGAAGCAGTCACATTATAAGTGCTTGACAAATGGGAGCTATTATTATTGAAATATTAAAAATATTCCATCAACATATCTTGTTGGCTCTATCTTCAGAGTGCATCCTCCATCCAACTGCCTCCAAGTCCACCACTCTGGTCCAACACACCAATAACTTCTGTGACCTTGAATAGATTATGTAAATACTCTACGCTTTAGTTTCTTCATCTGTAAAATAGACACAATATTAGAGCCTATCTCATAGAGCTGCTATGAGTACTTGTAAATTAATGTACATAAAGTAATGTAAAGGATTTCTAGACCCTAGCACATTATAAGTGCTAAATAAATGGTATCTATTATTATCATCTCTCATCTGGATTGTTGCAGTAGTCTCTCACCTACTCTCTCTCCTCCCACCCTTCCTCCCCTGGTCTCTTCACAAAGTGCCCAAAGTAATTCTTTCAATAAATAAATCACATTATTTCCCTCTTTGCACAAAACCCTCTGATGAATTACCATGTTGCTCAGAGTGAAAGCAAAGCCTTCTCACTGAACCAGACCCCATGACCTTTTGAGCCTGATCCCCACTGTCTCTGCACCCTGGCCTCTCGCGCTGCCCCTCTGACATGTTTGCCAGCCTGCACGTCACAGTCTGTGTACTTCCAGTTCTGTCTCCAGGAATGCTCTCGCCCTAGGTCTGTTCGTGACCTGTACATTCACTCCATTCCGATCTCTGTTTCAATATCACATAAGCAGGAAGGCCGTCACTGATCAATTGACCTAAAATAAATAGCATGCACCACCCTCACACATCATATCACCCTGACCCTTCCTCGTTTTCCTTATCATCTGACACATGATGGATTTATACAAATAATTGTTCACTGTCTACTGTCTCAACAAAGTAAGCTCCATGAGGGCAGGCATTTGATCAGTTCACTACTGTGTCCTTGGCAGCAAGAAATGTACTGGGCACATTGTAGAAGTTAATAAATATTTGTTCAGTGATAAATGAATCAGAGACATCACTGGGGCTGAGATGCTTAGTGCCCCCACCGATTGACTACTGACGTTATGGACAGGGGTAGGTCCCTGGGGCCAGAAGACACATTGGCTGTTGTCTTCAGTGAAAGATTTATGGACCCAGAGTCTTTGCTAGGAGCATCCTGCAAAATCTAACAGGATAGTTTTCCAGGGCAGAAGGCAAATAATATACATTGTTTAACAATTCAAGAATTACTTTAATGACTCAGTAAATCACCATGAAAATCTGAATATCTGTAAAATATGGTGACCTGAGAAACTGCTGACTCCAGCGGTCTCCAGGGGTACTCTATTAGTGATCTGTTTTGGATGGGCCTTTTTAAGACACATTTATGCTCCTCTCAGGTCAGGGTGCGAGGGAATAAAGGGAATGTACTTCATACAGAGCACTATAATCCATTCACAGAAAAGGCAGGGCTGTAAATCCTGCAGAGTGTGTGCATGCATGTGTGTGTGCTTGTGTGTGTGTGTGTGTGTGTGTGTGTGTGTGTGGGGATAGGGTAAATTTTGTGGTATTATTTTAAGCAGAAACTTCAGTCCAGGGAAGTCATAAATCTAAGGCTTTTTGTTACATCAAATATCACTGAAGCCACTTCTCAAAGCAGATTGGCTTCCCACAGCTTTTCTTCCTCACCTCCTTACTCCAAGGGCTCATCTTCCATTTCATACCTAGTGCAGTCACTGTCTAACCTGTCACTGTGTAGCCCTATCTTTAGATCTCGGCAACAAGGGCTTCTACCCTCAGTCTCATGCTTTAATTTATATACTACAAAACAATCAGAAAATATATTCATCAAAGAATATACTATCACCTCTGCTTTTTAGCATCCAGCTCTCTGCTCTGACACAGCATGATCCCTAACCCCAAACCTCCTCCCTTATGTGAGTTCAAGCCACGGGGATATGCTTCTCCACACCTCTTGCCCTATATCCTCAAAAGGAAAGGTCAGTGCATCCAAATGCCATGAAGGTCAGCAGGTGTGTCACTCTCGGTGTCAGAGATGAATGCTACTGGGACGGGAGCAGCAGGAGCACCTTCAGCAAGAGAATAGACACATTAATTAACTTGTGAAATCTTGCCTTATAACCAGTAAAAATGCAAAACACTTGTGCATGAAAAAGTGGTGCAAAGCATCCATTTTTTGCTTGTATTTAGATTCCATCTTATGATTCTAGAGCTAAGGATGAGCTGGTGAGGTATTCACATCAGTTTCCCAGGGTAGCTAAGAAACGCTGTCTGATACTAAGCAATTCATATTGCTCTTAAAGTTGTATACGTTTGTATGTGGATGAAATGGGCACAAAGAATAATTCCAGTTCTTTATATTAGTAACTAGATGGACATTACATGCTTGAATACTGGATAGAATTATTGCTAAAAAAATTGAGTAAGATTTAATTAAATTTACAAAGAACCAAATAAGATATTCAGCTTTATTTAAACAATTTAAATTTAACTATTGATATGTGATATAATTAAAGTAATTGCAATTTGAGTTTGGAGATTTCTCAAAGAACTTAAAACAGAACTGCCATTCAACCCAGCAATCCCATTACTTCATATATTCCCCAAAGAAAACAAATTGTTCTGCCAAAATGACACATGCCCTAGCATGTACTATTCACAATAACAAGGACATGGAATCAACCTAGGCACCCATCAATGGTGGATTGGATAAAGAAAATATGGTACATATACACCATAGACTACTACGTGACCATAAAAAAAAATGAAATCATATTCTTTGCAACAACATGGATACAGCTGGAGACCATTATCCTAAGAAAATTAGCGCAGAAACAGAAAACCAAGTATCATACGTACTCACGTATAAGTAGAAGCTAAACATTGAGTTATATGTAGAACTTATATGTAGAACATATGTCACGAATTTTATGTCACAAACATAAAAATGACAACAACGGACAGTGGGAACTATTGTGGGGGAGGTGGAAAAACTAATTTTGGATACTGTGCTCAGTACCTCAGTAATGGGCTTCAGATCCTGGCCACGTTTTCTAATCCACCTGCACCAAGAATAAAGCCAATACTTTGATCCCTATTTGACTCCTATGAATGTGTCTCAATTGATTCTGAACTTCCAAGAGGGACGAGATTGAACGAGATCTGGTTTTTTTACAACTCTCTTCCAAGCAAGAATGATTAATTTTGAGCAAGTCTTCAAGTGTTAGCCATATAACTTCATTTTGGTAAATCCCCACTCTCACTTTATCTGGCCCACTCTTCAGAGAAGCCTTCATTTATTCCCATATTAGAGTGTGCTCCACCTTCCTCCCCATGGCTTTGCCCTTAGTACTCCAAAATAATACTCACCACAGTGAATACTGTATTATCACGTTATTTGTTTATTCTCTCTTCACTGTCCCCAGATTCTAAGCTCCTTAGAAATAGATAAAGGCCTTGTCTTACTCTTTTACTATATTTCCTGCAACTAACCTAGTGCCCAGGACTTACAGAGCAGTTAATAATTAAATATTAATAAATAAGGAAATTAATAGATTGATGTGTAACTCTAATACCTTGAAATTACCTTGCTGTTTAGAAACATTATTCAAAATAGTTCAAGAATGTATTCTGACATGTTAACATGTTACTGAATCAAGCAAGCTAGTGAGAGGCTAGCACCAGGTTGGAACAGGTTCAATCTGGGGGTGTGAGGGCTCAGATGCTAATGCTGCATCTGCCTTCAGCTTGTAGTGTAAATTCCGGAAGGTGAGCTCTCTGGGTGTATGATTTCAGGGCCACATTTTGCATTCCAGTGGCGTATCTGAAATCACATGATTCTTGATTAATCGAAAGTGAAGAGAACATTTTTTGCCTCTCATTCCAGTGAGTGAGGAATATGAAACCTGCAGAGATGAATTGGCTCTTCAATGACACAGTGGCAGAACCAGTGAGAAGATAGCAGTTTTTGTCTACAAGGTCTGTGTGTTTCTATAAGATTTTTCAAGAAGCTATCCTGTCTCTCAATAAACACCCATATTCTGGAATTCAGTAGGCACTGAAGATTAAATAGGGCTCTGAAGTTCACTGTCTGGTGGAGGATGAAATTTAATCAATCAATAACAATAAATAAAATTGAACAGATGTGGTATGGTTGGACCCAGTATTATAGGACACCATGCAAAAGAATCTTTTAAATTTATTTAGGTGGGCAGATTACCTGAGGTCAGCAGTTCAAGACCAGCCTGGCTGACGTAAAGAGACCCTGTCTCTACTAAAGAAAAATACAAAAATTAGCCATGCATGGTGGCACGTGCCAGTAGTCCCATCTACTCGGGAGGCTGAGGCAGGAGAATCGCTTAAATGCAGTGAGCCGAGATGGCGCCACTGCCCTCCAACCTAGGTGACAGAGGTATCCTCTGTCTCCAAAAATAAAAATAAAACAAAATAAATAAATTCATTTAGGGAGAAAGGATGTCAGTGTATTTATTCCAAAGTGATCCTTGATTTGTATAGGAGCAGAGGATAGCAGTAAGGAGGCATCATTGTAGGGAAGACTGAGGTAATGTGAAAAGGAATCCTTTCACTCCATTGTCAAACTTACTTTCTACTTTCCAATTTTTCTACTTCCTTAACATGCCTACTTCTTCTGCAGCCTTTAGCATGCAGAAATGCTGGTCCCCCCACCAGAAATATTCCCACCCCCTTTTCCATACGGCTTCACATCTCATTCTTCACACTTGACCTTAACTATAATTTTTACAAAGAGGATTTCTCCGTCTGCCCCCAGTCTAAAGTAGCCACTCCTGCTCCAATTATTTTTCTCATAGAACAATTCATTTTTATTGAAGGTCTTTACACAAATTTTAATGATAGATTTACTTAGGGGCGAAAGTTTTAATGTCTGTCTCCCCCATTGGACTGTAAGCTCCTGAGAATAGGGATCATTTTTGTTTTCCTTTCTACTAAACACCCAATGCCTTATAGAGTACTTAGCACATAATCACCACTCACTACAGTCTTTTGAATGAGTGATTACATTCAAGGTTTAACCATTTCTATCACCATTTAAAAAATTTTCATAAGCGTGAGTAAACTTATTTACAATTAGTGTTCACTAGGCACCTACTATCTGCTAGACACTGTTCTAATGGTTTTAAAATTTGCTGCCTCAGTTATTCATCTCAGGATGCGTATGAAAGAGATGCTGATGTTACCTCCATTTTACAGGGGAGGAAATTAAAGTACAGAGAGGTTAAGTAACTTGTTCAAGTTTGCATAGTGGTAAATAGCAGAGCTAGAATTAAAACCAGGTGGTCTGACTAGAGAGTTTGTGCTCTTAGCCTGAATGTTATACTGTTTCTCGTGAATAAATGATTAAGTGAATGAACAAATGAATCAAGTTTAAACAGCAAACTGTGTTCAGGGAACTACCAAAGGTTCAGTATGACTGAAATAAAGGCTGGCGGTTGGGGTGAGGTGTAGGGGGGCATAGCTAGATGGCAATGAAGCAGAGAGGCTCAGAGCATGAGGGGCCTTGGATATTGAGTTAATGGATCCTAATTTGATTGGTAGGTGCAATAATGGCTTTGCAGCAGAAGAAATGGATCAAGATTTTCATTCTAGACATTCTTCTTTAAATGGCGATTCTACCCCAGCTCTGATTCAAGAACCCTAACTGTAACCATTACATTATATTTCCACCCCATTCCCTCATATCTGCTACCCTCTCCATAATGAGCCTCTCTGATTAGTTATGTCAATAGACTGCCTGCCTGTTTTAAAAACAGCCTGTCACCTGTTAATGTGCCTCCATTCTTCACTGGCTCCCCGTGTTGCAGCCAACTGAACAGCATTACAATTAAACTTCCTCCGTAGACTTTTTTGTTCTACCAAGCTCAAATCTTTCTCATATGTCTAAATTTCCAGCATATAATAAATCAGGTTAGTGGCATAGGACTTATTTACTACACTGTGAAGGCAGGAAGGTGAGCTGATCCACAGATAACAGTATGCGTGATATTAAGGAGAGAGAAGGGTAAGGAATGAGGAGACTACTGCTAGTTGTGAGGTTCTTGCAGTAGTATAAGCTGAATTTTAAAGTGTTTTGCATTCTCTTGGTGTTAATGGGGTGGAAACAAGTGGAGAGATGCAAGATTGGATGCAATAAAATTTGGAGAATGAATAGCAAAAGGCAAAACAATACAAGAAATCAGAGAGCCTTTTAAGGTTTTGGGTCTAAGAATCTGGAAAAACTTCAACGGCATTTAAAGAAATGAGAAACTTTAGTATTTAAAAAAATAGGAAAGGAAATAGAAAGTAAGGTGAGATTCCTTTGGACATATTGAGTTTAAGCCACTGGCTTGGGATTATAGAGGGACATGTCCAGCCTAACGCTAGTGATGAGGTTTATGAATTGGGAAAGAACTTTAAAATAAGAATACAACCGCAAGAGCCATTCTTGTTAACGTGTTAATTAAAACTGTAGCTTGAAAGTGAAGTCACTGAAAGGAGTGTGTAGAAATAGAAGAAAGCCAAGATAAGTGCCACAATGATAACTGCCACATATGAAGTACATAATATCGTATTTAGGGCATAGAGTTTATAGTCATGCAAATAAGCCTTGGCTTCACTCGAATCTAGGCTGCAGCACTTTCCAGATATGTGACTTTGCAAATTACTTAAATTCTTGCAGGCTCAGCTTCCTCTTCAGTTAAATCAGGATAGTAGTCTCCACCTCCTGAGATTGTGATGTGGAGTCATTGAGCAAGTACTGAAAGGACCTGACACAGTGGAGTCAACAGTGGATCTCAGAAAGTACTAACATTTTTACCTCATTTAATATAAAGTGGGTATGAATACAATTATTACTGTTTGAAAACTCACTGCACTTGCCTGCTGTATATATTTTTTCTCTTTACATCCTTACTATAATAGTATATATAGAATTTATATGAATGCCTCCACCATTTATTTTAGGAAATTTAAATACAGATATAAAAAATTGGTTCAAGCTCAAATAAATTAACTAGGGAATATAACAAACAATTCCCAAATATTAGTATCTTAACACAACACAATTTTGTTTTTTGCATAGTTTATACTCAGTATCGGTTGGGCAGAAATTTTGGGTGACTGTTTTGCAAGAAAAGACTTGGGAATTCGGGTTTCTCCATTGTGTGATGTTACCATTTAAAAAACTCGTTCTACACGGTCATGCATGGAAAAGGGTGAGAAGGAAAAGAGGACAATCTAGCTGGGAGTTTTTAGCTAAAACTGAAAAAGTCCAGACAACTTTACCTACAGTCTATTGGCCAGAGCCTTGCAATATGTCTGTCCTCATACTACTTTCATTGAAAGCCTGGAAATGTAGTCATCTGCTTGTCAATGAGAAGAAATAAGATTGACAGCAAGACTCTGTTGTGTCTCATAACTGGTAAAGGTGGGACTTAAGTCATACATTTAGGGGTTGAAATGAGAGAAAATGATGGAAAAGAAACCTTTGATGAGTAAGAAGAGACTCAATATAGGTTCCATGTTCTGGAATCCAAGGGAAGAAAGAGCCTCTGTCTTTTCAGATCCCTACTATGTGTCAGATTCTGTGCTGATTCAATGTTAACTTGTGAAGAGACAACATATGATGAATATTTTGAAAAGTCCATTGGTTTTAGAAATTATAGATATAAGAGATTTGTTTCAAGACCCACGAATAAAGAAGACAGAAAAAAACGATTAGTTGTTAGATTTTGCTATGGAAGAGGCATGGAACACACAGTTCTATCTCTTGAAAAGAGCAGTGTCAGTTATTGGATCTTTACTATTCTTACAAAGGAAGAGCTCTGTGAGACACCGAAGACCTCTCGAAGAACAGTGATGACGTATCCCAGGTTAGAGAATGGGAAACGTATCTACCCTCTATCTTCCTGTGAAAATACAGGAGAGGCTGAAATGAAGAATTGAAGAATAGGGGTTGGGAGGAACAAAAAAATTACACAATGCCAGTGTTATCTCTTTATACTTTTATGTTTCTTCTGCCAATTGAGGAGTGACCCTTAAAGGAGAAAAACCAAATTAAACATTAGCCAAAGAGCAGGGGCTGATGGAATATTTTATTGGAACTACTTTTCATACTCAAGAACTGAGAGAATGAAAGTAGCCATCTAACCTTCCCAGAGACTTAAAGACCCTCTGCTGCCACACTCAGAACTCCTGCCACACCCAGAACTTCAGATTCTGTAAAATACGCAGTGGCAGATAATTATTTCCCATTGATCAGTTTCAAACTCTTAGCCTATAACGGCATTCCTAGTTTCTACCTCACTGCATTTTCGTCTGTTTCCCTCTTTAATGCTTGTTAGTTAAGGATTTCTTTAGATAGTCTACCTGACTTCTGAGCCATTATGTCACTAAGAGATCACCTATCAGGACACTTCTACAGATTGCTGAAATCAATGTGCTCTACCCATCCTAACCCAGGGTCCAAGATACTTCATTCCATATGTAACTCAGCACCCTTTCTTTAACCCACCTCATCTGGGAGAGGAGCTCGGCCAGGTATGATTCAGGAAAGACACCATGACAAGGGTCTAGCTGAATACGCCTGGCTGTGCTCTTATCTTTAGGAAAGAAATGAAGAAGTCGTCATAGCTATCAAATGTCCAGTCCAGCTGCTCCATAGGGAAAGAAATTAACTGGTTCATTCAGAAAACACATCTGTATGCACCAGGAACTTTGCAGGCAATACAATAGTAAAGAAAACCGATCCTATTCCTGTCTTGAAGGAATTCACAGTATAATGGGGGAGATGGGTAAGTGGTTAAGTGATTACAGAATATTTTCAACACTAGAGACAGTAGTGGATGTGGAGGCAGCTCCTATCCAAGCCTAGCAGGAGGGAATGTGCTCAGGGAACATTTTCAAGAAGGTGAGGCTGGAAATATCGAGGCAAAATTACTACTGAAGAATGGAATCACCTGTGACATAGCTCGAAATCTGAGGGGAAAACAAGCAAGTGGGCTAACAAAACAAAAACAAACAAGAAAGTCCAGCAGTCAAAAAAGCAATGACAGGTGGATGGCTGGCAACCAAGGAAGAGGAAACTTGAGTAGTCGAAAGTGAAAAAAAAAAAAGGGAGATATGGGGGCCAGGTGCAATGGCTCACACCTGTAATCCCAACACTTTGTGAGGCCAAGGTGGTGGATCACCTGAAGTCAGGAGTTGGAGACCAGCCTGACCAACATGGAGAAACCCCGTCTCTACTAAAAATACAAAATTAGCTGGGCGTGGTGGCTCATGCCTGTAATCCCAGCTACTCAGGAGGCTGAGGCAGGAAAATCGCTTGAACCCAAGAGGTAGAGGTTGCAGTGAGCTGAGATTGCGCCATTGCACTCCAGTCTGGGCAAAAAGAGTAAAACTCCACTTCAAAAAAAAGAAAGGAAGAGAGAGAGAGAGAGAGAGAGAGAGAGAGAGAGAGAGAAAGAAAGAAGGAAAGAAAGAGAGAAAGGAAAGAAAGAAAGAAAGAAAAAAGAAAGAAAGAAAGAAAGAAAGAAAAAAAAAGAGAGAGAGAGAGAGAGAAGGAAGGAAGGAAGGAAGGAAGGAAGGAAGGAAGGAAGGAAGGAAGGAAGGAAGGAAGGAAGGAAAAGAAATGGGAGATATGCTGACTCTACCAGAAAGAAATAGAGCCCATAGAAGTTTGTATTTAAGGAAAAAGAAAAACTGAACATATATGTGAACTAAAGTCAGTAAGTCAATAAAGAGGAACATGCTGAATATGCTACAGAGTGAGAGGGGTCAAGAACTACATCTCTGAAGGTGCCAATTGGATTTGTAGACAATTTCCTCCATGTGGAGCACTTGTCAGGAAGTAGGAAGTGAAGTGACAACACAGACTGCAATCCCAAGGGCTAGAAAATAATGAAAGTTCATAGTCTTTGCAACCACTTTGGTGAAATGGAAGCGTCACTGTATTCTGATTCAGAAGATCTGATTCTGCCATACACTGATTCCAGGAGTTTGAGAAATTTCCCACCTTCTGGTCTTTTGCATAATGAAGATATTGGAAGGAAGAATTCTATGGTTAATTTCCAGGAACCAAACTGCAAAGCCTTTTTTCTCCCTATAGTTTTGCATTTAGGAAGTAAGTTTACTTTTATGTAAGCTAACATCTACAATAGATTTTTTGATGATCTATGAGACTCCAAATACCACATATGCATTTCCATCTGAGTAGCATGCCTAATTCAGAGTCTTCTCATCAGGCATGATGGTTGCAGGCTTAGGATGGGTCAGAAATTCTTGATTCTAAAACTCTCCAGTCTATTAAAGAAACAAATTGCTTTTTGTTTGTTCCATTGCAGTGGCCATTTTTTTTCTAATTTCAAAAAAAGTAGATATTACAGAGTTTTATAAAAACTAATCTTGGTGCTCACGAGACTGAGTGAATCTGGCATTTTCTTCTATTGGTTGTTGAAAGTGAAGTCTGTTGACTGGGAAAATGTTGGCTTCTGCTGCTCTGAGTGAAGGTACATGTAAGTGCTTATGTGCTCCCAGTTCAATAGGTAATAAAAAGATTAAATCTAAAAATTGTTCCATTCTACAAGATATAACATTTCACATTGAGTTGTATTTTACAACATTTTTAGGTAGAATTTTATTACTGTGAACAATTGACTATTGATTCATGTTTCTCAGAACTCAGCAGGGCATGGAGAAAAGTCTCAGCCAATTGCAAATCTTTGGAAAGTGTTCTCAGGCAACATGGCTTACAACCAAAAGTGCTGGGAATTTGAGCAAAATCTTAAAGGTTTAGTCCTACACTCTATCAATGAAATAACTTACTCCTCCATGCTGAGCTTCTTTGGGACAAGTATAGCTGACTCCTCCTACATCAAGTGTCACAACCATATAAAATCTGTTCAGTGTGACCCTGGTATTTTCAATAGTACAGTCCCAGCTGAAAAAAATATTAGATATTATTTTGCATCTACAACTAAATCCCTTTAAATGTGGTCTTTATCTTTCCTGTGCCCAATCAGCTCTGATGATCATCACAAATTAACATATTAGAAAGATATTTTAAAAATTCAAAGGATTCATTAAAGTTCAATAGACCTGAGTTCAAATCCTAAACCAAGAGGCCTTGAAAAAACTATCTTAACCCGTCATAAGTGTCATAAATAAAACAGGGAGTACTTTGCAGGTATATTGTGATGTTTAAATGAGATAACAAAGGAAAACATGGAAAATAATTATTGAACACTTACTTTGTATTGTTTCACTATAATCTTACTGTGAGAATTTATCAAGTACTTTATGAGTATTAATTTATGTAATCCTTTCAACAACCCTATAAATTTTGACACCGGTATTATTCCCATTAATGGTAGAAAATACTACCTATAAAATAACTAAGTCCAAGAGAAGTTAGGTGATTTACCGAAGTAAGTGGGTGGTAACTTAAAGCTTTGAATACGTTAGATCCTATGCTCTTAAATACCATACTATGTATGACATTTTATCACAATCCTGTGAATGTGAGCTTAGAATATATTTATGACTTAAAGCTTTCCCTGATTTCTTTGCTAGATTTGGTGCTCATTCTTTTATTTACTGCAATTTGATTTAGATATGTGTTTGGCTATTTTAAATAATATAATAAACAGATAGAAACTTAAGTTGGAAAAACCAAACTGGAAACTTTGCAATAACTTACATCTCACTACGAAGTTTCTTCAACAGCTCAGACCTCTACTTCTACTAACAGGGTACAAATACTGTAAATACTGTAAATACTGTAAATACTAGAATACTGTATTTATCATTCCCTTGCTTTCATTTCTATGCACTGCCATCTCTTTGGATTTCTAAACATGAAATGCAAAACATGCACAATTGCACTTGTTAAAAAATTTATAAATAATATGTTTTTTGTTTGAGATGGGGTCTTGCTCTGTCACCCAGCTGGAGTGCAATGGCACCATCTCTGAAAGTTCACTACAGCTTTGACCTCCTAGGCTAAAGCAATCCTCCCACCACAGCCTCTTGAGTAGCTGAAGCCACAAACATGTGCCAGTGTACCTGACTAATTTTTGTATTTTTTTGTAGAGACAGGGCTTCACCATGCTGCCCAGGCTGGTCTCGAACTCCTGAGCTCCACCAACCTACCAGTCTCAGCCTCCCAAATTCCTGGGATTATAGGCATTGAGCCACCATGCCCAGCCAAGAGTATGTAACTTTTGAAGGTTACTTTTTTATTTACATTATGACACTAAAAATTCATTCATATTATTTTTATCACTTTGATCCTTATATAATACTCTATGTGTGACTATTCCATAGTCTATTCATCTACTCCCCGATTATAGACAAGTGTGGCAAGTGTGGTACCAGCTTATCATTATTGCATTTATCATAGTATTCATTATAGCATTGTTGGAAAACATTTGTGCATGTCTTTTGCTATACATGAGTGAAGGTTTCTCCTTTAGTATTACTCCAGAAGTGGGTTTTCTGGGTCAGAAGTATGACAACATTTAACTTTAGTAAATAATGTTGAGCCATTTTCAAGAACAATTCTACTCTCTTAAATGTCCATCAGAAAGGATGCTGTGAATCCACATCCTCATCAACAGTTTTTATTGTCATTTTTATTTTAACTGTGCTAATCCAATAGGTGCAGAATGATACGTCATTGTGGTATTGATTTGCTAATAAAGGTAGCCATTTGCTTTCTCTTTCACTTATGCACCAGATATGTTCATTTGAAACATATACAAGATGCAGCTGTTTTATCTTTTATAAAATGCATCTTTATGTCTCTTATACATTTTTCAGTTGGGTTATGTATGTTCTTATTGTATAATTTTGATACTAATACCTTGTGATTGTAAAAAAAATTTCTACCTTCTCTCATTAGGTAACTTCGATTTTCACTTTCTTTCAGAGTCTTTAAATGAAAACTTTGTAAAAACTTTTAGTAATGTGTAATTCACTGTGTCATTTCTCTCTATTGATTGAACCCAACTGATACACATGCATGTTAATGCTAAGGAAGATTAAACCCCAAAGAAGTAATTAAATACAAATTGATTCACAGATTCAAAAATCAAATAAAATCACAAGACGGAGAGTAGACTAGGATAGGGGACATGTAAGACATCAGTACTTGCTATACAGCTGAGATTGAGAGAGTGTATAGTATTAATATTTATGTAGGTAGAGAATAGAAAAATGACCAATGGAATAAACTGGAGGATCCAGAAACAGATCCTTATTAATATATGAAAATTTAGTATGTGACAGCAGTGATGTGCCACATTAGTGGTGAATGAAAAGACTGTTCAGTAGTCACAGTTGGATAAAATATATCCTTAGAAAAAACTATCCCTGACTTATACATTATGCTAAAATCAACTCCTGATGGATTAAAGACCAAAATGTATTATAAATGGCCAAATTTTAATAATTTTAGCACATTTTATTGGTATCATTTAGAACCAAGGATAAATGTATATTTCTTAAAAACAACAAAAGCTTGAATCTTTTCACCATGTTGTAGAGAATCTCTTCTATGATAAATTCTCTCTGATGAACGTCAACGTGAGATATTCCCATTTGTTCACACATGTATCACTTCCCTACTCATTGTTTCCAATCTTATATTTTTATTCCATCCAGTCTCCTGTCTGATCAGCCATGTCATGTATCATTATTAGGAACCAATATTAGGAGATATTCCCATTTTTTCACATACATATCACTTCCCTAGGACGTTTTGTCTCTAACCTTATATTCTTATTCCATCTAGTCTCCTGTCTCATTAGCTATGTCATGTATCAATATTAGGAACCAATATGCATATATACAATGCTAATTCTCACTTTACAAAACAATGAACTGCTCTTATAAATTCAGATACCAAAAAATAGAACCAGCAGTCTAGGTTTATAGATTAATTAGACACAATAGAAAGTGGACTTGGCCTCCATAAGTTCCCAGTCTAATCACAGGACCATGGGGACACTTCCAGATTATGTGGGCACTGGTATGCAAACTCTGTTTTCAACAGTCTCTAAACTATGAGTAACTCCCAGCACTGTTTTGCTGGCCATTGAAGGTTTTTATGTGAAGTTATTAGAAGTATATTTATTATATATTTGTGATGGTATTACACGGTCTTTCCTGAAAGGGCTCTGGCCTCTGCTTTTAATCAATTGGCTTTGGATTTGTGAACCAACTTCAATCTTCAAGTTGGATGAGAGGCTATAATTTTCTGTTGCCTTGGTTGATGTTAGCCTTTGTCACTCTCCATTGACTTCCATTACTCAAAGTTACAGGCACAGAATTTCAATTGTCCTGCACTTCCAGGTTGTATGGGAATGGAGCTCTCTCTCTCACCTCAGCAGGAACAGGGAAACCTGAGATCAGAAGATGCAAAGAGTACAATGCCATCATGAGGTTGTATGATTTTAGGCCATGCCTATACAAATCATTTGCCATAAGTTTTTAAGTAAAGCAAAAAGCGAAGAGTCCTAGAAATAGATGTGGCCAAGAGGCCATGAGAAGAATGATAAGAAGCATCTAATGTAAGTGGATATGAAGTTAATGAGGAATGGAAATCCTCTTAGTAGGCAAAATTATGAAAAAAAATCTGTTTTTTTCCTCTAATTTTTTTAGCCCAGATGTATATAGTACATATTCTATACTATATAAATGCCCAGAGAGGACATCTGCTGTGGAAAAGTTTTCACTAGGACAAGATAATTCATACTGTGGACATCAGCATCTTTCTTGAGCTCTATTGATATTTGTTTTGTAGGCCAATGTACAAAGTATCCTTGGCTATAAGGCTGATCCAGATACGGTCATAGCAGAATGTCTAGTCAAGAATGGATGCTAATATTGGAGACCAGATATAACACCATTTCCTGAGATAACTAGCCAGTCACCTATTGACCAGTTGATAATATTGGATCTCTTCCATCATTGAGGTTGTAGTAATTTGTATTCTTGGGAGTAGATACCTATTCTGAATAAGGACTTTTTGTGCCTATCATGCTCTGTCAGCATCACTATTTTTGGACTTGCAGAATGCCATTCTCATCACCTTGGGCTGCAATAACAGATTACCATAAACTGGGTGACGACAGACAAACATTTATTTCTCATAGTTCTAGAGGCTCAGAATTCTAAGATGAAGGGGCTAGTAGACCTGATGTCTAATAAGGACCTTTTTTTTTTTTTTTTTTTTTTTTTTTTTTGAGAGTCTCACTCTGTCACCAAGCTGGAGTGCAGTGGCATGATCTCAGCTCACTGCAATCTCCGACTCCTTGGTTCAAGTGATTTTCCTGCCTCAGCCTCCCAAGTAGCTGGGATTACAGACATGCACTACCACACCCAGCTAATTTTTGTATATTTAGTAGAGACAGGTTTCACCATGTTGGCCAGTATGTTCTCAATCTCCTGACCTCGTGATCCACCTGCCTCAGCCTCCCAAAGAGCTGGGATTACAGGTGTTAGCCACCATGCTGGCCAGTGAGGACCTTCTTTCTAGTGTGCAAATGACTGTCTTCTCCTTGTATCCTTACATGGCAGAGATAAGATAAAGGAAGTAAACTCTATCAAGTTTCTTCTAATAAGGGGATTAATCTTATGAGGACCACATGACCTCATTTATACTCAGATACCTCTGAAGCCTCCCTTCCAAATATCATCATTCCATATATAAATGTTGGGAAGACATAACGTATTTAATCCATAGCATATCCAACATAACATCTCTTTCAACTAAATAACTCATTATACCACAAAAATGAGTAAAACAAGGCTTTTGTTTAAGCAATTTGCTTGTCTTATAGTGTCTAATTATTTAACCATAAACATTTGACCTGACAAAAACTGAAGCTTATGCATAGCCTCCTTCCCTGTTGTCAAGGATACTATTTAAAGTTTATTCATAGAATGACCTGTAAGAAAACATATTCCAGTATAAATGCTATCTTACATAATATAATATTTGATTTAAACCAATAAGCATCATGTGGTGTTATTTTCCCCAAGATCAAAATACACAGGCCTGGGAACCAAGTAATGGAAGTAAAATGGGCCATCCTTACTATATTACACTCAATAACTCAGAGAACATTTGAATTTCAGTGATTGAATTTCTTAAGAAAGGAATGTTTACCTTAGGGGTCATAGCCAAGTTTCTATTAACTTAGAAGCCCAGTAAATACCCTGGACATTTGGGCTCCTCATGCCACTGAACTGACAGACATAAAAAGTGCTTAACATAAGGGGCTTGATTTCATTTACTGGAGAGAAATTTAGTTGCTTCTAATCAATGAAAAAATAAGAAATATGGTTGGGGGGGGGTGGAGCAAGATGGCCGAATAGGAGCAGCTCCAGTCTCCAACTCCCAGCGCCAGCGACACAGAAGACCGGTGATTTCTGCATTTTCAACTGAGGTACTGGGTTCATCTCACTGGGGAGTGCCGGACGATCGGAGCTGGTCAGCTGCTGCAGCCCGACCAGCGAGAGCTGAAGCAGGGCGAGGCATTGCCTCACCTGGGAAGCGCAAGGGGGAAGGGAGTCCCTTTTCCTAGCCAGGGGAACTGAGACACACAACACCTGGAAAATCGGGTAACTCCCACCCCAATATTGCGCTTTAGGAAACAGGCACACCAGGAGATCATATCCCACACCTGGCCGGGAGGGGGTCCCACACCCACGGAGCCTCCCTCGTTGCTAGCGCAGCAGTCTGTGATCTACCGGCAAGGCAGCAGCGAGGCTGGGGGAGGGGCGCCCGCCATTGCTGAGGCTTAAGTAGGTAAACAAAGCTGCTGGGAAGCTCGAACTGGGTGGAGCTCACAGCAGCTCAAGGAAACCTGCCTGTCTCTGTAGACTCCACCTCTGGGGACAGGGCACAGTAAACTAAGACACACAGACACCTCTGCACAGACGCAAATGACTCTGTCTGACAGCTTTGAAGAGAGCAGTGGATCTCCCAACACGGAGGTTGAGATCTGAGAAGGGACAGACTCCCTGCTCAAGCGGGTCCCTGACCCCTGAGTAGCCTAACTGGGAGACATCCCCCACTAGGGGCAGTCTGACACCCCACACCTCACAGGGAGGAGTACACCCCTGAGAGGAAGCTTCCAAAGCAAGAATCAGACAGGTACACTCGCTGTTCAGAAATATTCTATCTTCTGCAGCCTCTGCTGCTGATACCCAGGCAAGCAGGGTCTGGAGTGGACCTCAAGCAATCTCCAACAGACCTACAGCTGAGGGTCCTGACTGTTAGAAGGAAAACTATCAAACAGGAAGGACACCTACACCAAAACCCCATCAGTACATCACCATCATCAAAGACCAGAGGCAGATAAAACCACAAAGATGGGGAAAAAGCAGGGCAGAAAAGCTGGAAATTCAAAAAATAAGAGCGCATCTACCCCGGCAAAGGAGCGCAGCTCATCGCCAGCAACGGATCAAAGCTGGACGGAGAATGACTTTGACGAGATGAGAGAAGAAGGCTTCAGTCCATCAAATTTCTCAGAGCTAAAGGAGGAATTACGTACCCAGCGCAAAGAAACTAAAAATCTTGAAAAAAAAGTGGAAGAATTGATGGCTAGAGTAATTAATGCAGAGAAGGTCCTAAACGAAATGAAAGAGATGAAAACCATGACACGAGAAATACGTGACAAATGCACAAGCTTCAGTAACCGACTCGATCAACTGGAAGAAAGAGTATCAGCGATTGAGGATCAAATGAATGAAATGAAGCGAGAAGAGAAACCAAAAGAAAAAAGAAGAAAAAGAAACGAACAAAGCCTGCAAGAAGTATGGGATTATGTAAAAAGACCAAATCTACGTCTGATTGGGGTGCCTGAAAGTGAGGGGGAAAATGGAACCAAGTTGGAAAACACTCTTCAGGATATCATCCAGGAGAACTTCCCCAACCTAGTAGGGCAGGCCAACATTCAAATCCAGGAAATACAGAGAACGCCACAAAGATACTCCTCGAGAAGAGCAACTCCAAGACACATAATTGCCAGATTCACCAAAGTTGAAATGAAGGAAAAAATCTTAAGGGCAGCCAGAGAGAAAGGTCGGGTTACCCACAAAGGGAAGCCCATCAGACTAACAGCAGATCTCTCAGCAGAAACTCTACAAGCCAGAAGAGAGTGGGGGCCAATATTCAACATTCTTAAAGAAAAGAATTTTCAACCCAGAATTTCATATCCAGCCAAACTAAGTTTCATAAGTGAAGGAGAAATAAAATCCTTTACAGATAAGCAAATGCTTAGAGATTTTGTCACCACTAGGCCTGCCTTACAAGAGATCCTGAAGGAAGCACTAAACATGGAAAGGAACAACCAGTACCAGCCATTGCAAAAACATGCCAAAATGTAAAGACCATTGAGGCTAGGAAGAAACTGCATCAACTAATGAGCAAAATAACCAGTTAATATCATAATGGCAGGATCAAGTTCACACATAACAATCTTAACCTTAAATGTAAATGGACTAAATGCTCCAATTAAAAGACACAGACTGGCAAACTGGATAAAGAGTCAAGACCCATCAGTCTGCTGTATTCAGGAGACCCATCTCACACGCAGAGACATACATAGGCTCAAAATAAAGGGATGGAGGAAGATTTACCAAGCAAATGGAGAACAAAAAAAAGCAGGGGTTGCAATACTAGTCTCTGATAAAACAGACTTTAAACCATCAAAGATCAAAAGAGACAAAGAAGGCCATTACATAATGGTAAAGGGATCAATTCAACAGGAAGAGCTAACTATCCTAAATATATATGCACCCAATACAGGAGCACCCAGATTCATAAAGCAAGTCCTTAGAGACTTACAAAGAGACTTAGACTCCCATACAATAATAATGGGAGACTTCAACACTCCACTGTCAACATTAGACAGATCAACGAGACAGAAAGTTAACAAGGATATCCAGGAATTGAACTCATCTCTGCAGCAAGCAGACCTAATAGACATCTATAGAACTCTCCACCCCAAATCAACAGAATATACATTCTTCTCAGCACCACATCATACTTACTCCAAAATTGACCACGTAATTGGAAGTAAAGCACTCCTCAGCAAATGTACAAGAACAGAAATTATAACAAACTGTCTCTCAGACCACAGTGCAATCAAACTAGAACTCAGGACTAAGAAACTCAATCAAAACCGCTCAACTACTACATGGAAACTGAACAACCTGCTCCTGAATGACTACTGGGTACATAACGAAATGAAGGCAGAAATAAAGATGTTCTTTGAAACCAATGAGAACAAAGATACAACATACCAGAATCTCTGGGACACATTTAAAGCAGTGTGTAGAGGGAAATTTATAGCACTAAATGCCCACAAGAGAAGGCAGGAAAGATCTAAAATTGACACTCTAACATCGCAATTAAAAGAACTAGAGAAGCAAGAGCAAACACATTCGAAAGCTAGCAGAAGGCAAGAAATAACTAAGATCAGAGCAGAACTGAAGGAGATAGAAACACAAAAAACCCTCCAAAAAATCAATGAATCCAGGAGTCGGTTTTTTGAAAAGATCAACAAAATTGACAGACCACTAGCCAGACTAATAAAGAAGAAAAGAGAGAAGAATCAAATTGACGCAATTAAAAATGATCAAGGGGATATCACCACCGACCCCATAGAAATACAAACTACCATCAGAGAATACTATAAACACCTCTACGCAAATAAACTGGAAAATATAGAAGAAATGGATAATTTCCTGGACACTTACACTCTTCCAAGACTAAACCAGGAAGAAGTTGAATCCCTGAATAGACCAATAGCAGGCTCTGAAATTGAGGCAACAATTAATAGCCTACCAACCAAAAAAAGTCCAGGACCAGATGGATTCACAGCTGAATTCTACCAGAGGTACAAAGAGGAGTTGGTACCATTCCTTCTGAAACTATTCCAATCAATAGAAAAAGAGGGAATCCTCCCTAACTCATTTTATGAGGCCAACATCATCCTGATACCAAAGCCTGGCAGAGACACAACAAAAAAAGAGAATTTTAGACCAATATCCCTGATGAACATCGATGCAAAAATCCTCAATAAAATACTGGCAAACCGGATTCAGCAACACATCAAAAAGCTTATCCACCATGATCAAGTGGGCTTCATCCCTGGGATGCAAGGCTGGTTCAACATTCGCAAATCAATAAACATAATCCAGCATATAAACAGAACCAAAGACAAGAACCACATGATTATCTCAATTGATGCAGAAAAGGCTTTTGACAAAATTCAACAGCCCTTCATGCTAAAAACGCTCAATAAATTCGGTATTGATGGAACGTACCTCAAAATAATAAGAGCTATTTATGACAAACCCACAGCCAATATCATACTGAATGGGCAAAAACTGGAAAAATTCCCTTTGAAAACTGGCACAAGACAGGGATGCCCTCTCTCACCACTCCTATTCAACATAGTGTTGGAAGTTCTGGCTAGGGCAATCAGGCAAGAGAAAGAAATCAAGGGTATTCAGTTAGGAAAAGAAGAAGTCAAATTGTCCCTGTTTGCAGATGACATGATTGTATATTTAGAAAACCCCATTGTCTCAGCCCAAAATCTCCTTAAGCTGATAAGCAACTTCAGCAAAGTCTCAGGATACAAAATTAATGTGCAAAAATCACAAGCATTCTTATACACCAGTAACAGACAAACAGAGAGCCAAATCAGGAATGAACTTCCATTCACAATTGCTTCAAAGAGAATCAAATACCTAGGAATCCAACTTACAAGGGATGTAAAGGACCTCTTCAAGGAGAACTACAAACCACTGCTCAGTGAAATCAAAGAGGACACAAACAAATGGAAGAACATACCATGCTCATGGATAGGAAGAATCAATATTGTGAAAATGGCCATACTGCCCAAGGTAATTTATAGATTCAATGCCATCCCCATCAAGCTACCAATGAGTTTCTTCACAGAATTGGAAAAAACTGCTTTAAAGTTCATATGGAACCAAAAAAGAGCCCGCATCTCCAAGACAATCCTAAGTCAAAAGAACAAAGCTGGAGGCATCACGCTACCTGACTTCAAACTATACTACAAGGCTACAGTAACCAAAACAGCATGGTACTGGTACCAAAACAGAGATATAGACCAATGGAACAGAACAGAGTCCTCAGAAATAATACCACACATCTACAGCCATTTGATCTTTGACAAACCTGAGAGAAACAAGAAATGGGGAAAGGATTCCCTATTTAATAAATGGTGCTGGGAAAATTGGCTAGCCATAAGTAGAAAGCTGAAACTGGATCTTTTCCTTACTCCTTATACGAAAATTAATTCAAGATGGATTAGAGACTTAAATGTTAGACCTAATACCATAAAAATCCTAGAGGAAAACCTAGGTAGTACCATTCAGGACATAGGCATGGGTAAGGACTTCATGTCTAAAACACCAAAAGCAACGGCAGCAAAAGCCAAAATTTGACAAATGGGATCTAATTAAACTAAAGAGCTTCTGCACAGCAAAAGACACTACCATCAGAGTGAACAGGCAACCTACAGAATGGGAGAAAATTTTTGCAATCTACTCATCTGACAAAGGGCTAATATCCAGAACCTACAAAGAACTCAAACAAATTTACAAGAAAAAAACAAACAACCCCATCAAAAAGTGGGCAAAGGACATGAACAGACATTTCTCAAAAGAAGACATTCATACAGCCAACAGACACATGAAAAAATGCTCATCATCACTGGCCATCAGAGAAATGCAAATCAAAACCACAATGAGATACCATCTCACACCAGTTAGAATGGCAATCATTAAAAAGTCAGGAAACAACAGGTGCTGGAGAGGATGTGGAGAAATAGGAACACTTTTACACTGTTGGTGGGATTGTAAACTAGTTCAACCATTATGGAAAACAGTATGGCGATTCCTCAAGGATCTAGAACTAGATGTACCATATGACCCAGCCATCCCATTACTGGGTATATACCCAAAGGATTATAAATTATGCTGCTATAAAGACACATGCACACGTATGTTTATTGCAGCACTATTCACAATAGCAAAGACTTGGAATCAACCCAAATGTCCATCAGTGACAGATTGGATTAAGAAAATGTGGCACATATACACCATGGAATACTATGCAGCCATCAAAAAGGATGAGTTTGCGTCCTTTGTAGGGACTTGGATGCAGCTGGAATCCATCATTCTTAGCAAACTATCACAAGAACAGAAAACCAAACACCGCATGTTCTCACTCATAGGTGGGAACTGAACAATGAGATCACTCGGACTCAGGAAGGGGAACATCACACACCGGGGGCTATCATGGGGAGGGGGGAGGGGGGGGAGGGATTGCATTGGGAGTTATACCTGATGTAAATGACGAGTTGATGGGTGCAGCACAGCAACATGGCACAAGTATACATATGTAACAAACCTGCACGTTATGCACATGTACCCTACAACTTAAAGTATAATAATAATAAATAAATTTAAAAAAAAAAAAAAAAAAAAAAAAAAAAAAAGAAAAACAGACACCTACATTGTTGGTGGGAGTGTTAACTGTTACAATCTCAACAGAGCGAAATTTGGCAATATCTCCCAAAATTATAAATGCACAATCCCACCAATTTAATTTCTAGGAAATATTCATACATGTATGAAATGGTGTTTATACAAGTTTTCATTACAGTGCTAATTATAATGACAAAAGTTTAACATCTAATAGTTAATAATATTCATTCAGTATTTCAGGGGAGGTATAGTGATATCTGCAACTTATTCAGAAATTAATAAAAAATTACAATGGATTGATAGAGTGATGAAGGGATGATTAGATACATGATAAAGCAAGTAATACTAAAATATAATTTATAGAAACTAAAAAAAAAAAAAAAAAAAAAAAATAAGAAATATGGTTGGAACACAGGGAAATTATTAGAGTAACAATACTCTCTTGCCAATAGTCCTGGTCAATGAAAGATTATGGCAACCCAATAAAGACAGAATATTTGGTATACATATGTGGGTCACTAACAAAAAAAAGGAACGCTATTGAAGGGGTTAAGGGAAAAGAGAAGGAAATTAGACTAAGTAGTAGGAAAATGAAGTTTTGATTACCAATATGTTTATCTATGCATAACCTAAGGTATTGCATTATTTATTCTACCCCTCTTACCTCTAAGCTACCATTTTTTGAATACTGCTGCCGATGTCTAACATTTACATCCCTGGTGGCAATATAACAGAATTGGCACCACTGCCACTAGAATTGCAACTAGGGTGAGGCATATGAGACTCTTAGGACACAAAATTTAAGAAGTCACTCCCTTTTAGAGTCATAGAAGTTCACAGTGCCATCTGTGCTGAATTGGAGTCCCTGCTGTATCTTTCCTTAGGGACCTCCTATGGATACTTCTATAATACTAGATTAACAATGTACATTATGTCCTCATATTAATTTGAGCTCTTAAAGATGAGGATCTATACCTCCTTCAAGTCAGTGTTCTTAGTGCTTATCATAGTGCCTGGCACATTGTAGACCTCATTAAGTGTCTGTTCAATGTAAGTATGTATGGTCTCAAAAGATAAACTTTTGTTTGTTTGTTTGTTTGTTTATACAGGTTTTATTACATCAATGTTCACAAACCAACACCAGCACTCTTTATATGTTCTTAGGAAGGAGCAAGGACTCTGCTTATGATAAAATAAACAGCATACATTTGAAGTCAAAATATGAATAAAATATTATAGGAGAAAAGTTTAATAAAAAAGAAGACAGTGGGAAATATTGATAGTAAAATCTATATTTAAAAAATAAATCTTTCATTCACTAACTCTTGGACTTGAGGAAAGTTGCTTAATTTTACTGTTAACTTCCTTTATTTGTAAAATAGTGTATATTATCTAGAATGTCAATCTTACAGAGATGTTATGAAGAATTAAAATGAGTTTTAAGTACATGTGGAAATAATCTATCGATTTTTAAATAATATATAATTGTAAATGATTTATATTTATTTTAATGGTTTTCTAATGTAGCACTAATCACAGATTATTTAGTGTGATAGACGGTTCTGCATATGTTGATCTTCTCTTTATGATAAGGGTCCCTGATGTCAGTGGAGATTCTCTCTCTCCCTCTATCCTCTCTATCTTTTTCTCTTTCCTTAGTATCTATCCTTAGAATGTACCACAAGTTAAGGGCTCAATGATGTCTATTAGGTGAATTAAATAACCTTTCTCAAAATCCACTTGTTTAGCATTTTCTGTCAAGTGTTATGCCCGATCCAAACCAACTAAGTGTTTAAAATTATAAAATAAAAAATAAAACTAAACGGGCAGTTAAATTGATATGACATTACATTAAATTATATTTTGTGGTTTCAATGAGGCAAGCTTCGAGGAGTAAACACCTAGAATTTTTGCGAGAAGTAAATAACACTAAGCAGAGGGAACGGGAACGGAAGAAGGAGAGAGAAGAGAATTGGTCTAATACAATGAAAAGCTGTGGCACCGGTGCGCTCCGTGGTGCTGTCCACGGTGCTGACAAGTTTCTTAATCTTGGGGAAGTTGATAGTCCATCCAGTCTCTCTCTGATTTTCCTAACCAGATACGTGGAGAAATCATAAATGCAGACAACAGAGAAAACTCTAAATAAAGAAAATGGGTAGAGGTTGTTGGTGATATCTATGTAGTTCTACGATGTTGAGGGAAACAAGTATTTTTAAAAAGATCATTATTTGAGCACATTATGAAATCCAAAATTACCAAGACAGGAACCAAAATATAATATTATTAGAATTTCAAAGTAACATAGAACAAGCAATCTATAAGACAAGGACATAAAGTGCTACTGTTTTAGAAAAACAACTTTTCACAATGCAAAGACTGAAGTTACATCACCAATAAAAACAGTTTTTTTTTCTTGACAAAGAAATATTGACTTTTTAAATGCTGCATTTTTCTTTTTGAAGAATTAAATTATGACTTATATTTTGAAATATGTATTATTAATTTGTATTAGTATGATGGTTTGATTATACTCTTGACTATTATAATTCCTTTTAAATCTATAATTTATTGTGTTGGGGGGAACATATAGGAGACCCTGCCTTTTTTTCTTTATCCTATGTCTGATACTAATGTGAGAGTTATTAGCAATAAATTATCTCTTTCCTTCATGTGCTTTTAATACCTATTATCATTAACTGCCAACAACAAAGCTAGAAGTCATAGTCAAGTCTTCTTTCCATTAAAATTGTTTTCTGCTAGGCATTTCCAAATATATAAAATTACGTCTGTATTGGATATGGGCTACATTCTTTACAATGAAGATAAACTCCATATTTATTTGACCAAGATTAATACTTTTCTTCTTATAACTCACTACCCTCATAAAACTATTGTAGTCCACTTACTGTTCCAAAAACATGCCATGCTTTTTATGTTTCCAGGTTTTGGTTGATGCTATTTTCTCCACTCAGGATGTCTCTTTTTTTTCTGTTTTTTTTTGTTTTGTTTTGTTTTGTTTTGTTTTGTTTTGTTTTTTGTTTCTCCTGGATAAAACTCTGGTCATTTTCAAAGGCCCAGTCAAAAAGTTAGCATGGAATGTACCAGCAAGAATTATTTCTTTTATTTTTGATAATGTCACTGTCATAGTTCTTAGATAGTCCAGATAATTATAGCAGGCAATTATAGAATATTGTAGACTAGAAGACAGCATGTACCATGGTATTAAAAGATTTGGTTTTCAAGTCATCGCACATTCACTCAGCAAACATTTGCTAGAACTTTTCTAGGCACTGCGACAGTGAACAGAATAGTAAAAACACTTGCCTTCATAAAGCCACATTTTTAGTCAAGAGTGGTACAAAATCTTAGTGTAAATGGAAAAAATAAATTAATGAACTAATTTTATATAGTAAAAAATACTATGAAAATAATAAACCATAGTAATAGTAATAGACCAGTAAGCTTCCACGCATGACAAACGCTTTTCTGTGATGACTAGGAAAGGCTTCTTTGATAAAGCATGTTTATTCTGTGTGTGTGTGTGTGTGTGTAACCAAGAGCCTGAATAAAATGAAGGAGCCAATGATGTATAAATGATACTGAAGAGGACAAGAAGGAGTTGGTGGACGAGTATCAGGAGAAGGAGGATTATGGTAACAATGATTATGATAACCAATATTTGGAAGTTTAGTCTTTCAGCCACCTGATTAAAATTGTGAAATTGTGAGCTGGGCATTACTACTATTTCCATTTGTGAATGAAGAAAAATAAGTGTGCAGAAACTTCAAGTTCAGCATAAGTCAAAAAACACAATCAGGTTGTTTAAAAAGTGATTTTGGTCTCAAGATGCCTATTTGGGCCAGTAAAGGGAATTATTGTCTGAGGTCTCCTGATGGTTTTTATTTGTAACCAGCATTTTTATAACCAATAATTTACAAGTGATATTAGGAAAAAGTGCAAAAATTAGGAAATTAATACCACGATATAAAAAGGCATTCAAAGTATAAAGAAAAATTATTATAAATTATTGAGGGCTGAATCTACATGTACATATCCTTTTAAAAGTGTGTCTGTGTGCATTCTATACGCAAAAAGACTGAGTTCATGTACATAAAAATTGAACAGGAAAACAAAAATTATTTTTTAAGAAGGTAAATTGAAGCAGTTTATAATAATGGATACAATAAAACATGGCATATAATAATAAATATAAATTTTAAAAAGAAATAGATGTCAAAATAAAAAGTCAAGTAAGGAAGAATCAAAATGTGTGTGTGTATGTGTGTGTGTCTGTGTGTGAGACACTATTTATGCATGTGATTGTGCGTTCTAAGAAATTGCCTGTCTGAAATTGTCTGCAGATAGATGGTAGTGAAAAGATAACCTTAGGAAAAAAAATCAGGCATTTTACTTTAGTCAAGTGATTATTTTGTGCATGTAGGGTTTTGTTAGTTTAACATTAGTCTTCAATATTGCTCTCTTTGATCTAAGAAAAGTTATTTTCAAATCCTGAAGTTTGCCAAGGCTTCTTTTTAAAGAATTACTTCTCATGTGAGTCATTAACCTAGGATTTCATTTTTCAGAAGGGTTCTGAATCTAGCTTTTCAATCACTACTGAATATTACCTCTGTTTTGTTAACAGCTATGTAGTTGATGCACAGATAGATATTTCTGAGGTTTACTTGCATAGACTTAGCAGTTGTTTATGACAAAATTTTTTTCTCTTTATTTATGAGGTATGTGTGATAAAAAATAATGTTCTCCTGAATGCTGATTTTTTTCTTAAGCTGAATTGCTTGGAGATGGTTTTTGTTTTAAGTAACTATTCCTCTCAACTCTGAATGATTGGTTTTAAATCATGCAAAACCATCATTTGGTAGTCTATTTTCATACATATCAAAAAGTGAGTGTAAGATCAGTACATCATGATTTATTATACTTCTAAGGAAAACTCAAAACAGAGTAAACAAGTTACTCAACAATATCTGTAAGTCAGGAGTTTGTAGTAATTCCACTGACTGATGTCCATGGACTTTTGACCTATCACCAACCGTATCATCAGAGCTCACCAATAAGGAAGTATGTTGCCACTTTAGGCAGTTGGAGCCCCACTTCTGGAAGTGTCTAAGCTTCTAACTTCTAGACTGAGCAGGATATAATAGTAGACATGCATTCTTTTATCTATGGTAGGGCAGGATAAACTTCATGAGATTCTATGTCCTGATATTTCTGACTCTTTGTTTTTTCACTGTGACATATTACATTGAAACCAAGTAGAATTCTTTTTCAGAAAATTTTCCAATAGAACAGTAATCAATGAATTGAAGTTAACTGCATAACATAATGTAGTCAACATATATGTAAGCATGAAATATCTAACAGTAATGTTTTAGAAAACCACAGGCAAGAGAACGTTTGATAATACAGAATAAAAAATAGACAGAATTAATTACTTCCGTGCATTATGGGAAAACTTTCTCAGATGTTTTTCTTCTTTTCCTTTTTTCACAGAACAACCAATGAAGTTGTACAGTTTTCAAAGGCAGAGATTATCAATTCAAGTGAAAATACCTCTTGTGCAGGCAGAGTCCTATATAGTCTTCAATTTTCTAGGTTCATTTACTCTGGGTATCAGAATTTTTATTCAGTTTTATTCACATGTCAGATTATCTGAATAGTCTATCTGAATAGTCTTGTATCATCTGTCTGAAACTCTTCAGGTCTTTCATACATGCACACACAAAATACTTCCTTGTGACATTAGCCACATGAGATCCTACATGTGGAACAAAATGCATACCGTTGTCTTGGTGTGGTGATTCTTGCCCGTAATCTCAGCACTTTGGGAGGCTGAGGCTGGTGAATTGCTTGAGCCCAGGAGTTTGAGACCAACCTGGGCAACATGGCGAAACCCCATCTCTATTTAAAAAAAAATACAAAAATTAGCTGGGTGTGATGGTGTGCACCTGTAGTCCCAACTACTCAGGAGGTTGAGGTGGGAGGATAGCTTGAGCCCGTGAGGCAGATGTTGCAGTGAACTGAGATTGTGCCATTGCACTCCAGCCTTGGTGACAGAGACAGAGCCTATCTCAAAAAATAAAATAAAATAAAGAAATGCATACCATTAATTAATTAGTTAACATAAAATGTATAAACATGTGCAGAGAAATAAATACATAAAATGAACATACCCAGACACAAGCACATATATATGTATATCGTACAGTGTATCTGATACTAATTGCCAATTTTGCATCACAACAACACTGGTGAAGAGACTAATATTAGCAGAGATACTGCAGGTACAAAGAATATTTGGAGAGTACTGTCATGACTAATGCATAAATTAATGAAATGTCTGATGTGATGGACAAAATAAGATGTGTCAGTGAGTGATGTATGACATGCAATGGAAGAATATGAAATCTGATTGTGTTTAGAAGTGAGGGAAAGAGAAACTTCTGGAAATGGCTTTGAATTATTTGTCTTCCCCACCTAATGAGCCAAGATGTTAGACAGATATAAAGTCTATCTAACAAAAAAACAGAGGCTACTCTTCAGCTGCGAAGACTGCTATTTGTGAGTTCAAGAAGCAGAGAGGATGTGGAGAAATAGGAATGCCTTTACACTGTTGGTGGGAATATAAATTAGTTCAACCATCGTGGAAGACAGTGTGGCAATTCCCCAAGGATCTAGAACCAAAAATACCATTTGACCCAGCAATCTCATTAGTAGGTATATACCTAAAGGATTATCAATCATGCTGCTATAAAGACACATGCACATGTATTTTTATTGCAGCACTGCTCACAATAGCAAAGACTTGGAACCAACCCAAATGCCCATCAATGATAGACTGGATAAAGAAAATGTGGCACATATACACCATAGAATACTATGCAGCCATAAAAAGGATGAGTTCATGTCCTTTGCTGGGACATGGAAGAAGCTGAAACCATCATTCTCAACAAACTAACACATGAACAGAAAACCAAGCACTGCATGTTCTCACTCATGAGTGGGAGTTGAATAATGAGAACACACGTACACAGGAAGGGAAGGGAACATCACACACCAGAGCCTGTTGGGGGATTGGGGGCTAGGGGAGGGATAGCATTAGAAGAAATAACTAATGTAGATGACAGGTTGATGGGTGCAGCAAACCACCATGGCACATGTATACCTATGTAACAAACTCGCACATTCTGCACATGTATCCCAGAAAAAGTGTAATTTAAAAAAGAAAGAATTCACAAAAAAGGCCAATGTTAAAGAGGATTGTGGGAAAGAATACCAACATTTGCACTGAGTATATTCCATGACTACTCTAATATAATAAGACTAAGATAGATTGCAAGAAAAAATGGCTCCACAATCTCAATGCTTAAAATAACACATAGTTCTTATTCATGCCACATGTCTAAGCAGGTGAGCAGAGGGACGGGGAAAGCGATGGGGATTTTCACATTAAAAAGTGGCTTTTTCTGCCACTCAGAAACTGGCCTGATGGAGCATTCACTGTCTCAAACATTGGCAGTAAACATACCACAGAGAATGAGAGAACTGTAGAGTCTCAATCGAGTGATTAAGAGTTTGTCTCTTATCACGTCTTCTCACAATCTTCTGATTAGAAATATTCACACAACCTCGACTAATTTCAAAGGCATCAGAAGTTCTATTCTGCCATGGGCTCAAAAAGAAGAAAGAAATATCCATTAAGCAGAATTTGAGGCTACTACAACTTCTATGTTTCACTTCTGTGAACATTCCATTTTTACCTATAAATAAACGTATTCTTTGTTTTGTATTAAAGCTTTTGTCTGGCAAACACTGATTTCCTGAATGAAAGAAAGTGATTTTTCTTTGTTAATATATATTTAGCAAGAAAATATATAGCATCTCTGCTAGGACAGTTGTCTTTATTTTCTAGTCTAGAGAAAATATTCTATTCTATAGAGTCTATTCTATCAACTCTATTCTATTCCATAGAGTCTGTTCCAATTATTAATATTAGCAGAACCCAAAAGGACCAAAGCTTCTATAATTACAGAAAACCAATCCCTTGATATTCACTACTGCTTCTCATCAATCTGCATGATGACACGCATTTACGAAGAAAAGAGAAATTTAGTCTTTATCTCAAGAGCTGACACTGGAGTACTCTCTGAGTCCCAGAAATAGCCTCCTCTTCCAATAAATACCCTTTTCTGGGGATGAACATGTGATGTGGTAGAATGAACCCAGGATTGAGGGTTTAAAAGGCTTGAATTTCATTCCTTGCTGTATCACTGACTAACTGTGGAATCTTGAGCAAAACAGTTTACTTCTCTTTGCCTCTTTTTCTCTCTGCAAAGCCAGAATAAATGTTTTAAACATAGAAGATATGTAATACAATTTTATATGGTTCCTTCATCCTTTCCTTCCCTAACTTACTTTCAACCTAAATAGCACTTCAGCTATACTTTTTCTTTGTAATTTTAGCTTCATGATAATAATTTTTGCAAGTATGCACATGAAATTACATTGTCAAGAAATAACTTATTCAATTTACTATAGCACTTGGAAATCCTGTATCAGATACTATATCAAATGGAAATCCATTTTAGAGATGAAGAAACTGGAACTTCAAAATAGATTAATCAATTCCTACTCTTTTCTACCTTGCCAGATAGTTGGTATGATGAAATTTAGCAATTTAAACCATAGCACTGTAAGTGGTAAACTACTTTTTCTTTATGAATTATGAATCCCTTTCAGGTAGAATCTATATTTGTTTTACCCCTTCATTCTTACAGAACCAAATTCAATGCCTGGTAATGGTATGAGTTTGAGAAGCCAAAGAGTCTTTGAGAACCCTCTTCCAGGCTCAAGAAGGTCTATGTATGAAGACACATATATTAATAGTAATGTTTTAGCCATCTGTATACTTACAAGAATTATGGCAAGCCAGTGTGATCAATGAAAATACCAATTTTATTTTTTTTGAGACAGTTTTGCTCTTGCTGCCCAGGTTGGAGTGCAATGGTGTGATCTCAGCTCACTACAGCCCCCGCCTCCAGGGTTCAAGTGATTCTTCTGCCTCAGCCTCCCGTGTAGCTGGGATTACAGGCGTCCGCCACCACGCCTGGCTAATTTTTTGTATTTTTAGTAGAGACAGGGTTTCTCCACATTGGCCAGGCTGATCTCAAACTCCAGACCTCAGGTGATCCACCCTCCTCGGCCTCCCAAAGTGCTAGATTACAGATGTGAGCCACTGCACCTGGCCGAAAATAGCAATCTTTCACACACACATACCTGTATTCAAATTCTGGTTCTGCCTCTAAAATCTCAGTGTTCTTGAGCAACATGGACTTGAGTTTAGATTGAAAAGAGTAAATAAAATAATGTATATAAGATATTTTGCACAGCTTTTGGAACACAGTGGAAACCAATAAAAATAAATGGTAGAACTCATCCTGTCTGTGATTATTTTAGAATTGCCTGATATATATGAAAGAAATTAATATAAGGCATTAAAACAAGGCATTCATAAATGGTGATAGAACCACAATTATACAATGTATTGGATTAGTGGTTACTTCCTTTCTTCCTGACCCAGGATGTCTATATCATTGCATTTGCTATGTAAGTATTGATAGTTTCTTATATATTTAGTTCAGATGGTTTAAGAAGAAAGATTTATACCATCATCTAACTAAAATGTATTCACAGAGATGAAGGAAGCTACTTGTAGAACCACTTACACACACACACACACTCACACACACACACACACACAAAAGCCCAAAACCTCGAAGAAAAACTTTAACTTTTTGGGCCTTACTTTTTGGGCATCCTCTTGAACAGAAATTACCTATGCAAATCCATTGTTTAGATAACAATTCTGTATTAACTTGTTTCAGGTTCTTTATAAACCTGTATCACCTATATTCAGCCTTGGGATTTTTTCCGTTTCAGTGAGTCCTCTATTTTCTGAAGGAGAGAATACCCACACAGGGTGGGATAGAACTACTAAAGATATGTTGATTCACTCTCCTGCCTGGGAGCAGGTGCTGCACTGAAATTGTCTAGCCAAAATCCAAATCATAGTATTTTAGGCTGATTATAAACAAGATAATTTTCAGTTGGCCTTTGTTTGATTGTTGTTTTTGTTGGCTGACAATTAAAAGCATGAAGTGGAAATGTGTTAAGCATTAAGGTAAGAAGATAAGCATCAAGTCAGGAAAGCTGACGAGGGAGTCACCTCTCCTTTAGGGCCTTCAATGTAGGACTGAGGGGCCCCAGGGAAATTTGTATGACATATTTTCTCTCCCTTTGTATTCAGGTGAGAGAAGGTTATAATAAAGACCCAAGATTCAGGTCATGTAGGACAAAGATTCTGGAATCAGATGGCCCCAGTGTCGGCCCTGATTTTGCCCATCACTAAGTCTATGACTTTAGGGGAAAGTTACCTAACGTCTATCATCCGACTTATTTGTTACTGATTTCCCCCAACCTTGCACCATTTCTAAAATATAATAATGCTGATTAGCTGCTTTTTGATGTAGTAAATGAGTGAATATATAACATTTATGCTTCTCCTCTGTAATGTGGAATAATAGTTATTTCTTCCTTATAAGAAATAATAAAAGTGAAATGTTTATTATAGAGAAATATTATTTCTTTATTATAAGAAATAATAAAAGTGAAATAATAAAAGTGAAAAGGCTTACCTAATAAAAGAAAAGGAAGGCATTGACAATGCTATGTTAGAAGACTTTTGTGACCTGAAGAAGGGTAGGTTGTGTTGTTGGCTTTGGTAAGAAGGACTCGTTGATAAATGGTGGTGGTTGGACAGAACATTGGACTATAAACAGCAACCTTAGTGTTCTTCCACTTACTAATGAAACTGCAATTTTTTCATCTCTAAAGTAGGAATAATAATTGAAGCTTTCTTATAAGTTTACTATAACAATTTTTGAAAACTTCAGGTGAAGTACTTTGAATAGTGACTACACATATGCATAGTAAGTTTTCAATAAATATGATTTATCATTATCACTATTTTTATCCTGAGCTCTGAGGGGTAATCCAATGGATAGCCTCACACATCAGCATCTTATAGAGATTGCCTTCACTAAATACAGCTTCTGTCCAAACTCACGTCCTCTTCCTTGGACTGTCTGCACTTCATAACTACTCAATATAAGGATAGAAACTAGACTTGGATTTCTGATTCTTAACTCGAGACAATGCTGAAGGATCACCCAGTCTTAGTGCCCCCCAGAGGGTTGGCTGAGGCTTCTGATGAGCCTGAATCACTAGTCTTTACCTATTGCATTTCCTTGGGAACCTAATCTACCACATTATTATAATTCAAAATGTCCATCACCTCTACATCAGCCCCCAGCAGGAACAAACTACAGAAAGTCTAAGTGTCATTCAGGAAATGTGGAATAAGCCATTTATCTGTTTTTCTGCTTTCTGGTCTGTTTGCTGTATCTCTGAATCTTGAACACCTCCCTCTTGCTTCCAGTCTATAATGCAACTCTTAGAAATGATTCTTGGCAAAAAAGTCATATTTTATTCAATTCTCCCTGTACTTGTTACCCCTGTCATGCAGTTTCTATGAAAGCAAAAGTCAAATTAATTTTTAAAATTCATTAATGAAGTAATCATATATAAAGTGAGTAACTCCTCACATACACTTTTCTTCTAACATTAGCATGTTTCCTGATCTATTGTATCAAGATCTTGTTGGTTAGACTCTCAATGATTGCCAGGTGTTATAAATGTATCTGTTGTTTAGAGATGATATTTCTAACTTGAGGAATATAATACAAAGTAATTGTAAAAGAATTGAGAATTTTACCAGAGATTTCGTAAAGTTGATGAAAGTAATAAAAATGATCTTAGAGAAGGCCCTAGACCTCATAAAATCATTGGTTGATAACAAGATGAAAGGGTTAAACCAGAAAACAATTGAGGAAGAGACAAATTACAAAGATAACCTAAAAGTATCTCCAGGGAGCATAATGTGACTGTTAAAAGATTAAGAAGAGACCTTCAAAAAATGAATGAAGTACTAAGTACTTTTGAAAACAGTACTTTCTTTAAGGTAATGTTTAAGGTAATGTTGGAAAATGAAGGACATTTTATCCTGATCTCATACGTGTATAACAAAAATTATTTACTCATCTTCAAAACAGTAAAGTCTACTTGATCCATTCTTTGCTTATTCTAAGAATCAGATCAAGATTGCATTTGCAACTTACATTTTTAAATAAGATAAGATAAACTTATAATTGTTAATTTGATTTATCATGCATTTTCTCAGTCAAACTTGCTTTTACTATTTTTTCTAAATAGGTATCTCCATTTTTGTGGGTTGTTCCTTTTAAATAGCCTTTTCTTGTATGAAATTATCCTGAGATAATGAGGTGCCCCTCTCCTCCTCCCCGAGGTAATCTCCTGCTTCCCCAGCATATCTTTATTTCTACTGCTCCTCTAGACCATATATTACCTCTGTTCATGGACTACTAAGGTGTTACATCTTAGCATCTTAAACCTTACCATCCAGGCTAATAGCATCCTAAAAAACCCAGACCTTTACTATTGATCTTGCTCTCAACTTCGGAAAGGAAACCTGGCACTAGGAACTAAATTTCTTTCTCCCTAGCTCTTTATGAACAAAAAATATTATTATTTTCATGAATATGAATAAGAACAAAAAGAACTTGCAGGTGCATAGCACTGAACTATGTGCATAGGCCAGGCACAGAGGTTCATGCCTATAATCACAGCACTATGGGAGGCCAAGGCAGGCAGATCACTTGAGCCAAGAGTTCAAGACAAACCTGAGCAACATAGCAAAAACCTGTGTCTTCAAAAAATACAAAAATTAGCTAGGCCTGGTGGTGTGCACCTGTAACCCCAGCTACTTGGGAGGCTTACAAGGGAGGATGCCTTGAGCTCAGAAGACAGAGGTTGCATTGAGCCATGACTGCACCACTGCAATCCAGCCTGGATGACAAAGCAAGACTCTGTCTCAAAAGAAAAAAAAAATTGCATAGATGTACTTTGTATATATGGAATCTGTTTGTAAAAATATATGTATGTGTATATATATGTGTGTGTATGTATATATATGTGTGTGTGTATATATATATAAATACCCCCACAGATTTCTATTTTTTACCATTTAAAATTCCCTGAAAAAGACACATTCATATGGGTGTGTGAAAATGTTATGGCATACAAATTTAGTGATTATTATCTAAGTGCTTTTAATTCCCCAAAATCCTGAACCATAATACGATAAGTTACCAGAGTGACTGTGGGAATGTGGTAAGTTACCAGAGTTGGCTAATAAAAAAGATATTCTGTCAATGAGATCTTGTTTGCATGACAAACAACCTGAACATCCATCAAATTAAAACCATATTCAGAGTGAAATCCTATTTGCGTGACAAACAACAGAGCATAGTCAGAACACACATTAGTGTGTAGGACCTGGTAAAAATTCTGCAGGAATAAAAAGCAGCAAAGGAAAGTGGGTAAAACACTTTACCCAAATTTAGGGTAAAACATGGAGGTCAGAGAGAGACGTAGGACTTTTGAATAAAATGAGCCTGGTATACAGGTTTCAGCAAAAAGCACTCAAAACAGCATGTTTATGTTTTTTGTCTTCGTAAAATGAGAGCAAAATCTAAACTAAAAGAAAGAGAAAAGGGAGGGAGAGAAGAAGAGAGGAAGAAACAAGGGGGGGATCGGCAAGTGGGGAGAAAGAGAGAGAGAGAGAGAAATAGTTCTCTCTTCCCTGGAAAGGGGATGCAGGCAGCACGGGGTCTGAAGGGAGATAATTCACCAGCCCAACAGTCAGTAGCTAAAGGGTTTGGAAGGCTGCAGGAAGCAGATGTGCTTGGCTGTAAAACAAGCATTGCTCGCCAGGCCCCGGCATCTTCCCAGACTCATGTGTAACATGCAGACATATGTGGTTAATGATAATGAGGAACAGACAGGAGCTGGGAGCTCCAAATCAGGGTCATACACAGAACCCAGCCATCTCATACATCCTCGGGCTTCTTAAACTCTCTCCCTCTAGGAGTCTGTCTTATCCATGCCTTGGCCCAGTGTTAAAGAGTCAGTTTGTTATCATGGAGAGAATATGAGCTCTGGATTTAGGCAGAAGTGGCCCTTATAACTTACCAGGTCTGTGGCCTCGATTATGTTATCTTCTGAGTTTCACTGTCCTCATTTAAAAATGGAGACAAGAGTATATTTTTTGTGTGGATTAAAAGAGATATAGCTGAGCACGCAGGGTACACAGTCTGTGTTAAATACAGGGTAGGCCACTTCCCTGTCCTGCATATTGGGGCCTGTCTTTGGTTATCGCTGCCTAATTTAGGTTTCATGTTGTTTTGTGAAGGAGATATCTAATCTGCATTCTTTCCTCTTTAATTATGAAGCAGTATTTATTTATTTATTTATTTATTTATTTTTATTTATTTTTTTGAGACAGAGTCTCGCTCTGTCGCCCAGGCTGGAGAGCAGTGGCTGGATCTGAACTCACTGCAAGCTCTGCCTCCTGGGTTTACGCCATTCTCCTGCCTCAGCCTCCCAAGTAGCTGGGACTACAGGCACCCGCCACCATGCTCGAGTAGTTTTTTTTTGTATTTTTTTTAGTAGAGACGGGGTTTCACCGTGTTAGCCAGAAGTAGTATTTATTAAGCGAGGCAGCAGGAAGAATTACACAGAAACAGCTCTGAACTGAGAACCGAGAGAGTTGGGAACTATCCTTTCATCTTCCTTGGGCACCAGCATAACTTTGGGAAGCTTCCATCTCTGTTTTTCAGTACCCTCATTTGTTTAAGAGAGAGTTCTCCAGGAAGACAGAACTAATATGTGTGTGTATGTGTGTGTGTCTGTGTGTGTGTGTATTATGAGGAATTGACTCATACAATTACAGAGGGTGACAAGTTCCAAATATGTAGTTGGCAAGAGGGAAAGCGAGAGGAGCCGATGGTGCAGTTCCAGTGTAAGTTTAGTGGCCTGAGAACCCAATGGTGTAAGTTCCAGCCTGAAAGTCAGTGGAGTCAAGACCCAGGAAGAGCCAGTGTTTCAGTTCAAGTCTGAAGGGAGGCAAACAAGTCCCAGCTCAAGGCAGTCAGAAGGAATTCCCTCATACTCAGGAAGGTGAGGCTTTTTATTCTAATCAAGTCTTCAACTAATTAACTGAGGGCCCCGACACATTAAGAAGGACAGTGTGCTTTACTCAGCCTGTGAATTCCCATGTAGTATTCCATTCAGAAACTCCCTCATGCCACATCAAGAACAATGTTTGACCAAACATCTGAGTACCCTGCGGTCCAGCCAAGTTGACACACAGAATTCACCATCACATCAACCATACCACATGAGAGGAAACAGGAGGGCAGAAGGTGTGTAGAGTACAGAAATGTAGAATTGAACATTCTGGGAATCCACTGATACTTAGCAACCTCCAGGAAACACGGTGAAACATCTAGATTCTGTAGAAGACTTGCAAGGACTCACAGAGGAAACTGGCATTGTATTGCACTGTGAAGAAACCGGGCATGAGCTTTCCAAGATGAATTAAACCCTTAACAATGAATAGGGTTAATATTACTGCTTAATTGTGTGTCTACTATGGGCCAGGCATTTTATGTACATTATTCTTCACAGTGACCCTCAGACTGGGCTTCATTATATCTCTCTGAGATGAGAAAATGGAGGCTTGGAGGGGCTAAGTCATATGCCCAAAAGCCACTTAGCCAGTTAGTGACTGTGCTGGGACTTGCCTACTACCAAAGCTTCTGCTCCTTTTACCCTGTGGCTAAGTTCCCTGCTACATGTGTTGTGTTCTGGTGCCTAAGACATTGCCTAGAAAATGGCAGGCACTCAACAAACATCTGTCAAGTGGACAATGTACAGCACCCACACCAGCTTCATCCTCCCTTTGTTGTCACTAGCTCTCTCACTGGAACATCTGGTCAATCCTGCTCACCCGTTCTGTCCATATTTGCTGTTTCTACATCAATCTTCAACAGATAAAGAAAAGTTCCTAAATCTCCGCCATATCAGCTGATAAGGGCTGGATATTTCTTCTGACAAAAACGAAGATTTCCCTAACACAGAAAAGGACTCTAGAAACCTGTAAAACCAGAAAATTGTAGTGTTTCAAATTATTTTCCCTGTGGGACACTCAAAACAAGACTCACGCTTCCTCTCTGGTTTTCCTTTCCAAAGAGGCACACCATGTGCTCTGAAGTGCTCTTACACATGACAACCACAAAAATAATTGACATCCTGGGTTCAAGCGATTCTCCTGCTCAGCCTCTCAAGTAGCTGGGACTACAGGTGTGCGCCACCACGCCCAGCTAATTTTTGTATTTTTAGTAGAGACGGGGTTTCACCATGTTGGCCAGGATGGTCTCAGTCTCTTGACCTTGTGATCCGCCTGCCTCAGCCTCCTAAAGTGCTGGGATTACAGGCATGAGTCACCACGCTCAGCCTGCTGCGAGGATTTAATGTGCAGATTAATACAAAGTACATAGCATGGTGCCTAGTACATGAGATGTGAGGCTGAAGAATGATCTACTAGCTGTTATTATTGCCTTATAACAACCTCTAGTTTCTGTCTACACAGTATTTTTTGCTTCTCAAACAAAACAAAACAAAAACAATTTCTAGGGCTAATGTTATTCTAAATGCTGCCGGAGTTGTGTACACTTTTTGGACTCTGCATTAGAATGGCTTCCCTTGCCGGGTCTCTTTTGCTAGTTGAGTTGGTTCTCTCACCTCATGCCCCTCTTTTGGTTTCTGAATCATACTGCCTCAGCAAAACACTCAAATCCTATGATTCGCCCATCCCCACACCTTGCACTGTTTGCCAGTCTTGGGAGCTGCATTCTCCATATTTACATAGAGATTTGTCACTCTCTCTTTTAAAAAGTTCCCCTTTATTTGAATTAACAGCCTAATTGTCCCAGCTTACCACTTCCAAAGTGACTCCAATAAATAGAAACCACAACACTTGGAAATCACCTCCAGCCCTCACTGTGCAAGCCTTACCCGGAAATCTCTGGCAGCCGCATGTTTTCCTAATGACCTTCAGTTGCTCAGAGAATGTATAATTCATTCCCTACCTATCTTCACTAATCCCACTTTCCTAAAATAAATATTAACTCAACTTATCTGCTAAAACAAGCCCAAATCAAGTCTCTTATCAAATGAACTCAGAGGCAACACAGAAAACTGAGAATCTGGTCAATAGGAAATTGCTTTCATTGGAAAAGCAGGTCTAAAACTCCTTTTGGCCTGCAGTTTTATTCAATCCAGTTCAGCAAACCTTTATTGAACACTCTACATGCAGGCAACAACAGTTCTATAGAGGACAGAAAATTGGATTCAAAGTTAGGAAACCTGATATCGAAAGAATTGGATCCAAATTCTATCTTCACTCTTGACCAATTGTGAACGTGAGGAAAGTCACTCTGAGGCTCGGTTGAGGTGGGTTAATAACATCATTACTATTACCAGAATCCCTCAACACCCCCACCCTCACCCTGCCTCCCTAGTAGACATAGCTTTTAGTAAAGGCTCTCTGAATTTGCCAATGATAAGATAGTGAGTGTCTTGTGGAATATGAAAAAAATTGACATATTTATGTGTGGATGGATCATGGATCCATGGATGTTGCAATGTTTCTACCTCAGTTCAAAGGAGAAAGTTGTTTGTTTTATTTCATGAAAATGTGTAAGTGTCATTGACCATTGGAATTTTCATAATCCAATTTTATTTTAGCCCACTTCATTCCTAGTACTCTAACAACCCACTTGCTTGCTGCTAGCACACAAGACTGGAAAATCATGCCAAGAAATGTGACCTGAACCTCAAATTCAGAGGCTTATGCTCCCATGGAACCAATCTGGTGATGTTGCCTTTTTGTTTGAGCTTCCTTCTGCCTTAGGCCAACTGGATCATCCCGGCACCAGGGATGCTATGTTGAGCCATAAATACCTGACCCATTTTCTAGCAGCAACAGGCAAGGGGAGAACCAAGATGACATAGGTGACACATGGAAAATGGTTCCAGTTTTGTCCTGCTAAACCACAACTACAAAGATAATTTTAAAATGTTCTATGAGAAAAGGGCATGCAGGATTCTCTGTGTTGAACTTCATCCCAGTGAATTACACTGTCTGAGTAGATAATGAATATTTTCAGATAAACAAAAGGAGTGGGAATAGCAAGCACAATACAAGGAAAGCTTTAAAACAACAGCTGATTGACCTTTACCTTCAACCTGGTTGACTCAATATTGTTCCCAATGTGTGGGTTCCCCTTGTATCACCCTACCTAATAAAATTCTCTCCTGTTTCTTCCCCAGGGAGGTGATGAACAACAACTTAGCAAATGTTTGTGAAAGGGCAAGGTAGATTGTCAAATCCTGAAAATGCCAGCTATCAGTGCCATTCTTAGCAACTGGGAGAGATGCTATAAGCAGTAAAAGATGAAAATCTCATGACCCCCAGCTCTCTATGAGTGAGAGCCAGTGAAAACTGGCAATAGGATCTCCAACAAGAAAAATCACTGAGTGTTGTGCAAGAGGATTAATAACGAATAAAAATGCAAGTGTTTAGGAAAATGCCTGTGTTATCAAGAGAGTCAAAACCAAATGGGATAATTATGGAGAAGAGGTTACAAATGTCTTAGAAATCTTCAAGGAAAATCATTTTTTGCCCTCTGCAGGGACCTACCAATGCATTCTCTGTAAAGCATCATTAAACCTGCATGGGCCTAATGAGGTAACTCCACATCATCCAGTTATTAAACAAACAAAAAGGTCTGCTCCTACTTTCCGAAGAGCACTCCAGCCCACACACCTTTATCTGAGTTCAAATTAAGGAATTAAATACTCTCACTTCTTGTACCAGACTGTACTCAAATCTTTGATTTACGGAGTTGGGAACAGAGAAGTAAAAAGAGAGGGTATATTAATATTTATTTTTCTCATCGGCATCTATTCGTTAATGCTGTTTTTCACAAAGACCATATAAACTGGAAACACATTTCACTGTTCTAAACACTTGGGGGATAAAATGATATAGTAGAAAAAAGTAATAGGAAAAATGCCAGAATGAAAAAAACAAAATTCTTTAGGTGTGTCTCATGTTATAGGTTTTTGCCTCTTCATGATTCACTGTTAATTTTTAAATATATTTTGATAGTATAGGAATAAACTAATTCCTATGAGTTTGTTTTTCTGTTCTAAAAATATTTGATAGACTACATGTGGCCCAGGTGTTTCAAGTTGGCTACCTGCTGCTGGAGTGTGCCATTTCTGTACATTCTAAGGGGCATTATTTATAGAAAGACACAAAGATGGAAACTACTATCTTGAGACAAGTGGGTAGTTGAAATGTATTATTTTAAAAATACTCCCAAAAGGTTTTAAGAAGTGGACAATCAGAGTATATGATGTGTGTGGCCACTTGCATTCTTAAATTAATAACACTGGTGTATGAAGTTTTACTCCTGAAATCTTAGTAATAAACAAAAACACGAAAGTCAAAGGAACATGAAAGTTTTATCCAAGACCATTTTTCTTATGTTAGGAAGCTTTTACAAGGCCTCAGTCTCATGATGTAAATTCAGCAGAATGAAAGACTTTTAGATACAGTGAATTCAGTCAGGACTCCTGCCTTGCCCCTCCCTTGCTTCTTTCTTAAGGAATAGAAACCATTTCCTCTTGGGCCTTCACCAGGAAATGCAGATAACTAACTAGGCAGGAAATGCCTCTACCTTTGACATTTTACTTCTGACACCCTGGTCACAGAGCTAACAACAGCTGCTACTCTGTCACAATGCATAAAACCTAAGTCTTCTCCAAATCACCAAATAGTGAAAATTACCAATTTTAATTCTACTTGCATGACCCATTTATTTAGACCACTTTTTCCCTACTAGTTTATTTTTTGTTGTTCTAAAAAATTTTGGTGGACCACATTTGTCCCAGAAGTTTCATGCTGGCTTTCTGCTGCTAGAAAGAGTGTACATCCAAAGGACTGGTATGGATGGCAAGTCACAAAGATAGAAACTACCACCTTAAGACCAGTGGGTACCTGAAATGCTGTTAATTTGAATGTTTCAGTTCTGCCCTTAGTCAAAGCCTACATACTGGAAAGATGGCATTCAGAAAAAAAATGACAAGAGGAGACCAAGACTACACTGGTGTGCTAAAACCAGCTCACACTGGCTCACACAGGCAAGCAAGACCAATTGAATGCAACTCTTGCCAATTCCTTGTTCAATGACTTCTTGGTGTTAGCTAGAAATGAGCCATGTGAGAGTACTTACACCATGGAGAGCAGTAAACATCACAAATTAGAGTGTTTTGTTTTGTCCCAGAAAGTCAGTTGTTAAATTTTTACTAGCACAGGCCTTCCCCAACTAAAGGCCTGAGGAAAGTCCATGTTTAAAGAACCACCTGGCTCTGCAAAGCCTTAGAAAGGCCTCTTCTTTCTTGCGATTTCTCAAAGAAGTGCCAGCAAGAAAGGAAGATCCATCCTGTGACTGTTTTTCTTTCCATGCTCTAAAACAACCAAAACTAGAGTTCTGGCCAATTACCTCCTCTCTTTTCTTTGTGTAATGGATAAACTTCAAAGTGGTGAACTTCCTTTAGCCACATCACTTTTTACACCTTTAATTGTGCTACAATCTGACCTGTCAAGTTCTGGCATCATTCTGTGAAGACTTCATTTAAATTTTGCTTTCTTCTACTTTACCCATCAGGCCATAACTTTCATTCCTTTCTAAGCAAAGCTTCCCCAAATTGGTTTTCTCTCCTGCTGCACTGACTCACCTTCCATCCCTCTTTACTCTCAGAGGTCAGCCTGCCACCTCCTCAGTTTGAGCCTCTGATCCTAGTCAATAATGGTTGCTTCTCCTGGGGCCATGGCTGGCCCATATCCTCTTCCTTCTCTCTTTTGGGAGTTATGTCCCTAAAATTCCTCCCTTACCAGCACGGCTATTCTAAGCTGTGAGTCTCAGCCTACATTTCTGAATGGTCTTCTCTCCCTTCTTGATTGGGTTGTTTTTCTACCCCAAGTCCCTAAATGCAAGGCTTTCAAGGAGTCTGAGATGAGGATCTGCCATTGAATTCACATGGCCCTTGGAAACCTCTTTTACAAAAATCAATGTTTGTATTTGCAAATATGATATTCTGTATTCTTTACAGATCCTTTTAAAGTAAGAGACGTTATGTGGAACAACAACTTCCACTGATGACCTCTCCAGTGTCCTCGGTTTCCCAATGTATCCTATAGCAGTGGTTCTCAAACAGGGATTATTTGCCCCTGAACGGACATTTGACAAAGTCAGCTAATTTTTTTTTTTTTTAATTTTACAACTAGGGAGGATGTGCTACTGGCTTCTAGTAGTTAGCCGTGATGGATACTGCTAAACATCATACAACGTACAGAACAGCCCCACAAAAAAATGACTTCTCCGGCATAAAATACCAATGTGCTGAGGTTGAGAAACCCTGACTTAGAATGACTCTCTCATTGCAGTTTCCCATAGCAGTTCACTGGCTAATGGGAATAAGAGTTGGGTGGTAGCTAAAGGGTACTTAAAGAAACACTTGTTCTTGAGAAACATAAGCAAAATTGCATTTTGTCAATTTCTTCAGTCACACTTGTTTAACTGTTATGCCCAGTCCGTTTATTCCCCGGAGAAGACCACCAGAGTCCAGAGTCGAAGCTAAGCAGCAAGGATCTTTATTACAGGTTCGAACCCAGAACTCTCACTCGCTCTCGGCATGAGAGGGTCAAAAGAGAGAGAGTTCCCCCACAGAGTATTAAACAGTGTTATATAGTCTAAGAAAAGTGGTCATCGAATCATTATACAGATCAAATGTATGATTGGCTGGTGTTTAAACAAGGCGATTTGGCTAACTATGATTGTTTCCCGCCATTTCTGGTATCTCAGTTCAACATTCGAGACGGAAGAGCAGTTTCTACACAAAGGCAGTTAATTATATTGCGTCAGGTTGCACAACCGGTTTATGGCAACATGAGTTTATCTTACTTAAACATGTCTTGTGACCTAGCCCCCAGGAAGAAAAACAGGTACTTACAGAACTTTCGAAACCTCTGGTACGTGCAGAGATAAGAAAGCAGAGGCAGAACAAAGGGTGTAACCATAGGGAGCAAGGGGGGGTGGGTATGTCTTTGTGTTTTTGTGTCCTTTCATAACCAATCAATACCTCGAAGGCATAAGGTTTGTTGTACTCATCTAATTATCTCAACCTTGGGACAGGGGGGTACCCCATTAGATTTCCAAAAAGTCTTGTTTCTGACCCTCAGTCCTCAGTGAGTTCACAGCAGATGAGCAACTCAATCCGTGGATGTGTTTATAATATGCCATAAATAAGCCATAGTATTAGGACTATGTGTATACACACAGAGGCAGGAATCTGCATCCTTAACAAGTATGTCAAATACGTCACAAGCTTACTTACATTTGGCAATTACTAATTTAGAGGAAATATAAGTCAGTGGCTAGAATCAAAAAACTCAAAGATTGAACAACAGTTATGCTCCTAACTGCTTGAGTGACTAAGTCTTTGTTGAATCTCATTCAGTTTTCCAGTCTGCAAAATGAGAATACTAATAAAACACTCCTCTTGGGGTTCTGAAAACTAAATGAGGTAAGGCAAGCAAAGTGCTTAGCAAAAATGCCTAGCAGCCAGTAAGCACTTAGCAAATATTCAATGTTGTTAGTAAACCAACCTTTGGGTTTTTTTTTTCCTTTTTTTTGGTTGGAAAAAAACAGACGGAAGCTAGAAGATTATTTTAATATTAGGGGATTATGGATTATCATCAAATAACCTACTTTCTATAAGTACTCCATCAATGTTTGTTGTACTGAATTGAAATGAACTGATTTTAGTAGAGTATACATTTATCTCATCATTTGTTACCGAGCAACAATTCAAATACAACAATGTAGTTTCTGAAAGGAATAATTCATAGGGCTTTAAAGCAATGAGAGAAGAAAAAGGGAGAATACAGTACATAGAATACAAGATGTATTGTTCTGAGGCAAGTCTTGGATATCATCTATTTCTACATTAGCTGTCTCTCAAGAGTCCAAAGCTTCTTGCTAATCTGATGACTCCCCACAACATCCTGGTATTATCATTCCAATTTTTTGAAACCTGAGCAAACTGAACCACAGAAAAACTGAGTGAATTGCTCACGGTCACATGGAAACCAAGCCCAGAATAGAACTGATGTCTGCTGGTTTCCCATCCAGCCATGACGCTTCCCAGTATACCTTATTTGAAGCAGTCTGGCCAGCAGTGCCTAATGGCTTTAATATTCTTGAATCATTAATTTTTTTTTCTGAGTAACATTCTTGGCAAGCTTGCTTATTTTGCAGGGTGACAGATATGTCTGAAAATAAAGTTACTGGACAATGTGGATTGTCACCCTAAAAAAAAAAAAAGAAAAAATTACCTGAAAGCAGTGAATGGATTTTAACCTAAAAATGTGGATTTTTAGATTGCATTTAAATTTATACCAATGTCATACCAATATCTTGCATCTTGAAAAATCGAAAGGTTGAATGAAAAATACTGAATATCAAGGTAAGAGTTTTGAAAAGGTTAGAAAACCTGGATTCAGAATAACAGCAGGCCTTTGGCAATGAGCTTGAATTCCTGCCAGGAAACGTAGTCCATCTTGGCATCCTGCCCTGACCTCACAATCCTGGGCATTGGCTTATATCTCGTGCTGCAGCCAACTCATTTCCTCCAGCCCAATCGATGACTTTCTAATAGCTGAGCATCCTGCTCTGAATCACTTGCAAACCACTAAGATACACTTTCACTGTTTATTTTCTGACTTGAGACAGAGAAGAGCAAGGTCAGTTGATTCTTTCAATGATTGCTCTTAAAATAAAAACTTGCACTGCAGTCGTTTGAACTTTTGAAAACCAATGTCCAATAATACAGCCATTTCAGCAAATTCAGTTGCTCATGATTTCATAGTTTTTCTATAGCTTTATCATCTCCATCTCTATGCATATCAATACATATATTAATGCATCAGTAATTAACGGGTATGTGCTTTTATATCTGTCAACCATAGTGCCTTATGCCACATAAATACTCAATGAACACTAAGAAAAATGCATATAAAGGTAATAAACGGTTCTTTTACAATTAGAGAGTTACTTTTCGTGCCAGCTGGAATGTTCATATTATAATCAGAATAATCATATATTTATCATGTGATGGGAAGAAGAAAAGTTTCACTAATGGGAAAGGAGCTTGTCTAAAAACTGTGGAAGACAATACTGAATGGACTTGTTAGGCATGGAACATAATCCTGATGTTATAGGAGAATATGAGCAAAAGAATGCAGAGAAATCGAGTCACAATATGAAAGTTTTAGTGTAAAATTGCTGTAGGAAATAAATTCACTGCTCACAATCTTCTTAATAGCCAAAATTTTCATAAGCTTTTCCACCACCATCATCAAAGTCATCACCATCTTATGACTATAAGTCAAAGAAAACTAGCCAAACTGGCCGTCAACAAAGCAGGAAATTGGAGCATCAATATTATTATCAATTAGCATTAGTAGGATTTCATAGTTGATGTGTGTTTAAGACCACTTTTACATCAACTGAGACAAGATTGCTTACCTTCTCAGGATTTTAAATATCATAAGGTATGTGGCAAATAATCTGCCTTTGGGTATTTTGTTTTCAGATTTACTTAGTCATCATGTACTTTGTGTGAATGTGATGAATTAGAAGACAGGAACCAAAGGCTAGATTAAACTGCTGACTAACTATGAAGAAAATGGTCAAAGTATGTAGTAAAACCAGTTTATCTCTCTATTTTAAAGCCATGTTATCTTTAACTTAATTGCTGTTTTAAAAAGAAGATGCTTTTTTTTTTTTTTTTTTTTTTTTTTTTTTTTTTTTTTTCAGATGCCAGTCCCTTTAAAACAGTAACTGGAATAATCTGAGATTTTTTTTTCAGACTCTAAATTCTGTTTCAGATGTTAGTTGCTAGTTGTTAAGGAAATCATTGAAGGCCAATTATCATTAAAACAATCTCTGAAATTAGATATCTGATGAAGGGAGAATTGTTCTCTCTTCTCTTAAAGGCCAATGATTGGACAGGCATTTTCTCTGGTTAGAAAATCCCATTTGTGTTCAGTTACTTTTCAATTTCTCCCCGTTTCTTAGGAAAACAGTGAAAGACAATTTTTAAAAAAATACATGGAGAAGAGAAGGCAATAAGATTGATAAAATTGATAAGCTCTTAACATCAGGTTGAATCTATAGACTCTTGATGGTTATTATAAAAGGAAATTCCATTTAAATTTGGGAAATGGTATGAAGCATTTTTCTTTTACCATTTTTTTAAATAGGGACACAATATAATAAAAAGCAGATTTTCTGTACATTTTGATGAGCTTTAACAAATGCATAGCAAATTTATGCATCTAGACCCTCAAGTAACAGAATATTTTTGACATCCTATAGGGGTCCCTTCTAGTACCTCATTCTAGTCAATTCTCATGCCTTAGAGACAATTACTGCTCTAATATCTGTCATAATTGTTCAATAAATAATAATAATCTGTCATCATAATTGTTTTACCTATTCTAGAACATCATATAAATGGAATCATACAATATATAATTCTTTGTTCTGGTTTCTTTTAACTAAATATAACATTTTTGAGATTTGTCCATTTGGTTATGTTTGAATAGTATGTTACTTTTCATTGCTAAACAGTATTCCACTGAATCAGGATGCCACCCTTTTGTGCCCATAACTGTTGGTGAGCATTTAGTTTAGTTTTAGCTACTGAAAATAAGACATTTTGTCTTATTTTAGCTATTTTTAGCTAAATGTTCTTATACATATTTGTGAACATCTGTCTTCACTTCAAGTTTAGAATTGTTAGTCACAGATTTGCTTTGATGATCCTCTTTAGAAGAGACTTCAGTGGGGAGAAGATTATTCTGAGCAGAAGAGCCTTTTCTTCATCGTTGGTCCATTGATTGTCTCAGTCTAGGACTTCAAACCATCCCACTATTACCCATCTCCAACCTTGACTATGCATTGTAGCCATACGCCAAATTCTATGTTTCTTGGGATATGACAGCCAAGCAGTATAATAAAGTCAAGGTCTCTTCCTCATTTCCACTCTCATTTCAAAAATTAGGACTTCTTTTAATATCTCAACATTTTGCAGCTAGTAAGGAAGGCCGCTGGAGGCAGCGTTACTGAATAGATTAAAAAGTTGCCTGGCATTTTCAGAGTAGTTACTTCAAAAACTTACCTGGGAGTGAGCACTTTGGGAGGCCTATGCGGGCAGATAACTTGAGGTCAGGAGTTCAAGACCAGCCTGGCCAACATGGTGAAACCCCATCTCTACTAAAAATACCAAAATTTAGCTGGGCGTGGTGGCGGGCTCCTGTAATCTCAGCTACTAGGGAGGCTGAGGCAGGAGAATAGCTTGAACTGGGGAGGTGGAGGTTGCGGTGAGCCAAGATCGTGCCATTGCACTCCAGCCTGGGCAAAAAGAGCAAAACTCTGTCTCAAGAAAAAGAAAACGAAAAAAAAAAGAAAAAAAACGTACCTGGGAGTGATATCACCAAAATGGCAAAGTAGAAGAGATCTGATTCAAACAGGTGAGCCCAAGTAGTGGCTTACATTTTGCAGTCATGGTAAAAAGGAATCTAGATTTCAACATTTCATATTTTAGGAAGATTCTGAGTGCCTCTCTAACTTTTCTGAGTTGTAGTAAGGGATCTATTCAGAAGGCCATCCCAATGCTGCTTTGAGATCCTTGCTGAGAAAGACGTGCTGAGATGTTTGCTGTAATCCATAAGGCCATTCTAAAACTTCAAGAACTTGTCCCAGTGGAGAACATTTTCCTGGGGAATGGTGGTCTGGCATAGAATCACCAGGGCACTTCTGCTGTCTGATGAAGTAGTAAGCACCGTGTCAGCTCTTCAACTCTGCTATGCACAGGTTATGCCTGAAGCTCTCACATGCTTCTGGGAGTGCCATGTCTTTAGCCACATCTTTGATCCCCATGAGTTTATTCTTTCTGTTCCTCTTTCTTAGATGAGCTGAGGGTGCCATTTAAACACACTTAACTGTTTCATCTCCTCCTGGTTATTTTTTGTTGTTATTATTGGTCCCAATTTTAGCCACCTTCTGGACTTAGGCAAATGGCCATGGAGTTCTTTGCCCATTTTACAGATTGTGAAACATGTTGCATGGTAAATTATGTAGCTTTGAACATTACCTTTCTCTGAATGGGGACAACACATTGTCTCTGCTTGGAGAAAAAAAATCACTAGAACAGATTCAAATTTCAGTGGAAGACACGGGGATGCATGTATAATGAACAAGAAAGTGAACTCCCAATTCCCATTGATATGCGTAGTTGGTTGATAAGGCAAGGCTGAGTAAATTTGCATAGGAGCCAAGAAACCTCCTGAGATAAAAAGAACCTAGATTCTGACTCCTTTTGCTTTTGGGAGTCAATATTTGAATGTCTCTGATGAATTAGGATGGTCAAAACTGAAGGGTGTTAGCATTAAAGAACAAGTTCACCAGAGGGGAAATTATCATGTGGAAAGATGTAGTCTACACAAGTAATCTGAAAACATCAAAGACTAAAATAGCAATGTCCAATAAAAATGTTATGCAATCTTGAATTTAGTAGTAATTGCATTTTAAAAAGTCAAAATCAAAAAAATGAAATTGATTTTAACACTACATTTTATTTAACCTAGTATATCCAAAATATCATCTCAAAAAATAACTAATATAAAAAAACTATTGATAAATCATTTTATATTATTGTGTATTAAATCTCTCATATCCAGTGTATATTATATTTACAGTATATCTCAATTTGGTTTAGCCATATTGCAAGTATTCTAGTCCTTAAGTGGTCACCATATTGGACAATGCAGGCCTAGATATTCATGGGGAAACGACTGGAAATGTTATTTTACCAGTGACTCTCACAAGGCGTCTGTGTCAGAACTGTGGCATGCATTTGTGTGTAATACAGAGAACTGTAACTATGAAATGGTGAAATGTTACAGGCTATATGTCAAGGACACAAAGATTAGTGAAAATGATACCAGAGACCAGTAGAAGACGCACTATAGCCACATGCTGGTGACCTGAAGGGGCCTTATAATTTTTCTTTTCTCTCTTCCTGTTTTATGGAAATAGAGTTGATCCCAGAATTCTTGGCAAGTTAGTGGAGAGAAAAGAAGGACTCAAGAGAGTATTTGATCTTACAGCAAATTGAAGCAAATGAGACTTTGGCCAAGAATCTGAAAAACAAGAGAAATATAATGTCCTCGGTTCTGAATACTTTTCCTATAAAGTTGTTCAAATCAGTCACAACTATCTGGTTGTACATTAGCCTTTCTTTTCCAAAGTGCTATGAGCACCTTGAGTCAAAAAATTAGGACTAAGTTTTTTTTTTTTTTTAATAGCCCCAAAACCTTATGTAGCACCTCAGTTGTGGTAAGTAAGGGCACAGTCTCCTGCAATCTCTTCCTAGCACCGAGAAAAGGACCTGGCACAGAGTCACATGCATTAAAAAATTGCTGAAAGATTGACCAGAGAGACTTGATTTCCCTTGTTTTCCAACTGCAGTTGTTCCCTTGAAAAATGGACATATCTAGATGGTTTGCTCTGTTCATATCTCAAGTAAGTTGCTGTGCAGATATAAGTGTTATTATCTTTCATGGGAAAAAAGTGATAAGTATAAAAAGTTACATTTTCATATTGCTTTTGATCTTATAGAAAGGTTTTATATACAAATCCCATTTACATGTCCACATTTTACAGATACAGAGAGGGTAAGACACTTAGTTAAAATCATGTAGTGAACAAGCCATTCTACTGAAAATTAAACCAAGAATGTCCAACTCATTTTTAGTTTCCCTTTCCCCACATCACAGCCACTGCCAAATCCAGGCCCACATTTTGCTGACAATAAAATATTCTTGACAAATGCATAGTATTTTTATCATGTTGTTATCAGGAGCATCTCAGTAATCCCTGACTAAGAAAATGTCATCATTATTTGCAACTGCCTTTGATCTATCTTTACATATATTAAATATAACTATTTACCAGTCAGAAAACCCAGAGCGGTTCTACATAAAGATTTTTCATTTCCCAAGCTGCACCATGATAGTTTGTCTTCCAGCATAAAATAACTTTGTTGGAAGTAGGGGATAATCGATTTTTAAATCTGACCCAGACATGGGATGGTGTGGTTTATTGTAAGAGTCTAACTGAATGTTTTCTTAGTAAGATCTCCTGTTACTACAGCAAGTAGATTTTGCACAATTTATTCATCAAAGCAGGGGGGAAAATAAGCCCAGTCACGAAACTGGCTTAGAAAACAATATAAATGCATTTTTGTTCAGTAAACAATTGAAGAGGGAAAATAATTTCTTCCCAAGTTAATACAAAGTGGGAAAGGACAAACATTTGCTCTTGCCAAATTCAGTCTGAATTATTTATTACCTGCTACAGATCAGGGTATGTTAATAATATTGTAAGAAGCAGTGAAGTTCTGACACCCTCTCAAGACATAGTTTGTAAACATCAGTAAATTATTGCACATCAGCCATTGCAAGGGTTGAGTTATGAACAGTAGTAACCATCATTATACTCTTGTAGGATCTGCATTTTTGGAATAATGAAATCTTAACACTTCTCAGCAAGCTGTTGAGAAAGATTAGTGGACTTGAAATCCAGAGACCCAGCTTCCCTTTTTAGCTGTGTCACCTTGCACAAATTACTGAATCGTTATTAGGCAGGTTAATAATATCAACTTCATAGGGTTATGATAAGAATCAGTGAGTAAATAGTTAAATGCCCTTGTATAATGCCTAACCCATAGTAGAACACCCACAAATAGCTGACCCTTAGGAGAACATATACTCAAAAACACCATTTTTCATATTTAAATATGGTTGATATATAGGTGTTTAATGACTAGTAACCTGTTATAGCTGTTCCATACGGGGCTTGAAATTTGACAGTTATACACCATTCATTCATTTATTCTTTCAATTTCATAGTCATTAAACAATGATTTAATTTACGGTCCACTGTGTTCAAAGCACTTTACTACATCCTGAAGATATACTAGTTATCAAGGCAGACAATATTTCTCTCTTCCATAGCTTATAATCAATAGGCTACTGTTTGGTAAATGTTCTGTAGGAAGAGACTTGGCTTCCTAGTATGGGAATCTCAATCTCTACTATGAACAGTAAAGGACTTCATGAAAAAGGGTATTTAAGTCATCAATCCCCATCACCCCAACTTGTAGTTACAGAATAGTAAGGTGAAAGAGTTGCAATATCCTACAGCAGTTCCTGTTGACAAGGCCAATAGGTAAGCTGTTATTTTATGTGGCATGTTAAGAAGCATGAGTTCATTGGTGATTAAGTTGAAAAAGCTCTGTACTTAAACAGTATTTTTTAAGCAAAAATAAAAGAGGGAAGTTTAACATCTCACTTTTATTAATAATAAATATCCTGAAATAGAGAGCAGAAATTCCAGAATCTGCTTGATCATAGATGACACAGCAATCAAGACAAACCCCAGGCAAAGATGGACTTTAAAATACATGATGCTAGTATAGTTGGGTAACCATTTGGAAAAAATAAAATAAAATTCATATCTTACACCCTACACAAGGATAAACTCCAAATGGATTAGGAATCTAAATATAAAAAAATGGAACCGTACAAGTATTACACTGTGAATTCCTCTTTAAATTCAAGATAGGGAAAGAATATCTAACCATGACACAAAATCCAAAGGCAACAAGAAATGAAAAGATTGATAAATTTGACTGTGGAAAAATATTATTTAAATGCATGGCAAGAGTCACCATACACAAAATTAATAGACAACTGAAAAAAAATGAGACAATATTTGTAATAGATACCATATACAAGGTTAAAGTTTCTCGAGACATAAAGAATTCTTAAAAATTGAGGGAAAAATAATCAAAATTAACTCACAAAAATATAAAAATGAACTTCAAATAGATTTAAAAGCTCAAGCTGACTCATAATTAAAGAAATCCAAGTTATAACAACACTGAGGTACACTCTCTCACCTTTTAGACTTACAAAGACTGAAATGTAGGACAGCAAATGGTAGTAGAACAGCTGTACATTCACAGGGGAAAAAAAAGTGAATCTAGATGCAGACATTGTACCTGTCACAAAAATTTACTCAAAATAGATCATAGATCTAAATGTAAAATGCACAACTGTGAAACACCTAGGAGATAGGAGAAAATTTACACAAACTTGAGTGTGTTGATGCTTTTTTAGATAAAACACCACAGCCATAATCCATGAAAGAAAAGTTGATAACCTGGACTTCATTATCATTAAATGCTTCTAATGTCCAAAAGACACTGACAAGTGAATGAGAAGAGAAACCACACACTCGATGAAACATTCGCAAAAGATATATGGAATAAAGGACTGTTTATCAAAATATACAAAGAACTTTTAAAACTCAACGATTAGAAAGTAAACATGCTGATTTTAAAATTGGACCAAAGACCTTAACAGACATCTCATCAAAAAAAAAAAAAAAAAAAAAAAGATAGATTAGATTATAAATAACCATATGAAAAGACGCTCCACATCATATGTCATTAGGGGATTGAAAATTAAAACCAAGTGAGATACCACTATACCCCTATTAAAATGGCTGAAATCTGAAACACTGACACCACCAAATCCTAGTGAGAATGTGGAGTAAAAGAAACTCATTCATTGCTGATGAGAATGCAACGTGGTACAGCCACTTTGGAAGACAATTTGGCAGTTTCTTACAAAACTAAGTATCTGCTTACTTATGCTCCTTGATATCTAGTCAAAGGAGATGAAAACTTACGTCCACACGAAAAGCTGCACAAAGATATTTATAGCAGCATTATTCATAAGTGCCAGAAGTTGAAAGTAACCAAGATGTCCTTCAGTAGGTGAATGTGTAAATGCACCACCAGTAGATTCTGGTGCATCCAGACAATAGAATATGATACATCGCTAAGTAGAAATGAGCTATCAAGACATGAAAAGTCATAGAGGGAACCTAAGTACTGTCTGATGAAAGACTAAGTAAACTCTGATGGAATGACAAGGAGGTAGAGAACCTGGGGCATAGTCCCCACCTAATTTGCAATGACAACCTGTGTGATCTTGGTTGAATAGCAAGTATCTTGAACTTCAAGTCCTCATCCATAACTACCTAAGTCATAGAGGAAAACTAAATGCATATTATGAAGTGAAATAAGCTATTCAGCAAAGGATATATACTGTATGATTCCAGCTATATGACATTTTAGAAAAGGCAAAACTATGGTGATTGTAAAAAGACCAGTGATTGCCAGGAATTAGTGGGGAGAGAGAGATGAAAAGGCAGAACACAGAGGATTTTAGGGCAGTAAACTGTTCTGCATGATACAATAATGGTAGAGGTAGATACATGTCATTATACATTTGTCAAAACACAGGCAAGGTACAACACTAAGGTGGAAACTGTGGGTTGGAGTAGCAATAATGTGCCAGTGTAGGCTCATTGATTGTAACGAATGTACCGCTCTGGGTTGTGATGTTGGTAGTGAGGAAGGCTGTGCTTGTTGGGGGCAGAGGAAATATGGGAACTCTGTATTCTTTGTTTCATTTTGCTGTGAGCTTAAAATTGCTCTAAAAATGAAGTGTGTATATTTTTTAAAATGCAGGACAACACATCTGGTTATCAAAGTTGCAAGGAAACAGGCTTCTTCAAACATTTCTTCAAGCAGAACATTTTCTGAGTGCATGGCCAGCAAAAAACTACTGATGCACTTATTTTTTAACTGCACAGTTCTACTTCTAGGAACGTACAGTATGAAAATGCATATATGCACAAGGGTATGCACTGAGGATTTTTTGTTATTAGAAGATATCAGGAACTACCTCAATACCCATACCTAGAAGAGTTAGTGAAAAAAAGATGGTACATCTAAACAGTACAGTCATTTGTAGCTATAACAAGACATAAAGGAAGATCTTTATTACCTAATATGCAGTGATGTTCATGGTAATTGTTAAGTGGAAAAAGAAAATTACAAAGGTCTATCTATCCCTTTATGTTAGAAAGGAAGAAATATAAGAAAATACACATACACATAATTTGTACAAAAGACATACAGGAAAGATAAACCAAAAACTAAGATGAGTTACATGCAGGATATGGGTAAGAAGAGGCTGGAAAGCAGCAGGGAATTAGAACAGGTTGTAGGGATAAAGAGAGATGCTTCTCTAAGTGGAACTTTTGTGTATCTCTAACTCTTAGAATCACAGGATAATATGGCAAACCTCCAAGTTAAATAACTAAAATCATCTGTAATTCAAGGGAATCTGAAATGCCATAGACATAATGCTAAATGAATGTAGTTGCATGGAGAGGAATAACAAAATCACACTGAAGTGGGTGGCGATGAAAAGAACTAACCCAAGAAACTTTGAAAATTTTATTTTTTTCTGGACAAAATAGTTTGTAAAGAGAAAAACAATAAGAACTGTACACAAATGCTGTAATGGAGTTAGTTCATTTGTTTCTCATTTGGATGTGGGTTAACAATTCAGAAACAACTATGAGTTTAGTAGGATTGTAAGATAATCCTTAAAATAATTAAATGTTTGTGATAAGAATCAGATTTCTTGCAGCTAGAGAACTGGGTGATGGATCATGGTATCTCTCTGCATTATCTTTGCAACTTTCTGGAAATCTATACATTTTTTAAAGTTAAAGAACAATAGAATGGCAAAGGTAGCAAGTAGTTTCAAGGACTGGATTAAGATGTTTATTGTGATTAGTCTAAGGGATCCTAAGGCATTTCCAAGAAAGCACACTTGCTTTTATGGGGAGAGATGTGTGTGTGTGGACGTACACTTACACATGTGCGCATATATTTATAGAAAGGTGATGATTTCAGAAGAGATTTTAATTTGTCTTAATTTGTGCAACTTTTAATTTTTCTACTATGAACATATATTATTTTTAGTTAGGAAAAATAAGGGCATGTTTTAAGTGTGTTAGAGAAAAATTTAGGCATTACTTGTCCAGCTTAAACAGTTTACACATGAGGAAACCAAGGCTCAGAGGGCTCAAATATCTTGGCTCAAGTTGTCCGGCAACTCCATGGCAGGGCCAGGACTACTGCCATCTGTACAGGGGCTTCATCCACTGGGACTGTGACACCCTTAACTCTGATGGAATCCTAGCATTTTTCTCCTCACCGAGTCCATGTTACTACAGAAATCTGAATGGCAGGGCCAAAGAAATATGCACAAAGTAAATAAAAAGATATAGTTCATATTTCAGAAATGTATTTTCAAAAACTAAGTTGGTAACCAAAAGCATTCCAAATGAACTGTCTCTACTTATCAAATTCTAGCATAATTGTTCAATATGTCATTTTTTCTATTGATGGAAATTTTTTCCAAATAACATAAATCATAGTTGTAAGTAACACAGTAATGCAGTAATCTTCAAAGACTTTTAAAAGTCCCCAATGCACTCTCATTTACATAGGGTTGTTTTATTTCCCCAAACTCAAGTTACAAAATAATCTTAAGAAACTATTTCTAAAGTTAAATACAAAATTAAAAGGCTATTATTTTATTGAGATTCTTCAAGTTAGAGATCTTAATTATTCTTTGAATGTAATAACAAAGAATGTTAAAAATAAAAATAAAAATTCTAGCAGCTTGAATATCCTGGATTTCTTTAGAAATTTCTGAGACTATTTCCATCACATGCTAAAAATCTGAAATGAAAATTTCACTTTGAAAGTAGCTATTGCTCAGGTGTGAAGAACAGTCTATTTTATAAGAAGTAAAATGAGCATAATTGTTTTGAAAAATAGTTATTTAGTTTTTAGGTTCCATTTTCAATATGTGTGTTTGACAATGACCTATTAAGCGTTTCTTTTGGACAAGCTCCATTTCTGTTCTAGGTTCTGGGCATACATAAATGAATTAGATCAACAGTGCTTAAACTATAAAAAATTTCTCCAGATCCAGTCCTAGGAATTTGGAGAAAAGACACATTTTTTCCCATATTGAAGGAGTTGTCGTGGCAAGTATGAGAAGAGCCCTCACTCTACTTTATTCTGCACCCAAAGGGAAGGAGTATTGATGTTGACTGAAGAGCCTGGCATTTTGCTAAGCACTTCACAGAGAGTCCTTTGTCATCATCACAACCACCCTCTCAGGCAGGTGATTTCCTATTTTTTTACAGACCTGGAAACTATGGTTCAGAAAGCTGAAATAAGTAAATAGGAGCAGATGTAGTTAGCAAAAGGATGTGATGGCAAGAGGCTTCCGACTTCAGCAAATATCCAGTAGGTCCTTCATTCTCATTGTCCTGTTGAAAATTTTTAAAAATTAATGAATGAGTAAATGAATAACTCGATGAATAAATGGAGAGACATAGAGATTCTCATTCTACAGCTCTTCCTTGTTCATGTATGGGCGAGTTTCATGTTGTGCTTTAGAGAATAAATAGCTGTCCCTTCAGTTTCAGGAAGAAGCCTTCCATGGAGCAATAAAGCATCAGAAATTAGAAAAGATAAGCATGTTGCACAGCTCTGATGGAGTGACAAGGAGGTAGAGAACCTGGGGCACAGCGCCCCATCTCATTTTCAGTGACTACCTGTGTGATCTTGGTTGAATAGCAAGTGTCTTGAACTTCAAGTCCTCATCCATAAGATCAGAATAATAAAACATGCCTCATGGTACAGTTGTGAGGAAAAACAATGTAAGAAGCATATTGCATGCAAATCGACTGGGGAGTTAGTGGACCCTGAATTAACATCATCTCTCTTCATGTGTCCCCTCCTGAGGTCAGAGAAGGATCATCAGAAACACTGACTTTGGGTTACCTCAACTTCGAACGCAGAACAGGAACAAGTCCAGAGTTGAGGGAGGCAATGGGAGGAAGCAGCTAAAGGAATGAGGATTCAGATGGGCAGAATCCACACAATGTGTTCGAACAATGCCACAGATGTCATGACTGAATTGTGGTGTCAGCCTCTGAAGGTCTTTAAAAGTCAAATTGAACCTAATCAAATGAGGTTTCACCTAGAAGGAGCAGATGGTCTTGATGATTTTCCAAGACCCTTTCTAGCCCTAATGTTCAATGCTAGAATCATCTTAAAACTAGTCGGCCTTTAATTTTGTTCCAGTACTTTTTTTTTTTTTTGTAAAGTTGGAGAGTGCAACTGATTGCTTAACTTCCATTGCCTCTCAGTGGGGTTTATTTATAGAATACCCACATGACAGCCAGAAATACCTTCAGACCAGGAGGGACACCGACCATCTGTTCCTCCGATAACATGCTTCCAGTGATTTCTCTGGGACTGTGGTACTTAACAAAATGTTGCCACAGCATCCTCCAATCTGTGTATTTATAGGAGGGAAAATGTGTGTATGTTACATATTTGGACTTGTTTCTTTCAGCAGGAGAAATATAGCCTCTGCCATATGTTTGCCACACACATAATTACCTCCCCAGTCCACACATCCCATTTTAAATATCTCACCATTCAGATAGCAGCAGGTTAGAATCTTCCCCTTGAGTCCAGATACACTTAAACCCACCATCCTGGAACAGAAGCCCTTTGTGGGATGGCCATTAATCAGATAATTACTAACTTTCAGGCTGATTCTCTAAATAAACATTCTCTGATCTGTGATATTTCCTGCAGCCAGGGAGAAGGCCATGTTTCCCATGTTGGCTCCTAGGATGAGCCCTCACACCCACTTTTTCCACCTCCTCCCAATGCCCTCTGCCCCTCATGTGTAAATAAAGGAGTGGATAATGATAATGAAAATCACAGGTCTATTTACTGAGCCTGCTCCTTACAGCATGCTGTACTAAACATGTTATGTGCATTATCTGATGTTATTTCTCAGAAACAGATCCAGATGGTGGAATTTATTATTCCCATCTTACAAATGAGAAAACTGAGGCTTAGGGAATGTAAATAGCTAGTAAGTGACAGAAATGGCTCTCTATCCCAGATCTGTTTCTTTAAAGGGAGGATCATTTTGTTGAATACTTGCAGCATTTGTCTATCCAACCAATATTTACAAAAAGCCTTCCAAGCATCATACCTGGCTTTAGGCTCTGGGAACATAGCATTCCACAGAGGAGGCAGTGTTCTCTCTCTCTCTCTCTCTCTCTCTTTCTCTGTCTCTCTGGACTAGTAATTATGGTGGAAGAGGACATATGACAAAGAAGAAAATGGTAGGTAATAATGAAGCTGGCGAGATGGGACAACACACGGAGAGAGCCCTGTGACTGCTTTGACTTTCAGTTTGGAGGAATGAGCTGAGATCAGAATGAGAAGAGGTCTGGCAAGTGAGGCTCTTTGGGAAGAACATTCTAGGCAGAGGAAACAGCTCACGGCTTAAGTGAGAACAAGCTCATCTGCTTCCAGGTTCAGGTGAAAGGCTGGTGGGACCAGAGCCTGGGTGAGGAAGGGCAATACAGTAGGGAAAGAAGTCCCCAAATCAGGCAGGGCCATGTCGCGTGGGCACTGTAGACCAGGATAGGGAGATTGACTTTTTTTGTTGTTGCTGTTGTTGTTTGAGATAGAGTTTCACTCTTGTTGCCCAGACTGGAGTGCAGTGGCATGATCTTGGCTCACTGCAACCTCCGTCTCCTGTGTTCAAGTGATTCTTCTTCTTCAACCTCCCAAGTAGCTGTAAATACAGGTGCCCGACACCACGCCTGGCTAATTTTTTGTATTTTTTTTTTTTTCAGTAAAGACAGGGTTTCATCATATTGTCCAGGCTGATCTCGAACTTCTGACCTCAGGCAATCCACCCACTTTGGCCTCCCAAAGTGCTGGGATTATAGGCATGAGCCACTATACCTGGCTGGGAGTTTGGCTTTTATGAAGGTATTTGAGTGGCCACTGGCAGGGTGGAGATGTTAAGTGGAGGAATTTTATAATATTATTTACATGTTTTAGGATTCAGAATTGATTACAAGGTGGGAAGGGACTGAGTACAGAAGCGGGAAGAACCATAAACGGGCTGCCACGGTAACACCAGGGCAGTAGAAGGAGTGTTATTTCTGCCTGGGTGGGCAGTCTCCAGGAAGGGAATAGGATGTACTTCTCATTTGAGATCTTTCTAGAAAATTCAATGGCATTTCATCAGGCAGAGAAAAGATGAAGGGTGCTTTAGTTAGAGGGGACAGTGATTGCAAATGTACAGACATCTCTTAAGTACAGAGTGTGTGTAGGAAACAGTAACAGTTTATCTCCAGATTGTGGTGGGATCAAAAATGTCAGGAGCAGACGGTGAGGGGCCTGGAGCAGGTGCATCCCTTTCCCATAGGCTGTCTCCCACCATGCTAATAAGCAAAAGGCACCACTTTCTCCAGGTGGATGGGGCCCCAAACTAGAGTACATGGGAAGGAAAAGCAGTAATGATAATCAGTTCTGCCTTTCTTCCTGATCTCAGTCAGAGCCCCATCGAGAATACAGTGCAGCAGTCTCTAATTTCACTTACCTATCCCCACCCCAACCTCACCCTCCCGCCTTCTCTCAGGGCCCATTCAGGGCATTTTCTCAGTCTGCTGGAATCCATACTGAAACTTACCTCATAGAATCACTATCTATCCCATGTATGCAATAGTAATCTAGACCTAGTCTGGGGTCCCAGGACTGATACCATCATCATTAGCTCCCTTCCAGAAGCTTGTTGAAGATCCTTGCTCCTCAAAATGTGGCTCACCGAACAGCAATATTGGCATAAGCTGGGAGTACATTAGAAATGCAGAATCTCAGGATCGACTCTGGAACAATTAAACCAGCATCTACATGTTAACAAGCTTTCCCAGGTGAGTTGCATGCATGTCTGAGTGTGAAAAACACCGGTCTAGATAAGCCTGTCCTTGCCAACGCTAAATTCTGCCTGAGAAAGCCAGAATGGATTGGAAATGTGCAGAAACCCAGTGTGCTGTAGGGGGATGAGCTGTGGTGTGTCAGGGGCAAAGATGGACGATGGATTTTTTTTTCCCCATTACCAGCTGTGCTTCTGACACAGAGATGTGGGCCAACAAGTGTTCTCAGGGTCCTGCCTGTGTCCACCTGAGAACATACTTGGTTAAAGAGATGCAAACTCAAGTTTAAAAGGCTATACTAATAAATAAATGAATTTCCTTGAAGAAAAATATAAGTTTTTCTCTCGTCTCAGGAGATTGTACACTGAAAGGAATAGATATATGAAGAAAGTGAGAAATGTCTACATCACTTAATGTCTGCAAGAAATACCCAGTGAGTTATCTATTCATATGGAGTTTTAGTCACTGTTGTGCACTTGGAGAATCCACTCTTTCATTAGGCTGTGTTATTGATGTACAGGTAGAAACCCCATCTAAACAATTTTTTTTCATTAAACTTACCGTCTTTTAACACACTTTATAATTTCCTAATTTTAATGTTTGGATCTGAATATTTTCAATGTGAAATCAGAGTGAGGTGGGCTCCAGTCTGAAGCGTTAGGTCAGAGGGAAGACTTTTTTAAATTATACTTTAAATTCTAGGGTACACGTGCACAAGGTGCAGGTTTGTTACATATGTATACATGTGCCAGTTTATTGCGGCACTATTCACAATAGCAAAGACTTGGAACCAACCCAAGTGTCCATCAATGATAGACTGGATTAAGAAAATGTGGCACATACACACCATGGAATACTATATAGGAATGACATTTTTTAAAATCCTAAAATATTAAATTGCCACTCATTATATGTGAAATGTGCCTTGAAGCTCACGCAACTTTTTTATTTTAGTGTTAGATGGGATGCTGCTGCGTCTTAAATCTTTGCAAGAAAAAAATCAATTAGCATTGTAGAGCTGGTAATTCTACACTATATTCTGCAACAAGGGGAATGACAGAGAAAGAGCAATTTAGGCTGATAGCTACATCAACCACAGTACAGTTGATTAAAAATTTAACAGTTTTTCTGATGAATGTCCTAGCTCAGATTTGGAAAACACTGACGAATTTAATTTTCCACTGACTAAATAATCATTTTATAAGCCATGTATAATTCATGTAATGGCAATGTTATGGGCTTGTTAAAAACGACTGCTACCAAACAGTTAACACTCTGTAGCAAGCAGAGGCTTATAAAGGATCATTATTGGAATTAGTTGGCACCCGTTAACAGAGAATGGGTTTCCACCTTCTGAATTTTTAAAATGAAATGACTTCAACCTTTTAATATAAATAACATCCGACCCCTAAATCATCACCAAAAACCCCCCACAAAATTGTGCACTGGGGAGAGCAGGATTTGTTTTGTTCTAACCTGGTTTTTCAGTGGAATCACATGGAGCAAAAGTTTCAGCTTTTCCAAACTCGGTTTTCTTACCCGGATAATGGAAATGGGAGTGTCTACCAAATAGCATCATTGGGGGAAGTTAATGAAGTGATGCTTCTGAATTCACAGTGAGACCTGGTGTTATAACTTTACACCAGCTATTCCTTCTACCCTGAAGGCCATCTCCTGGGTATCTACAGGAACAGTCCTTCACTTTTTGCAGAATTTGCTCAAATGACCCAATAAAACACATGCAGGCAACCCAATTTAAAATTTCAAACCGAATTTTGCACCACCGCCCCCTTTATCTTCTTTCCCTGTGTTATTTTCCTTGTCTCATTTACTGTTAACAAACTGTAGAACTTATTTTACTTATTATTAATTTATTACATAGTTCATTCTTTATTAGTTATTTGATGTTGTTCCTGTCTTTCACAAGAAAAAAGTAAGCTACAAAAAAAAAAAAAACTTTTTTATTGTTTTATTCCTTGATGTCCTCCAGGACAGGACTTGGCACATAATAAATGTTCAAAAAATATTTGTTTGATGAATGAGTGAACACTAATAAATGTTCAAAAAATATTTGATGAATGAGTGAACACTTCAGACATTTTTAGTAATATTCTCTTTTCCTCACTGTAACAGAGGTTATAGACTCTCTAGGTGGAGCTGTAGAAAATGCAATTTCTTAGGAAGCATTCCCAGATATTCTACAGTCAGGGTAGTACCTACGAATCAGCATTTTTGATGCACATGGGCAAAGGCCACAGTTTGAGAATCATTACAATCTTGGCTGTGAGGCCTTAGCTCTATACCCACACCACCCAACCCAAGACCTGGCACATATGAACTTACCAGTCCACAACCAGTCTTTAATATTAGTTTTTCAGACATGCCTGGAGTGTAAAGTATGTGCTAATTTGGATTCCGTACCCATGTGTTGGCAAATCACCCAAACCCACACACAGAGGCAAACCTTGCTGCTACCTTCTTCTACCAATGGACAGGAAGGCAGCCTAAAAATGAAACAGAATTCTTTCTAGACTCTTTTATTCAATGGAACTTCCACTTCTTGGATCCCTTACAATCCACTCTTTCAACTCTATTAAGAACTTGGAGTTTGAACCTAGCTCCATGTGATTTTGATCAAATTGCTCAATCTCCCAAAGGCTTTATTTTTCTACAAAGATTGCCTAATGAGTGCAGACCTTCCTCTCTTCTTCTCAAGAATGTCACAAAGATCAAACTATTTAAAATCGTGTGACCTATACGATAGCAGTATGACTTGTAAAATGAAAAACAATAACATGAATAGCGGGGCTCCTACATGGAGACCCGTTCATCATTTTATCCATGAATTCAGTTCACACGTCAGAGAGAACTTTGTAACAGAGATGTAAAGATTTAGAGATATTCCTGTTTAGTGGCTCCTAGACAGCACTGCACAGAGATCTGCCTGGAGCTTATTAGAGGTGGATAGTACAGGGCCCCAGTGCTGGAGATTCTCAGTCCGTTGGTCTGAAATGATGCTGTGGATCTCCCTTTTTACCTAACACCTGCCACAGCCAATTCTAAACCTGAGCTTTTAGATTCTAAATTCTGAAACATAGCTTGGTGAACTCCGGGCTAATCAAATTTTCTTTTCTTTAAGAGGAGGAACCTAAGACAAAGGAAGGGAGTCACATGTAGTGAGGTGACAGTGCATGGGGAACACAAGAGTAGGGATCCACGGGGCATTTCATGTCAGATTCTAATTCACTTTGGTGCCACTGAAGGTTAAAGTCAGGTAAATCCACTGAGAGAAGTGATGGCACGAAATGGGAAATGAAATCACAAAACAGGACCCAGGACTACAGAGAACAATTTTTCTTGTTTCCACCATGTAAAAACCCAGATGCCTGAAGAATCTTTGGGCTGCATAAATGTCATCAGCTAGGATTAAAGGGAGCATCCCAGGGCAAACTAACTTACCTAGATGAGCTGAAGGAAAAGAAATTGCAAAAAAAGATGGTCTGTGAAGAGTTGGGTTTGGAAATCACACTGGGGAAACAGTAAGATTAATATGTTGTGTTGTTTATCTTGTTAACTATAGCAATCAGTATGCCTGTAAGCCTTTAAGGAAACCGCATGTTTACCTTAAAGTATAAGACTTCTCTTTTGTACTTGGAAAAAGATGTGGATTCTTATCTAGCTGGACTCATGAAACTACTATGGCCAGCAAATTCTAGTTTGTGCTAACAATCAACCAGCTTAGAGGACCCCTACTTCTCTTTCAACTGATAGAGTATAAAGAAAAAGGTACTTAGCAACTCATGACATGTCAGCTAATAAAACTGAATTGCTCAATTGGAATTTTCATCTATCACGTCATTATCTTGGGATCATGCAACTGTGTGATTTGTTTCTTTGCCTTTGCCTTTTCTTGCTTGCTTGCTTCATTCTGCTTTTTTTGTGCTGGGTACCATGCCAGAGCTTGGGATACAAAGATGAATAAAACATGAGCTTCAAGGATCTCTCAGTCAAGTGGGGGAAACAGACATTTTCAAATACTCACAGTGCAATGGGGTAAGTGCAGAGAGACCACACAGGAGGAAGTGATTCCTTCTTTCTTTTACATTCAAAGAAAACTTCTCAGAAAAAGGACCTTTTAGTTGTCTGAAAAAAGGAGTAAGAGTTCCACATTTATAAAAAAAAATCTGTAGATAGAGAAGTGCACCAAGGCAAGAAGAAGCTTCATCTGGCTGGAGCCGATTGTGAATGCTTATTGAAACTTTTCTCGTTATGGCACATTTAAGGAATCTTACAAGAAGCAGGCACTATTCCAGAGAAACACAAAGATAAATGCAGACCTACTCTTTGGCCTAGAGTTCATACTTGGGACAGATAGCAATCACATGTGCACATATAGTATAGAATAAACAGTGTATCTCTAAAAGGGTGCGTGTGTTGTCATGGGAACACGGAGATGTGGAGTGACAAACTTGGCCTAATGAAGGGAGAGTAAGTTTTACAGAGAGTTACCCATGAGCTGTGAGGAGTTGATCAGGAAGGGAAAATGTAGGTGGTGACTTTCCAAGCAGGTGGAGCATAGTGTGGCAACAAGCTTGGGGCTGGGGCAGCCCATGGCTTCATAAGGGATCATGAAAACATCATTGAGAATTTCAAAATAGGGACAGCAGGGCATTAAACTAAGCAAGAACCCTTGTAAGTGTGAGAGCCTGTGGGACAAAGTCACTCTGCCTGTGGATGGATGTGCACGAAGTTTGCCTCTGCTGTTTTTCTCTCTCAGAGTCTTTTGTTCAAATCTGTCTGAAGGTCATCAGAAGCATGACTGCTGGGATGTTATTTTTCTGCAACATAAAACTCTTATGTTGGAACTTTCAACTAAATAAGACTTTATTGCTGCCAAAGCCAGTCTAAGTAAACTTTATTAAAACTCAGTGCAATAAACAATAGTGAAACAAAAGGAAATAAGAGCAACCAGAGAGACTTTTAAAGAGACCAGGAGACTAAAATCCCAACTAGACTAACTCCTGTTGAGAAAAGCAATTGTCTAAGACCAGAGGCAGAAAAGGACTCACTTAGTTCCAGAATTCCCACAATATAATTGAAAAACACTTTAGACTTTCCAGAAATCATTGATTTTTTTTTCCCAAACAGAGTTTGAAAATAGAATGCAAGATAAACAGAAATACCATGAAAAATTGTCTAGGAATTAGAAACATGAAACCTTTTATGTTTCAGAAATAAAGGCCATAAAAACAAAATATCTATATTTAACTGCTCCTGTGGATGGTAATGAGATATTTGTAGAAGAGAAAAAGCTTATAAGGCATCTGTGCACTGCCTTGTTTAGATCAGGTTAGATTACAATGTAATGACTAACCAACTGCAGGTTTTACGGTTAAACAAAATTTCATCTTATTTATGTATGTGGTCTCTTTATTGCTCTGCAAAATTTCTGCTTCTTAGCATTGAATATGGACTGAACTCTCATCTACTTAACATTCAGAAAAGCAGGGTCATTTTTTCTTAAGGAATCAAGCGTACCAACTGAAATAAATTACCAAAGTAAAGTAGTCATGGGGGAATCTCAGAAGAGGTTCTGGTCTTCCCATTCAACAGCCTAGGAGATGTGCTCATTAGCTAAGCCTTGGGACCTCTGCCCAGACCTCAGTTTCTCTTGGTTTCTTCTCAGTCTATGGCCTCTCCTTCCTCTAAGCTTATGTCCTGGTGGGATCCACCTCCACATCCAGGCCTACCCCAATTCTTGTGCAAGTCCTTGAGAATGAAACAGCATCCTGAGCCTTCCATTCAACAGCATTTAGAATGCCAAGTAGGAATTGAGAAGATGTTAGTTATGTTATTAGAGCAATGATTAATAATAATTGCCATTTACTGAAAAGTCTCAGTTGATTGCCGGAGGGTTTAGCATTTTGCATGGATTATGTATTTCATTTACTCATCACAACAACTCTATGGGGTAGATACTATTATAGCCCCATTTTAAACTGAGGAAACTGAGGCCCAGAGGAGTCAAATCCTTTCCTACAGCCATTCAATTGGTTTATGTCAAAACCAGGATTAAAACCCATCCTGGTAAACTACAGAGGTTGTGTGATTAGTCACTGGGTCAATGTTTCCCAAACTTTGGTCAGTTTCATACCACTGTAAATGTCTTTATTTATTTCCTTAAAATTCCATTTTTATTAAATCATTTGAAATAAATAAGATGTTTAAAAAGATGTAGCTACCATAATGTTACCTGAGGTTTTTACGTAATAGTTAAAAATTTTAAATGTTTAATAATAAAAGATGTATTAGATTTCACTATGCTAGAGAAGAAAACTTTGTGATCATTACAGATGAACATATATATATTAATACTTTCAGTTTATATGTTTAGTGTCTTTAAAAAGACATTAATCTATTGATTCCAGTTATATATCTTTCCTACAACATTAAAGTTAATATTGATATATGGAAATATAAGTTGTTTACCACGTACTTTCTAAGATCATCTTGAACACCACCCAAATTCATTTGACAAATATTTATTAGGTCTTTGCTAATGTGCCAGGCATGGCATATAGCAAGAAAATAAGAAAGGCAAAAACCGTTGGAGAAAGACATGACTATTAAAGAATAGAACATTCTGCTGATGTCCCATAAGGAGCCCAAGGAGACAGTTATTCTAGAAGAGCACAGCTGGGTTGGAGTGGACAGATTTGATGGGGACAGAGGAGGCAGTGTCCCATTTTATGTTATGACTAGTGGGGGCTCTCAGGACAGGACACCAGAAACAAAGAGTAGGACTCAGCCCTACTCTAAGTGTACTCCAACTAAGAGAAGGTTGGACTCAGCTCACTGGTGGAGTGTACTGGTCCTCCTCAGGTATCCATCCCCGCTGGTTTCTAGATGTGCGGTCAGAACCAGAATGGAACTCAGTTTTTCAAAAAAGAAAAATGTCGAAAGGAACAAGTGTGTGGAAAGCCCTAAGATCTTTCCACCTAGGCAGAGAGCAAATGAAACCAATTAGCCATTTTCCTGTCATCTCTGCAGGGTTCTTACCTAGCCTGGATTTCTACCTCCTAATCATCGGTGAAAGAAGTACAACAACCAGGAAGCACAGAGATAAACATTAACAACTACTGAAGCGAGTCTTACTGGAATGGACACTCCCTGTGGGCAGGAACTTACAGTATCTTGATGCCTGGAACATCCCATGGCATAGGGTCGATGCTCAATAGCTATTTGTTGAATTAATAGATAAATTAGAACAGGTACCTTCCTTCCTTTGGAATAGTAAGTTGAAGAGGTAAACAAGTGATGCGTATCAAAAATTCACTCATGTATTGTATAGTTTAGACTTTTCCAGTATCCCCTGAAGAAATACACTTGCCCTAAGAGATGTGATATTCAATCTAGTTTTATATTGATGCAAGTTACTATACTTTCCCAGAATGCCTTTCCCCCCCCAAATCCTTCTCCCATAAAAAATTCAAAATTTATTGGAGATTTACAACTCTAAGTGAATCATATATATTATTTAAATATTTTAAAACTTACAACCCAGGAAGCAAGTACTACATTATCACAACTTTACAAAGAAAAAAGAAAAAATTGGGTTAGAAAAGGTTTTCAGAACATGCAGCTTGTGAGTATTAGAAACAAGAGTCAAACCCAGGCAGTCCGTGTTCTTAACCACTGTTTTATTGCCCTCCCAGTGCTCTTAACACCAGCTCTAACCCCAGTGCAAAATTGCAAGATACCGGCACCCACCTTCAGGGCCTCATCCTCTCCTCTCTGTGACCATTCATCCATTTCAGCCTTTAATACCACCCTCACTGCTTTGTCTAGAAACAGCATGTGATGGTTAATTTTATGTGTCATTTGACTGAGCCACGAAGTGCCCAGACATTGGTTAAAGATTATTTGGGTATGTCTGTGGATGCTTCTGGATGAGATTAACATTCAAATCAGTAGACTTGAGTAGATTGCCCTTCTCAATGGGAGTTGGCCCCCTCCAATCTGTTGAAGACTTAAATAGAATAAAAGTCCTCACTATCTTTGACCTGGGCTATTGGTCATCTCTTGCCTTCAGACTCAGACTCAGACTGAAACTACATCATCAGCTTTAGTAGGTCTTAGCCTCTATAATTATGTGAGTCAATTCCTTGTAATAAATGTGTTCATGTATATAAATAAACAAACACACACACACATCCTTTTTGGTTCTGTTTCTCTGGAAAACACTACATAGCCACACCAACCTATGCTTATTTCCAAATAGGAAGATAGGTCATTTATCAAAGCATACATTTACTAGGGCATGATTCCCATGTTAACTGCCATGCATCTGCTGATTAGTAGAAAGAAAATGAATCATTTTTTAGGTTAATAATTTATATTCCCTCTTTCTCCTCCTGTCTCATTTGAATGAGAGTGAGGACAAGTCTTGACCAGTGCACCAAGATGGAAACAGTATGTGTGGAATAAACTAGGCCTCTGCAGTTAGACCCAGTCAACTGGAGCTAACTCCATGTCTACCAGATCCCATCTTGTTCACTTCCTCTTGTGCTTCTCCATGATGGTTTCTCGCATCAAACTCTATGCTCAGCTCTGACGTGGTTCATCCGGTGTCTTGGGTACCATCCTAGTGGTCTTTTCACCTCTCTTAGTTTGTCAGCCAAGAAGATGGCTCTCCTTTTTGGGTCTTATCTCTGTTCCTGGCACCTGATTAGTTTAACAATTTGGCTTAAGGAGCTCTCCAGGAGCTGATACATTAAGGCCTCACCTCCCAGTTCCCTTCATAAGTCAACTAGTTTCCAACGTTTTGACTAATTAGCTGCAATCATGTCTGATGCCTTTTCCCTGTCTCAGGTTCTACAATTCTACACACTGAGGGACAACTATTAAAAGGTTACTAATTTTTCACTTCATTATCTGTATAATCAGAAGCAGCAATGAGTCAATGAAAAGGTCATTGAGATTGAAATCAAAAGAACTAAATTTGAATCTCTACTTTAATACATTAAGTCCCGTAGATTCAGTCATCTCATCAGTGTAAATGATAATAAAGCCTCACTCACTAATGTTTTAAGGTTTCATTAAGATAATGTGCATGAAAGTGTGTGTTAATTATTGTAAGCTACAAAAAAAGTCAAATGAGTTTTTATTATTGTCAGCCTCATCCTGTACTGAGAAGATTTTCTAACACCATTGGAACTAAAAGAGAGGATCAATTCAAAGCAACACACATTTCCTGGTCGCCTGCTTCTATGCCAGACTGTGTGTCTGTTGCTGGGTATAATGGGCACACAAGGAACTCACAGCTTGGTTGGCACCAGAGATGGTAAATAACCCCAGTTAAGATTTGGAAATACCTAGCACTTAATAGATATTTTTTCAAAAAGAGAGAAGCAAGCAAGCAAGCAAGCAAGCAAGAAAGAAAGACGGACTTGTAAATATCAAATTATGTCTGAAGATTAGTGAAGACTCATTTGTCATTTGGAAAAGCAAGTCAGGCATGAGTCTCTCCAAATAAAAGTCTCTTAAATACCTGTATATCACCTTTAAAAACAAGTGCTTCCTGGAGTGATGTGTGGTATGTCTTCATTAACTAGATTTGATTTGTAGTAAGCCCTCTAGAGGCCGGTTGACATTATTGTCTGCATTTTCTCCTAGGAGCCATTAGTTCTTGCTTTAAGTAGTAACTAATTTCCAGGTGTGGACTGCTAGGTCTCAGGGAATTCAGTACTCAATATCAGTTTTTAAAAGAAAAATAATATTAAAATTGTAAAAATATTAATTTACTTGAACTTGGTTTATATTTTCAGAAAAATGAAAACCTTGGAAGCAAAATTTGAAGAGGCATAATACTCTTGTATCCTCTGGTATGTTTATTCCTACCTTACAGTTATCTTTATTTGTTGTTTAACTGAATTCTTATTTTCTCCTCTCACTACTTAGCAAAAACATATTCTTATGAACTTTGAAGTTGGTAAAGAATACTATCTGTTGAATGTTTGCTCAGGTTCTTGATTAACCCTTACATGTTCACTTTCTTTTATCTTTCAGAAAAATAAAAAAATTTAAAAAAACTTTTAGGCGTTAGAAAATAATGAGCTCTTTTTAATGTCTCATAAATTCTAGTGCTCCGGCTTATCTTTATTTTGTGACAGGTATAAGTTTTGCACAAGAAAGTAGTTTTTTAAGTTCCCTCCTCTATCATTATCTGTGGGACATATAGCTAATCCGGCAGTTGATCCTGGGCCATCTTTTGATAGTTGTATCTTGGATATCTTTTTTTAAAAACATGTAAGAATCAAACTTAATATTACTCCTTTTGAGGTCAATCAGGATTTATACATGGTAAAAAGTCAGTGAATGGCTGGTGATTGAGTTGAAATAATTCTAGGTTTCCAGCTTCTATTCCCACCTTAAGCATCTGAAAGAAAGAAAAAGGTTTTAGAATTTGCTTGTGCACAAGAATAGATTCCCAGTGATAACCATAGATTTTATCTGACCTTGATGATCTTGAAGATGTTTAGTAATTATGTCTATATTGGAATAATGAATGTTTGAACTGCAAATGATAGATAGACTTGATATCCTTGTCACTTTTTGGTATAATTTTTAAATGTCACTTGTCCTAGGAAGAGGAAAAGAATATAAAGACACTGGGACCGAAACCCAAAGTCCCTGTGGGAAAGAAAGGAGTTGCTGAAATGGAATTAGGGAAGGGGCAGGGGCTTGCCATTTATGCTAGCTACCTTGATGGAATAATCAGATCATTACTTGATTTTGTCTTTTTATTTTCTGGAAGATTTTCTCTTTCTTCCCTCTCTTCCTCCATTTCTTTCTGTATACGTGTTTTGGAAGAATTTTCACTCCCATGAAAGCTTTGGTTTCCAAAAGAAGGGACTTATACTAGCCAAAGAAGGTTGACCTCTTTTAGCTCTCCCTGCTTCCCAGGTATATTCATCAGGGTTCTCTGATGAATATAGAGAAGTTAGAGAGAAGAATAACTTTCTTTAACCTTCTCCAGCGAAACAAAGTTTTCTCTTATAAATACATTGTCATAGGTAGCAACAAACTGGAGCCTGTGGCATGGGCAGTAAAGGAATTTACCAAGACAGTTGCAGATTAAAAAAAAAAACAGATTTTTTTTTTTGAGAAATTGTGAAAATACATTACAAGGGCCAGGCCTGATGGCTCACGCCTGTTATCCCAGCACTTTGGGAGACCAAGGTGGCCAGCTCACGTGAGGTCAGGAGTTCAAGGCCAGCCTGGTCAACATGACAAAACCTTGTCTCTACTGAAAAGAAAAAAATACACACACAAATTTGATCAGGTGTGGTGGTGGGCACCTGTAAGCCCAGTTACTTGGGAGGCTGAGATAGGAGACTCGCTTGAACCCAGGAGGCGAAGTTTGCAATGAGACAAGATCACACCATTGCACTCCAGCCTGGGTGACAGAGAGAGACTCCATCTCAAAAATAAAAATAAAGATGAACATCAATGCAAAAATCCTCAATAAAATACTGGCAAACTGAATCCAGCAGCAAATCAAAAGGCTTATCCACCATGATCAAGTGGGCTTCATCCCTGGGATGCAAGGCTGGTTCAACATATGCAAATCAATAAATGTAATCCAGCATATAAACAGAACCAAAGACAAAAACCACATGATTATCTCAATAGATGCAGAAAAGGCCTTTGACAAAATTCAACAGCCCTTCGTGCTAAAAACTCTCAGTAAATTCGGTATTGATGGAACGTAATAATAAGAGCTATTTATGACAAACCCACAGCCAATATCATACTGAATGGGCAAAAACTGGAAGCATTCCCTTTGAAAACTGGCACAAGACAAGGTTGCCCTCTCTCACCACTCTTATTTAACATAGCGTTGGAAGTTCTGGCTAGGGCAATCAGGTAAGAGAAAGAAATAAAGGGTATTCAGTTAGGAAAAGAAGAAGTCAAATTGTCCCTCTTTGTAGATGACATGATTGAATATTTAGAAAACCCCATCATCTCAGCCCAAAATCTCCTTAAGCTGATAAGCAACTTCAGCAAAGTCTCAGGATACAAAATCAATGTGCAAAAATCACAAGCATTCTTATACACTAGTAACAGACAAACAGAGAGCCAAATCATGAATGAACTTCCATTCACAATTGCTTCAAAGAGAATAAAATACTTAAGAATCCAACTTACCAGGGATGTAAAGGACCTCTTCAAGGAGAGCTACAAACCACTGCTCAGTGAAATGAAAGAGGATACAAAGAAATGGAAGAACATACCATGCTCATGGATAGGAAGAATCAATATCGTGAAAATGGCCATACTGCCCAAGGTAATTTATAGATTCAATGCCATCCCCATCAAGCTACCAATGAGTTTCTTCACGGAATTGGAAAACACTGCTTTAAAGTTCATATGGAACCAAAAAAGAGCCCACATTGCCAAGACAATCCTAAGTCAAAAGAACAAAGCTGGAGGCATCACGCTACCTGACTTCAAACTATACTACAAGGCTACAGTAACCAAAACAGCATGGTACTGGTACCAAAACAGAGATATAGACCAATGGAACAGAACAGAGTCCTCAGAAATAATACCACACATCTACAGCCATCTGATCTTTGACAAACCTGAGAAAAACAAGAAATGGGGAAAGGATTCCCTATTTAATAAATGGTGCTGGGAAAATTGGCTAGCCATAAGTAGAAAGCTGAAACTGGATCCTTTCCTTACTCCTTATATGAAAATTAATTCAAGATGGATTACAGACTTAAACGTTAAACCTAATACCATAAAAACCCTAGAAGAAAACCTAGGTAATACCATTCAGGACATAGGCATGGGCAAGGACTTCATGTCTAAAACACCAAAAGCAATGGCAACAAAAGCCAAAATTGACAAATGGGATCTCATTAAACTAAAGACCTTCTGCATAGCAAAAGAAACTACCATCAGAGTGAATAGGCAACCTACAGAATGGGAGAAAATTTTTGCAATCTACTCATCTGACAAAGGGCTAATATCCTGAACCTACAAAGAACTCAAACAAATTTACAAGAAAAAAACAAACAACCCCATCAAAAAGTGGGCAAAGGATATGAACACACATTTCTCAAAAGAAGACATGCATACAGCCAACAGGCACATGAAAAAATGCTCATCATCACTGGCCACCAGAGAAATGCAAATGAAAACCACAATGAGATACCATCTCACACCAGTTAGAATGGCAATCATTAAAAAGTCAGGAAACAACAGGTGCTGGAGAGGATGTGGAGAAACAGAAACACTTTTACACTGTTGGTGGGACTGTAAACTAGTTCAACCATTATGGAAAACAGTATGGCGATTCCTCAAGGATCTAGAACTAGATGTACCATATGACCCAGCCATTCCATTACTGTGTATATACCCAAAGGATTATAAATCATGCTGCTATAAAGACACATGCACATGTATGTTTATTGCAGCACTATTCACAATAGCAAAGACTTGGAATCAACCCAAATGTCCATCAGTGACTCAGTGACAGACTGGATTAAGAAAATGTGGTACATATGCACCATGGAATACTATGCAGCCATAAAAAAGGATGAGTTTGTGTCCTTTGTAGGGATATGGATGCAGCTGGAAACCATCATTCTCAGCAAACTATCGCAAGAACAGAAAACCAAACACCACATGTTCTCACTCATAGGTGGGAACTGAACAATGAGATCACTTGGACTCAGGAAGGGGAACATCACACACTGAGTCCTATTATGGGGAGGGGGTTTGGGGGAAGGATTGCATTGGGAGTTATACCTGATGTAAATGACGAGTTGATAGGTGCTGACGAGTTGATGGGTGCAGCACACCAACATGGCACAAGTATACATATGTAAGAAACCTGCACATTATGCACATGTACCCTAGAACTTAAAGTATAATAATAAAATAATAATAATAAAATAAAAATAAAAACAATAGAGAAAATACATTGCAAGGATGCAAGGGGCAGGCTAGCAAGGGAGGAAAGAGAGGAGCTGACTGCAAGGAGACAAAGGCTTGCTGGGAATTTTATAGGATGGTGCTTGTGCTGGAGAGGGCTATATGCAGTACTGATAATGTCAAGGTTGAGGGAGTTAACTTGTATTTTTCTATCAGCCGAGGGACTGGTGATAAGTCAGGTGCAGGAGGATTGTGAGTTATTTGTGTGGGAGGGCTCTAAGTCCTGGACCATGAAAAAGATAGATTTATATCTTATCTCCTTTATCTTTTTGCTGTCCTGTGTTCCCATCAGTCTGAATCCTTTTTGTTATTAATACTCCACATATATCTATAAGAGAATATTTTATTAAATGTAACTGTAAGAGAAGACTTATTATAGGAATTCACTTGCAAGATTAGGAAGACTAAGACTTCCATGATCTGTTATCTGCAAGTTGGGGAAACATGAAAGCCAGTGGTATAATTCAGTCTGAGTCTGAAGGCCCAAGAACCAGGAGCACTGAGGTGTGAGAGCAGAAGAAGATAGATGTCCCAGCTCAGAGAGAGAGAATGAATTTATGATATTTAGATCCTCAAGAAATTGAATGATGCCCACCCACATTGGAGAGGGTGATCTTCTTTACTCAATCTACTGATTCAAATGCTAACATTCTCCAGAAACACCTGCACAGATGTACCCAGAAATAATGTTTAATCAGCTTTCTGGACATCCCTTAGCCCAGTCAAGTTGACACATAAAATTAGCCATTACACCAGCAGAAGAGAAGTAGCTTATTTAAGAGGTGAACATGTGAGAAGTAATTAAAAAGGATCAGCTCAGCTCTTTCCAGGAGGAACTTGTGGCTGCCTATTTATGGCAATGGCTAGGTTTATAAGTCTGTGTAATTTGGGGGTAAAATACAAGCAAGTCTATTTGATGATAAACCTAAAGTCATATTCTACCCCAGACTTTCTCCTGCATCTTACCCTCAATGGTTCTTGGGAGTATTACTTATAGCTACCTGAAATCTGAAATTTCCTTCCCTGTCCTTTTGATTTGAGGTGGATTTCAAAATTACATATAAAACAAACAAGATAAAATACTAGTAAGTAGAAAAACAGAAGAGAAGAATAAAAAGTTAGAAAAAATAGAATAAAGCAAGTTGATTCTTTATTCATTCATTTGACGCATGCTTTTTGCGACTCCACTGTGTCAGGTTCTATTCTCTGTTGGGCTGTATAACAAAAGACAGACAAGGCTCCTTCATCATGGACTTTATAGAGCACATACACAGGACCATGAGATCCTACACTTTTTTGTAGCAGTAAGAGGCAAAGTGTGTACTGATCTTAAAATAACAGTTCAAGAAAAGAAAAATCATGATCAATAAACATGATGTGTGGAAATTTTTGCCTACTCAAAGGACAGTTGAACAACTATGTGAGGTTCACTTCCACTCTTCCACTAGGATACTGAGCTTTGAATAATTTTAACTGCAGTCACAGAGAAGTACAACTATTTATTTTCAGTACTAAAGAGTTTCACATAACTTTTTCTACTTATCTACCTGCCTCATTCACTTTCCCAATTTAAAAAAAAAAATCTAAAATTTGTGACAGTTTTGACACAATGAACAGTAAAACCCTAAAGCCAATACTGCACTTTGGCTTGTTCTTAATATGTATTAGAATGAATCCCTTGCTTCTCTTTTCTTCCATTTCCTGCCATGTTTTTGTTGATTTTTAAAAGTGCTTTTTATTAATTTATCACTTATGCATCCTGGATCCTTTCAAAAAGGTACCAACTGATGTAAGATGGTTATTTAACTTTTCAGAACACATTGGGGGCTTAGCATTTCATCTCTTCATCTAATTTCTGACTTGTCATTAAAACTGATTCTGAACAATCACTTCTGACTCCCAACAATCTTCAGCATTTGACGTTGTAAATATTTCTTCCTTGTATAATTTAAATCTCACGAGAGGCTAGAGATGAAATGTGGTCATTGACTTTTCATAACTTAGAAAAAAAAAGAAGAAAGATATTTAGATTAAATAAAATGCTATGCTTGCCCTGTTGGAGCCATGGCAGCTAAAACAACATTCCAGATAAAGGAGTAAAACAGTCTCTGAAACCCAGGTTGCTTTTCCACTCTAGGATGTCATACGTTCATGACAACACCTGGACATAGTTCACAGTAATGTCTACAATTCTGAAAATGGCTTCTAAGTGGTTTCCTAATGGAAACGAAGCCAATTTTCTTTTGTCTAGTCTGTGATTAAGGAAACTAAAACTGAAGTATAATACACAAATATTCCTCATATTAAAAACGAAGAACATCAACAATAAGAAAAAACAGAATCACAGCTCAGAGGGAGTGGTGAATCCAAAAACGCAACTGTGTTGCAACATCTGGATAATCCAGACATTCTCAATAGTTGGCAATGAGAAAGCTCAGATAGCAGTCAGCATTACTGTTTCAACAGTGATGATCAGAAGCCTTGGCAGTTCAACAAATTCATTGCACTTTACCACAAATCTGCATTGTTTATTCTCAGCGGTAGCTCTCTTGCTCTAAAATCTTCATGGAATTTTGCTCTTTAACATCAAAAGTATTCAGCTAGCTATTTAAACTATTGGATTTTGTAGTAGTAATACAAAAACAGGCTAAATAAACCTAATGAATTTTGTTCTTAGAGGCCTAATATTAGTCACTGGCCAATTTTGAACAATTCAATAAGAATACAGTTATTGAAACGTGGTGTATTCTGTGAAGCACCTTCTCCATGTTAACCCCAAACTTGTATCATTGAAAGTGGTTCAAAATCTCCATTTCAGTCATTTCCAAAGGGAATACCTTCCCGCAGAGCCCAACAGACCCAATATTACAGAATCTGTTCACATGGTTACTAATTGTTGTGTGTCTCTGGAATGTTTTTATCCATTTCCCAAATTCTTATGCTGTGCCATCTTCTTGGCCACTGTCTTTTGCTTCTGGTTGAATCAGGTCTTCTGGAAACTCAGTCTCAAAGATGGAGCAGATGCTAAATGACTGAGATATACCCATAGAGTTGGAACCTAAAGGCAGACACAAAATATAAGGTGTGATTCATGCCCATCAAACCTATGAATTGTTTCTGCAATTAGGTTTTCATTTCCACTGAATAGCTCTACAATTCTTTGACAGCTGTGATTCCATTGACTTCAGGGTAGTTTAGCAATGGGAATTGGCTGCAGTCTCAAGTCACCATCTGTTCAATCCTCATGTCCAGCTTTCTCCTGAGTGGCTTTACTTTCTGAAACCAATCAGCAGAATTGAAATATATGTTGTCATTTTACAGCCTCAAGTTTGGTGAATCCATATCTCTGTCATAACAGTATAAAATTTTAGTTGAGGGTTTAAAGTTGTTGGTTGTTTAGTCATCTGATTTACCAAATTCTTTAATCTGAAAAAGCAGATCAAAGAACCTCTTTCAAATTTTTTCCTGACTTAATCATCCACCTATATTAAATACACAAAATTATATTTCAAGTTTTTTAAAAGTAAGTAGTACTAAGTATGCAGAACATTTACAGCCTTTATCACCTCCTCCATTAAAATGTGCAATAAACTAGTTTTTATAAAATTCAGAGCCCTAACTCTCTTGATGCTTGGGATAATTGAAACCAAGTTCACCAATGTACTCTTGTGACTCGTATTCATTACATACCTCTTCTTTTATTCCTTCATCATAGGTCTTCATATAATAATTGAATTCTACTTTTAGTGCAGACCAAAATGCTTTAATTTCTTATGGGAAGGTAGGTTCACACATTCCATGTCAGTAGGTAGTGTTTATGTTTTGTAGCATCCTCAAGGTAAATGCATTTGACCTCATGTTGATTGTCCCTCTGAGGTGGTCAGACAAGTGAGTAGGGAAGAGCTGGTGTCATAGTGTGCTTTGGGCTGCCATAACAGATGACTGGGGACTGCGTAACTTTATAAAGAAAAGGGATTTATCTGTCACAGTTCTGGAGTCTGGAAAGTCCAAGATCAAGGCACCAGCATCTGTGGTGTCTGGTGTCTGGTGAGGGCCTTCTTGCTGCCTGCTTACGTGCTGGCAGAGACCAAAGACAGGCAGAGACCAAAGTTATGTCCTTGTATGGCAGAAGAGTAGAAGAGAGTGAACCCACTCCCATGAACACTTTCTACTGTGGCAATATCTATTCATGAGGAAGGAAGCCTCATGACATAAAGACTCCTTATTAGGACCCAACTCCCAATGCTGTTGCATTGGGAATAAGTTTCCAACACAGATGTTTTGGGGGACATTCAGACCATAGCAGCTGGCTATTGGAACTGAGGTTCCTGTGAATGCCCTTGACGCATTGATATCTGATTCTAAACTCTGAGGTCTGCTACTTTACAGAGCTGCAGAGGGGACACCAGGGGAACTAAATCAAAGCCATTCACAAATGGTTTCCTCCAGAGGTCCCTCCTTGTTTCTGCAGCTCCTTTTGGATTTGGATAACTGTTTTTACATATCCCTTGTGTTCATATTTGGTAACTCGTTTGCCAGTGATGCTTCACCCTACTTTTCCCACTTGTTTTTGGTCCCTGTATGTATATCATGCTTTGTTGAATTGCTTAAAATCTCCTTGTAACTGAAACTAGCCAGGATCCCATTTGGAACCTTGCTGTTCCTGCATGCTGGTGGTTACCCAAAGGGCCATTGTTTTACCCAGGAGAGGCGATGAGAGTCCTGACAGTGTCATGGGGAAGGGGTTGAGCTGAGGTAGGAGTGAGATGCAGATGGTTTCTAGCCATGTTCACTTCCCACTAAGGAAAAGCAGGCTTGTTTGTTTGTTTGCTTATTTATTAGTTTTTATTCTACTTGTGTCTGAGAAGTCAATATCTGAACAAACACTGTGAAGTTAAATTCAGACTGTTTTCTGTCTGGTGTTAAACCAAAACATATTTCTTTGGGTTTCCTAAAATAATACAACATATTAGGATAAGGAGGTTAAAAAACAAGTCTTTAGAGTCAGACAGGCCTAAGCCCAACCTGTCCCATCCCTTTCACTACTCCTCTGAAGCCATCAATGCTTAACCTAGGTCCTCAGCCCCTCTGTGTCAGTTCCTGTCTGCAAAATGGGGATAAAAGTAGCACCTACCTCAAAAAATGTTATGAACATTATGTGTAAAATCACATACAATGTATCAAGTCAAGTACATGGAATACTTATGATGATAACATACCACATTCTGTTGACCAGGTTTTATTCTTTAACACTTTACATTAGATTTGCTCATTTAATCCTCATAGGTGCTATCTTTGTCTTTACTTTATAGATGAAGAAGCCGAGGTTAAGAAAGATTAATATATGTTACACAAGATCACAAAGCCAGCAAGGAAATGGGCTGGGGTTTGACACCAGATCTCTTTTATTCTGTAGCTTCTGTTCTAAAGATAGTGCTTTAGAACAGAAAAGTAAGGCATCCTGTAGAGCTTTCTATTAAGTGGTGAAGTGAAGGCAGACCTCTAGTGAGAAATTGAATCTGGAAGCCAATTTTCAGATAAGTGTGCTATACAGTGTACCAGGAGGAGAGTGCAAAAATTATTGGTGAGATATTTGAATTATCAAAAGCAGTCCTTCATTGCTATCAGTGTCCTTGATGCTTTGTGTGATTTTCTGCATTGATGAAACAGATATTGGGTGTCTACTCAGTACCAGGTGGTGTAAAGTACCATTGATACCAATAGAGATAATTGCTACCCCAACTCTCACCTTCCTTAGCCCCATTCCCTAAACCACATCTTTTACCATGGCTTTTTAGGGGACCCCATGAGCATTAGCTAAAAAGAAGTTTTCCAGAATGGTATACTAAGAAAAATTTCATTAGGACTTGGGCCTGGGATCAAATCATGCCAATAAAACCTGATGTTTGAATATCTTAAGACTTGGTTTTGTCAGATGTAAAATATGAAAAACTAGCAGGTAGTGAAACAACAGATCTCACCCCACTGTCCGGAGTCAAATCGTGTCCTCCCAAAAACACGTGTTGAAGTCCTAACCCACAGTACCTGCAATAGGTGATCTTCTTTGGACGTAGGGTTTTTGCAGATTTGATTAAATTAATATGAGGTCATTACATTGTGCATTAATTTAATATGACTAGTGTCCTAACAAGGGAAAAATTTGAACACAGACACAGAAACAGGAATACTATCATGTGAATATACAAAGACATATAGACACAATGAGGGAAGGCCATGTGAAGATAGAGCCAGAGATTGGAGTGATACATCTACAAACCAAGGAATACCAAAGGCCGTTCATCTACAGCCACCAGAGACTAGGAGAGAGGCCTGGAACAGATTCTCCTTCAGAATCTCCAGAAGAAATCAGCCCTCCCAACACCTTGATCTTGGACTTCTGGACTCCAGAACTGGGAAACAATAAATTTAGACTGTTTTAGGCCACAAATTTTGTGATACTTTGTTACAGGAGCAATATGAAACTAATACACCTGCCAAGTAATGAAGTCAGGAAATAATTTCTTAGGAAATTTAAAATGATAGATGCTGGAGGAGAGAACCCGCTCTTAGGGGGCCTGCTGCATCAAATAATGGAAGCCAAGTCACGGTGAGTTGAAATCCAGTTCCTATTGGGGATTAGAAGGTTATCTGTTAACAACTTTCTCCCTTAGTCCAATTCTTTCTAGAGGAATGTAATCCTTACGCCCACTAACCCACTGTTTTCAGCTTCTTCAATATGTGCAGTTGTCTTCACCCACCTGTCTTTTTTCTTTTTTCTGTTTATCTTTCTACACTACTTTTGTAGTCCACCTGTACCTCGATTCAAACTTCATCTACTTTCCACTATCCCTTATTACTTTAATTTAACTTGGGCACAGATATGCTGCTTCTGTGCCCAACAATTGACTTTGTTCTATTTGTCTTTAAACTTGGCCATGTGTAGGGGTCCCATCAACTCTCACATTTCACTCACTCCTTCTTGAAAAACCTGTTTCAATACTTCCGTAGATACAAGGAAGCTAGTAGCTTAGTTTTATATCTAATGTGTTTTAAATAGTCCCTAAATGTTTCATTCTTTGTTGAAGAAAGAAGCTAGGGGAAGGGGAAATGAAAGTGCCTTTTCCAAATTAGGTGATTGGTGAATCTCAACAGACCCAAGACTGCTTGATAACAATAGTAACAGCCAGATTCAGACAAGCTGGCTTTGAATTCCCAAATCTCTGCTCTGGCACGGACTAGCTCAGTGCCCTTGCAGGAATTCCATAATTTCCATATGCCAAAATGGTCAGACTGTAAAATGAGGTAACAGTGCTGCCTGTCTTAAAGAATAGTTGGGCTGGGCACAGAGGCTTACGCCTGTAATCCCAGCACTTTGGGAGGCCAAGGTGGGCGGATAATCTGAGGTCAGGAGTTCGAAACTAGCCTGGCCAACATGATGAAACCCCATCTCTACTAAAAATACAAAAATTAGCTGGGTGTAGGGGCAGGGGCCTGTTATCCCAGCTACTCGGGAGGCTGAGGCAGGAGAACTGCCGGGAGGCAGAGGTTGCACTGAACTGACACCATGCCATTACATTCCAGCCTGGGCAACAAGAGCAAAACTCCATCTCAAAACAAAACAACAAAAATGTTGGGAAGGTAAGAGGATTAGTAATGCATGTGTATTTTATGTCTGGTTATTAGTAAGGTCTCAGTAAATGTTAGCTCTTTCTATTTGTCTCCTAGATTTTCGGCAAATATTTCATTTTTACAATAATGCATTCACACAGTTGTGTTCACTATTTGTTTAACTAAGACCTTTGCATACTTATTTTTATGCAGTCTCTTAATAAGAAATTAAAGCATAAAATTGAAATATAAATCTAATAAAAAATGGAATAAATTTTTTAAAATTCCATGCTAGTAAATTTTGGTGGATTTTTTTTAACTGCTTGCTGCAGTTGATTTTACACCAGCATTTTATGAAGTATATTTTATTTTTTCTAAGAATTCAATTACATCAAATAGGTATACTAGTACAGGCTGATAGCTATACCTGGAAATAACAGTAAATTTTAAAAAGCTTTTTTTTTTAAAAAAAAAAAAAAACCTTTCAGAGTTACTGTCAAAGCTTTTCCTGTTTGTCGAGATTGTGCACTTTAGGAATGAAAAGAAAAATTGAAATATACTGCAGGGAAGTTATACTTATTGGCATGAAATATCGGAGAAAAGCATGCAAGGAAAGCAGTCCAATAAACCAAGGCAATTCTAGCTCTGGTCATTATACAAACTTAACATTACATTGTGGATATAAATGTCTGAGTGAGTAGTTGATTCCTGCTGCGATGGAGAAAATGTAAAGGGAGCTGATATGCTTTCAAATAGACAATCTTTAGTCCTAATTTGAATAAATTTGGCCCAGAGGGTTTTTATTTGTTTCCTTTGGTGAGGTTTTTTTTATTTTCTTCTTTTATTTATCTGGTTTTGGAGGGGGCTACTATATGATTTAGCAATTAAACGATTTAAGCTAATTGATGATTGAATGGAAAGATGAGTGGATCAATACATTTATAAAAGTCTGTTTACTCCAAACATTCTAAAAGACAGATACCATATGTCTAGCATGTAATAGGCACTTGATAAACTATTTTGACTGACTAATTCAATTTTATATATCCTTTCTTCTCCCAGATACCTGGTAAATTCTGCATCCAATAGGCATCAAAGTTGGTTGTTTGTGTACTGTCATTTGGCATGTATCTGTCTGATGCAAAGACAAAGTTACATGAACCAGAGGCAATGTGAGCAGATTCTGATCATCAAGATCTACTCCCAAGAAAAGGTGAGGGTACAGGAGGTGGAAGTACTAAAGGAAAGAGGAAACTTCCCTCTTCCCACCACTTACTTTAATGGAGTAAGTCAAGCATAAGACTTTAAAATTAGAAGGAATGAATTTAGTGTCCATGTCTGTCACTTCCTTGCTATAAGATACTGGGCAATTTTCTTAGCTACCCAGAGTCTCATATTTTCTCACTTGTAAAAGGGGAAATATGCTTTCTCAGTGTTTTCCCAGTGGTGAGGATTCAATCAAAGAAATCTCATGAACGTGTGCATTAAACTTTAATGTGCTTTGCAGATATGAGACAATAACCACATCATCCACATCGGATGCAATAGAGAAGGTCAACTCTGTAAACTGTAAAAGCATAAAAGGTTAGAGACCATCCACAGACTACTGAGGTTTAGAGACCTGTGAACTTCATGACCATAGGACTCTGTTGAATGAACCTTTTAACCCTTTGTTTTTAAGCAGTTTGTATAATGTGAAATTAAATAGCAAAGCTTGACAGCAAAAGGAACAACAAAGGTATTTTTCAACATACTCAACCTCTTCCACAGTCATTCCTGTAACTCCCAATCATACTTTTACTACGTAACAAAAAAGATGCTTTCTTCCTAGCAAAACCCAAACAGCCATGATCTGGACTGTTCCTGGAATCTCAGATGTTGTGTAAGATAGAAATGCATTATAAAACATGAGCTTGCCTCCCCTCAGTGCAGCTTTATTGCATATTTATGCCTGTAGTTCCTGGGTGCTTCTGAGGCAGGAGACATGCTTGTTTACCATTTGGACTGGTTCCATTTCCTCTCACCTGTGTGGAGTTTAATCTGAGAACCCCCTTCTGAGCCCCTTAAAGCTTTTTTTTTTTTTTTTTTTTTTTGATACAGAAGGAGCCTGGGGAGTCTACATAAATCCAAAGACTCCACATCAGGCACTGGCAGGAAGAATGTGTTGAGCTATGAGGCTTTTCTAGACCTTGCAGGATCAAAAACACAAGGGTCATATAGCAAGTGCACAGTGTCACAAGAGACAGGCGCCAAATCACACATGCTAATCAGAATGCCTGAAGGTTGGCAGAATTCAGGCAGCAATTTCTCTTCCACCGATCTCCACTTGACTTTTCTTGGGAACCAACAGGGAGATGTTGGGTTTGACTATTAATGAGTCAGTACACACTTTATTGGTCCTAAAGCACATTTGTCATGGCAATTTACATGAGTTAGCACCGTGTTTCTAAAGCTTACTATGGAATCTACCAAGCATTTGTTTTAACGAGCTAACACACCCAGAATGACTTATACTTTTTATGGTATTTATTACATATTGTCATAAACACTGTTAACTTAAATTATGGAACCATTTGCACACTAAAAGAAAAAACAAAGTGTTCATCATTAGAGCAAGAAAGAATCTTTAGAGACACCCACTCCAGCACTTTGTATTCTGTTGTATATAGAATAAAATCTGGTGGCATTCTTTGTCTCATCTTAGCTAAAAGGAAATCTGAAGATCTGCAACTTGGCTGGGGTCCTGGAAGTCTGGGATGGGCAGGCAAGGACCATGGAATACAGTGGGTTAAATATAGGGACCTTCCATTGGGTAGAACCCACGAGAAAAACCGAACCCATCTTTAGATAAACAGGGAGCCAAGTTATCAATCCTTAATAACTAGGAAGGATAGTCCAAGTCATGGGAAAATTTAAGGATAATATACAGATTAACAGAACCTGGAGAGACTCCTGGAGTAGGCAAAACATAGCACCAGGCACATTTCATGTTAGACTGTGCTCTTGGCTGTGTGGCAAGAAGCTCTGTCAACTTGGACTTAAGCTTTTCATAATAGTTACTAATTTCCTGGCTCTTAGTGTACATGTCCACTTGCAACTGGCACAAACTGGTTTTAAAGGCCATACTTTAATGTGATGTGTCTCTCTAGGATTTTCTGGAATGCGAATATTCATCGTCTCCCACATTTCATTAATCTCTCACACTCAAAGCTCTTTCCTGATGATGCTGCCTTCCCGAGAGTTAATGTGAAATGGTGATTTAAGAGTGTAGACTCTGGTTCACCAGCAAGCTATTTGTCCTTGGGACACTTCTTAACCTCTGTGTTGTAGGCAAATAACTCAACCTCTGTGCTGTAGGTAAACAGGCACAATAGTAATCTCTTTAGGGTTAGTGTGAGGATCGAGTTATAATATGCCGGGTCCTTAAAATAGTGCCTGGCAATTAATGAATGCTATTTAGGGGTTTCTAATATTTATTAATTTTAATTATGTATCATTCCTCCCCTATTGTCTAAGGCTAGCAATGTGCAGAGAAGCAAGCATGTAACAGTTTGGAGTAAAAAAACTTAACAGCATTTGATTTTCAGCTTAATGGGTTTTTTAAAAATTGTTTTTCATTTCGAAATAAGAGAACGCAACACATTGGTGTAAATAAGCAGAATCCCTTTGAATGCAAACTGATGCAGTTATGTTAAATTGGTGACTCAAATTACATAACATTGTTATTACTTTTTTCCACATTTTATTAAGACTATAAACCTTTGGATTGGAAAAAGTTCAATGAACCCCAAATTGAGTAAATGTAAAATTCAAAATCATACAAAACCAATCACTATATCATTTAGAAATATATATATATATATATGAATAAAAACAATAAGCAGGAAAGACAAGATTAACAAAAATTCAGGATTGCTGTTACCCCTGGGGAGAAGAATGGGGGACTCAAAGGCTTTAAGTGTATTGGTAAATTTTTTCCCTCAAGGGACCTAAGGAGTAAATAAGTAGTATTATTATTCTTTAAATTGAATATGCAGAAAATATGTTTTTCAAGTATGCTAGATATCACAATAAATAGAAAATAAATTAACGAAGTTCATCCATTCTTTTTATGTGTTACTTATAATAACACAAACCAGAAAGCTGGGAGTCATTCTTGACCACTCCCTCACCAAGCAAATCTAATTAATTGTCACATTCTACTTCTCCCTACCTTCACTATCACAATCAGACCCAAGCCACCTTGACTGTCACCAAAAATACTGAAGTCCCTCCTGTCTCTTAAACCCCTGCTCTAATCCAATCTCCGGATAGCAGCCAAAGGAAACGCTTTAAACCTTACCTCTCTTCAACTTGTCTATCTCTCCATCCCCTTTGCTATCAGAAGCAACAGAGTGACAAGTAAATTGCCCAAAGCCGCACAGCCAGGAAACAGCAGAGGCAGGACTTTGGGTGATATTGGGAAAGGCTTAGTCACTGCCTCACACAGGGTAACCTCTGGATAAAGGACAGATTTATTTCTCCTTGAATCACTATCTCACCTTCTTTGTCTGCTTAGTTTTCCTTAACTCTGACCTCAAATTTCCAAGAAATGCCTTCCTAAGCCCCTGGCCCCATTGCAGCAAGTCTCCACTGTTCGTCCTCCCAGCACTTTGTACATTTCTAGTAACATCCCTCCTCCATTGATTGTGACCTCCACAAGGGTAGGAGCCTCTTTTGCCCACCATCACAGTGCACATCATACACCCTTGCTCACTCTGGTACTCTCCATGTCCATCTCTCAGTGAAAATGATAGGTCACCAACCAGATCTCTCATCTTACATTCCAACAATAAGCAATCTGGTCTGCTGACCCTACCCACAGGGCTGTGTGTGAGACAGGTGGGCTGGGAAACAGAGATCAGCCCTGGCCCATGGAACTCAAGATAGCCTGCTCCATGGAAAGGACCTGGTGCCCAGGTAGAAATGAAAGTGACTTTGGACACCCACGACCTCAATCTCTGGAGCCAGTGAACAGGTCACAAATTAGTCCCTTCTGCCCCTATTCTTTCAATCATATCCACTCCTCTCACCTGGAGAGGTGGAAGGCATCTGACGTCCACCCCAAGTATGCTGGGGCTACTAGTGACACAGACAAAGGTGGCCAAGCAAGATAAAGTCAGGGTAGGAGTGGGAGGGCAGGAGCAGGCATGGCCAAGGCTGTGGAGCTTCTCCAGAGAGCCGAATACGTTTGATCCTGCTGAGGTCTGGCTCTTTTCCTTGGCAGCACTGAATATGTTTACAATTATTGTCCATGATCTTTCTGCTCCACAATAGAGGAAGGGTACCTTCATGCTCCTCTGAATTCTTGTGTCCAGCACAGAGCACGACCAAGGGCATATGTCCAAGAAATGGGTGAGTGATGCGGCCAGCCCCTGTGAGTCCTTCAGGTCTTACTCAGGTACTTCATTGAGAAGCCTTTATTCCTTGACACATTTCTTAGTTGTTTTGGTGCTCTTCACCATGGGACCGCATAGCCTTGGTGCTCTTGTATTGTGGGCTCAAAAGACATCTGCTGAATGAATAGACACTTGCAGGCTGACTCTCTCCTGAACAGTTGCTAGGTCCAGTGCTCTCTGCCTGGAATCCTCTTTCCTCTTCATTTACCTGTTCAGTTTATTTCAACATTTGAGGGATTACTAGATGCTACACTCTTTTACTGGACTCAAGGGTCATTTCCTTCAGAAGGCCTTTCTGACTCTTTCCTTTAGGGTTCATCTTCTCCATGGCTACTGTACCTAGGAGGACCTCTCTGCCCCAAGATCACGATGGTACCTTAAGCACAGAAACCAGATTTGACTCATCTCTCTGTAGCCATCATGCGGCCATGCTTGGCACCAGTGTGGGTTCAGGAAACACCTACAGAAGACATTATCTCTCAGGAGAGAGACAACCACTGAAGCAGACTGATCCTGATTGGGATTCCAGCCCCGCACTTGATAGCATAGCCAAGTTCCTTTCTCCCTATTAGTTTTCTGGGTTAAAACAGCCTACTCGGCCTGGAAATGAGGTCTAAACTATCTGGCAGAGTTGCCAGGATAGTCATTATCCCCTCAACCTCAGGAGACAGCAGGGCAGGATAGACTCCCTTAATATCTGGTACTTGGTACTCCAGATAGCTGAGAAAGGTGAGAGCAGGAGGAGAAGTTAGAGTAGAATTCATTCTTTTCTGCCCTAGTCTAAGGTTCTCCTTTCCCTCCACCATCAAAGTCACCTAGAAAACAGAGCCAAAAAACTAAATACTGATGTTTTATTTGGGGAGGTAAAAACTCAAGACATTAGGAGTGAGAAGCAAGAGAAGAAATAATGGGAAGTCATACAAGATGATGTATTACCAGGCTGGGCACTGCTTCATGACAAGCCTTGAGGAGGCACAGCAGTTGTGTCCACCTGCTACTTGGGAAGTCTTCTCATAGACTGTGCTATTTTGGAGAAATGGAACTTTGCAGCAATTCATGGAAGGAAGGAAAGAAGGGGGAATTTATCTGCCTCGCAGTTAGCTGTCTCCCATTTTCCATTAGTCAAATTTTACCCCATAAGTATTAACCCTCCCACACTTCTAGGTTTGCTGGCGGCAAATTGGGATGTCAGATCTCATGCCCTGTGGTAGGGTATTTTATCCATGTCTTTAAAGTGGTGGGAAGAGACACAGACTCTATGCATATGGCCAGCGAGTGCCAGGGAGGACCGGATATAGTACATATATCCTGTCCAGTACAGTCCAACATTGGTTTTCTCATTTTCTGGAAGAGAACACAAGGCATAGTGATCAAAGATCTTTCCCAAGGTCACATGGTTATTAAGTGGTAAATTTAGGATTTGAGTGCTGCCTGGCTCTGGAAGCTGTGGAAGGCCAAGATAAAGAACTTGAATTTTATGTAGCAGGCAAAGAAGTCGCTAAAGGGTTTTAAGCTTGAGAGGGACATGAAATAAAGAGCTTTTCAATGAAGCTCCCAATCTCTACTCTGCCCCACCTTCCTACCTGGCTAAACTTCAGTAGAAACAGGTGGCTGCAGAAGAGTTCGAGCATTGAAGACAAGTTTTGAGAAGTCTCTGGGTCCTGAGCTTCATTTGGGCTTCAAGTATTGCTCCATAATCTTCCTGTGTTCATCCAAGCCTCCACCTACCAAAGAGACAAGCTGGTCAGAGACAGATGTGATCTGGGTAGAAAAGCCAAAATGAGAAGAGACTGACCTAAAGACGAGGAGAAGGAGGACCATCCATCTCTTCATCCTCAGCCTATGCATCTGAAGATCTTGGCATCTGCTGATGAATCCTTTGGTGTTGCCTGAGGTGGTCAGATCTCATAAACTGTCAGCTGCACTGATCGTATCTATGTGATCTATATCTGTTGTATATCCACATATTTCACCCAAGCGCATCAGAAGGGAAGAAAGGCCATGTATGTGTAGAGCCTCTTACTTTGGCAGCCTGGTGTGCCACCTGACACTGGCTTAGTTCCTCAGCCACCTGATCCATTTTAGCCTGGTATCAGCTGTACATGGGGACTGTGTGGGGTCCAGATCCACTTCAGGCCAGACAGGAGACCGGTCACCGCAGTGTCACAGGTGGGTGTCCGGAAACCACCACATCCAATATTGCCTTATGGATCAACTACTTCTAGTGAAGTTCTGAAAAACTTAAACAACAATTGCTTACTGATTTGTACCTTCATTACATTTCTGGAATTCAAGCATATAATAAAAATAAGCAAAAAAATACTTTGGCATTTTATAAAAACTAGACATATGTTCTAGGCCCATGCTATTATAATCAGGTCTTTTACTTACATGAGTGTCAGGTTGGCCATTCAAAATCATGTGGGGCAGGGGATAATTCTCTATTTTGTGGGAGGGACTATATAATGTATTATAGGACATCTAGCCTACCGAAGCCCTGCCCTCTAAACACCAGTAGTCCCCTTCTGTCCTTCATCATCATAATAAAAAAGCACCTCCTCAGATTTTCAAAATGCCCCATTGGGGGAATTATTGCCCTAGAAAGTATCCAGGAATGGGAGGCAGCTAATTGGTGGAGTGAAAGCCACACAGTGGGCAAGATTGCCCAGGAAGTTCAGAAAGAGTAATAAAAGACCAGGGACAAGGTCAAGTGAAATACAAACATTTAATAAATAGGAAACGGTAAGAAACAGCATGAAAAGACTGGAAACAGAAAGAAAACAAGTTTCAAGGCCAAAGGAAAAGAGTAACAGAAAAGGGCAAATAACGTTTTCTCTAGAAGAGACGTCAATAGTGTCAAATGAAGCAGATAAATTAGGTGAAATGAGGAACTGATGTAAGTCTACTGAATTCGACAGTTAAGAAGTAATTTCTGAATTGTCCCAAGGCTGTCAGTGCTGCCTTTGTGGACTGAGAATGTATTGCAGCAAATTTGAAATTGGACATCAAAACTGGAGACACTGCATTGTCAAATCTTTCTGAAAGGGAGAGAGAGATGAGAATTACGATTGACATGACTCAGTGGATCAAGGCAATTGAATTTTAATTCACATTCCATCGCATTTCCTTCAAGAAGTACCTTATCATTCCATACTTGTAAAATGTAAAAGCAATGCCTGGCTTCAATCAAACTCTAAAGAAATGTGTTTACTTGTTCATTTATTTGCTTTTAAAGCAAAAAAACCTTTCTGATTTAAACAAGTGAGACTTTCTTGAATAAATTCTACAGTGGAAAACTGAACATGCATAGACCTCTCTCTTCCTCTTCTTGAAGTCCCTGGCAATATCTTTAAGTGTGGTCTGTGTACAGCTACAAACTACAGCTCATGTAAACAGTAGCATGTTTCTTTCTCTTTCCCCAACATTAGCGACTCTGACACTTCTTCTGTTTCTTTCCAGGAGACACAGGTCAATATTGCTGTGTCTGAAATCTCATTGCAGAGCTTCACTAGGGCTCTTCACAATAACTACACCTCTTTTCAGAAACGTCAACAATACCTGGGCTGTAAAGAATCTCTTTGCCAAAATGTGTCTTTAGTCTTAAAGTTGAATTGGTAAAGAATAGCATCCTCAGCATTTTACATTAAGAGTAGAAAACTTGAGCATGTTTATATGCCAAAGAGGGCAAGATAAAGAGGGGGAAGCTGATGGAACGCGTGTTAAAATGATTCAATGATGAAATAAGGACCTTAAGACTGGAAGAAATTGAACCAAAACTCTTAGGTAGAAGGAGACCTTGACCAGGCACGGTGGCTCACTCCTGTAATCCCAGCACTTTGGGAGACCAAGGCGGGTGGATCACGATGTCAGGAGATCGAGACCATCCTGGCTAACACGGTGAAACCCCGTCTCTACTAAAAATACAAAAATTAGCCGGGCATGATGGCAGGTGCCTGTAGTCCCAGCTATTTGGGAGGCTGAGGCAGGAGAATGGCGTGAACCCGGGAGGCGGAGGTTGCAGTGAGCGAGATCGCGCCACTGCACTCTAGCCTGGGTGACAGACCGAGACTCTGTCTCATAAAAAAAAAAAAAAAGAAGGAAAAAAGAAAGATATAATCACACCTCCAGGGAGTGGGGCTTGGAGGGTGAGATGGTGCTTTTTAGAAGCTCATATAAAAGGGCCATGTCACTTGGGATGCATTAGACTGCAAATAATAGATGTCCTAAGTAAACAATAAAGATTAAACAATAAAGATATTATTATCTCATTTAAGAAGAAATGTATCCAGATTTGTTTAATAATAATGTGAAACAGTGAATCGAAATATCTGAAAATGACCATAAAAACTCACTCTCAGTTGCTAGGAAAGCAGGCCGGCTGTCATGAGGGAATGCAGAGTGGTTGCTACCTTCTCTAAGTGGGTGGAACAGTAACCAGCCTAAGCATTCTGTGGAGTGTGACCATAGCCTCCCTTCCCCTAGCATTCCCAGACAATTTTTGTAAACTCATCATTTTCAATAGATGATCCATGGTCCCTAAACCAGCAGCACCCACGTCACCTGGGAACATGTTAGACATGCAAATTCTCAGGGCCACCTCGGAATGCTGAATTAGAAGCCCTGGGGGTGGGGTTCAGTAATCTGTATTTTATCAAGCGCTACAAGTTCATGCTAATGGTTAAAAACCACTGCTGTGAACATCTGATACCCAAAATCCAGATGCAGGGACTAGATCATTGAGGGCTTCAAAAGCAATGAAAAGCACTTTACGGAGTCAAGCAGGAGAACAGTTCTGTGTGATACCAATACCATGCTGCCAGTAGCCACACCCCTGGACCCATTTCAAGCTAATTCTCAAATTCAATTAGGAAAAGCAAAGGTTGCTGATTTTTAGCAAATGTTGCACAAATTTGATCGATCACAAGGGTATTCACAAGAGTATTGCGGAGACAATGCCCTAAAGGTCATGCTGATTCAGTTTTACCTGATAATTTGCCTCAATAATATAAATCTGAGAAGTATAGTAACAGAACACAAGACAGACCTAGACTGGCATCCGAGATCTATTTTTGACCATGTGTATCTTAACTTCTCTGAGATAACTTTACTCATAAAGCTCATACACACTGATCTCTTAAAGTTACTATAAGAGAAAGAGGATAACATACACTATACATAGTACAGTGTTTGATGTGTCAGAAGAGCTTAGTAAATGATGTGAAAATAGCTCATTGCTGTGTGGTTTTTGTTGTGAATCTTGTAGTTATTGGTGCTTGGGTGTGATATTGAAGATGTAAAGAGGAGGAATGATAATAGCTGAAGTGAATGTCTGAGAGCTTTCGTAAGAAGTACAGACTGGGAGAGGAGGACACATAAAAAGCTTCCAATGCTGGAGATGCTTAAAATAAATCTTGAAGAATGAGTAAGAGAGAGAAGAGGCTTGAGGAAAGGTGATTCAAAGCTGAGGACACAACGTGGATATTGGCATGGAGGCACAAACAACTCTGCCTTTTAGGGAATATCTAAGGAGTATGGTTTGGATGAAGAGTAGGACCGATGACAAAGAGAGGGATGAGATGAAATTGTAGGCTAAGCCAGGGTCCTGACATGAAGACCCTACTTGGTCTACCTAAGGAATTGGATATATATTTGAAGAAAATGTGAGGACTGGTGGGTTTTTAGCAGGAAAAAGAGATCTGCTTTCAAAACCCTATAGAAGCTAAAGGGAGGAGAATGTATAGAAATAAAGAAGAACTTGGTGTCAGAGGACTTGTTTGCAGTTTGTCATCATGAATCAGGAGAGCAAAATGAGGGCCTGAGAAAAGCCATGAGGGGAGAGTGAGCGATTACCCTAAGATATTTTAATTAAAAAAAAGTTTTCTGACAGATAACAGAATCCTGATTATCAAGACTTCCCACATTAAGAAAAAAAGAATAAATGGAATGGACTCTGAACATGTCTTATGTGACTATCAATGTGCCAGGAACAAATGTGACTTGGTTCTTGAGTTTAACACCTTATAGCATCACAGGGAGAACAAGGCACACGTGCCATGCACTGTTAGGAAAAGTCAAATTAAGTATGTGCTAAATGCTAGTAGGTGTGCTTGAGACACAACTAAAGCAAGGTCTTGAAAGAACTATTCTGGCCCCAACCCCAGAGTCCCAGGATATAGTTTCAACTTTGTCATTGCCTTGGAGAGTGGTGACCTTCACTGTCCCATTTGGGTCTTATTTTTCTCCTTTATACAAATGACAAGATTGATTTGAATTGAAAAGATAAGAAAATGACCCAGGCAATGCTTCTCCAAACAGAGCTTATGCCTGCAAACTGTCATACTGAAAGTCACAGAATAGAAAATAGGTGTCATCTCCTGATAATAAATAATTCAGATACTATCCTTCTGTTGAAATAAATGTAGACATAATGACTTTTGCATATAATGGAAATAGTCATACATTTTAAAGATGAAACACAAAGCTTCAAAGATGTATCTCGCTTGCAAGGTATAATAGACAGACTTCTAAGATGGCCCTCAATGATTTACACCTCCTGGCATATACATCCTTTTGCATTTCCTATCCCTTGAGTATATGCTAACCCTAGTCACAGAAAAAGAAATAATTAGTAGAGTGAACAGACAACCTGCAGGATGGGAGAAAATATTTGCAATCTATACATACAACAAGGGTCTTGATATGGTTTGGACCTGTGTCTCACCCAAACCTCATGTCACAGTGTAATCCCCAAAGTTGGAGGTGGGGCCTGATGGAAGGTGATTTGTTCATGGAGATGGTTTCTCATGAATGGTTTAATACCATTCCCTTTGTACTGTCCTCATGATAGTGAGTGAGTTATCATGAGATCTTGTCATTTTTAAAGTGTGTAACACCCCCCTCTGTCTCTTCCTTCTGATCCAGCCATGTTTGAAAGTTTCTTGAGGTCACCCCAGAAGCCAAGCAGATGCCAGCATAGTGCTTCCTTTACAGCCGCCAAACCGTGAGCTCATTAAACCTCTTTGCTTTATAAATTACCCAGTCTCAGGTATTTCTTTATAGAAATGTGAGAATGGACTAATATAGGTCTTATATCCAGAATTTACAAAAAACTCAAACAACTCAACAAAAAACCCCAAGTAATCTCATTAAAAGTGGGCTAAAGACATTAATAGACACTTTTTAAAAGAATACAAATGGCCAACGAGCATACGAAAAGATGTTCAACATCACTAATTATCTGAGAAATGCAAATTAAAATCACAATGAGATACCATTTTATACAAATCAGAATGGCTATTACTAAAAAGACAAAAAATAACAGATTTGTCAAAATTTTGGAGAAAAAGGAGCTCTTATACACTGTTGGTGGGAATGTAAATTAGTACAATCTCTATGGAAAATAGCATGGCTAGTTCTTAAACAACTAAAAATAGAACTATTATAGAATCTAGCAATTCTACTACTGAATATCCATCCAAAGGCAGGAAAAAATCATAAAAAGATACCTGCACTGGTATATTTTTCTTAGCACAATTCACAATAACAAAGATACGGAATCAACCTAAGTATACAACAATGGAAAATTAGATTAAATGAGGTATATATACCCAGTGAAATACTATTCATTCATAAAAAAGAATGTCTTTTACAGCAACATGCATGGAACTGAAAGCCATTATCTTAAGTGAAACAACTCTGACACAGAAAGAAAAATACCAAACATTCTTGCTTGTAAGTGGGAGCTAAAGAATGTGTAAACATGGAAACAAAGAGTAAAATGATGGACAATAAAAACCTAGAGGGGTGCTGGGGTGGGAGGGGGGTCATGATGGGAGGTCACTTGGTGAGTTCAATGTGCATTGCTCCAGTGCAAGCTTTGACTTCACCACAATGAAATATATCAATGTACCAAATTGCACTTACACCCCATGAATGTATATATTTTTTTAAAAAGGGAATATAATAGAATACAGCAAAATTAATAGAAATAAATTTACAAGTTTGGGTTAGAAAAAAACGAGAAACCCTCACTCTCTCTCTCTTTCCTCTCATTTAATCCCACCGATGAAGCCAGTTTTCATGTTGTCAGCTGCCCTACTGAGATGACCACCTGGTCAGAAACAGCCAGCAAAGAACTAAAGCCCTCAGTCAGACCACCCACAAGGACTGAACCCTGCCAATGACTAGATGCATGAACTTGCAAGCATATTCTTCCGTATTTGAGTCTTGAAATGATTGCAACCCTGGCTGACCCTTTGATTGTAAGAGATCCAGTGACCCCAGATAAGGTGTACCGGGATTTCAGCCCCATGGAAACGATGAGCTAATATAGGTTTGTTATTGTGGTAATCTGTTATGCAATGCAACATACCCAAGGGATCACTTTTGGCTGTGGTCAGAAACACCCACTAAAATAGTCTCTCCCTTGTCTCTGCCATTAGCAGCAGTTGGTGGAAATGTCTATGAAACATCCTTAAGAAGAGCAACATTTAATTAGGTGAGGGTAAATGAATGGGTGTTCCATTGAAAGTGTGACTCCTCAGATTCCAGATCTGTAGGAAAAAAACTTCTCTGGGTGGGAAGGAGTTTATTTCTGCTGCTCTTTCTCAATAATTTTTTTGAAATAAATGAAAGTAAGGGAGATTTGTAAAGATTGTCTTTGGAGATAATAAGTGAAATTATTATTGGCATCCATAACTCAAAGACAAAGTGGATGAAGATGTGTAATGTGAATGTAAACTGTGAAATTTTTTTAAATTTATTTTTTATTAATATTATACTTTAAGTTTTAGGGTACATGTGCATAACGTGCAGGTTTGTTACATATGTATACTTGTGCCATGTTGCTGTGCTGCACCCATCAACTCGTCAGCACCCATCAACTCGTCATTACGTATGTTTATTGCGGCACTATTCACAATAGCAAAGACTTGGAATCAACCCAAATGTCCATCAGTGACAGACTGGATTAAGAAAATGTGGCACATATACACCATGGAATACTATGCAGCCATCAAAAAGGATGAGTTTGTGTCCTTTGTAGGGACATGGATGCAGCTGGAAACCATCATTCTTAGCAAACTATCACAAGAACAGAAAACCAAACACCGCATGTTCTCACTCATAGGTGGGAACTGAACAATGAGATCACTTGCACTCAGGAAGGGGAACATCACACACCGGGGCCTATCATGGGGAGGGGGGAGTGGGTAGGGATTGCATTGGGAGTTATAACTGTGAAATTTTTATATGTGTTTTATTTCACTTTAACGTGAAAGTGTGGGTTGGCAGACAGACGTATATGGGTGGCAGATATTTCTTACAATTAGCAGAAATTATTTACTAGTTTGTGTTTATCATAGGAAAAATGGAGGTTCTAGAGCAGGACAACCTGAGTTAAAATTCCAGCTCATCTGCTCACTAGTAGGGCAAGTAAATTGTCTCTGTTTCTTCCTCTGTAGAATGAGTAGAATAATAATAATAATAATAATACCTCTTTATTGGTTTGTTGTAAGGATCAAATGAGTTAATTTTTGACATGTTGCATAAATTATCTATTACTACATCTATGTAACAAACAACCCTCAAACTTAGTGGCTTAAAACAACAATGTCTTTTTGCTTATGAGTCTACAGGTAATCTGGATGGCTCTGCTGATCTGAACTAGTATTGGTAGATCTCAGCGGGACTGGCTCAGGAGTCTGAGGTCAGCTGGTGGATTGGCTGGGGGTTGGTTTCTCTAGGTGGTCTCATTTACATTTTCTGGCAGTTGGGTAACTGTTGGTTGGGGTGATAGAATTTGCATGGGCCACATGTCTCAGATCTTTCAGTAGCCTACCTTGAACTTGTCCATAAGGTAGCAGCAGTATTCCAAAAGAAAAAGAGGAAGCATGCAAGACTCTTGACACCTAGGCTTCTAACTGGCACAACACCACTTCTGCCTTGTTTTATTGGTCAAAGAAAACCACAAGGCCAGCCTAGACTCTACCACTTGATAGAACTATAAGTTCATACGACAAAGGGAAGGGAATAATTGTCACTATCTTTGCCAACAATCCTCCATAGTTGTTGGAACTGAAATGTTAGCTATTGTTACTATGATTAGATGAGGCTGTGGCATAATAATAACTAAAATCCTAGAATATCAGAGTTTTAAGAGCCCTCAGAGAACAATTAGTTTATATATTCAATGTTTTTATTGTATAAATAGGAAATGTAAGGAAAGCCATTTGTTTTAGGTTTCTTGTTTAATGATAAGCTTGGACTAAAACCCAAATCTTCTGACACCTGGGCAATATTCTTCTCAAAGACTTTGAACCCTAATATATATGACTATCTATGAATGTACATGACTACATTATTATTATTTTTATATATACATGTAATTATAGTCATATTTTTACTTAGTCTACAAAATATTTTCTAGATATTAGCTTCTTTACTTGTTAGTTTAAGGCATCTGAATGCAAAAATTTTGTTTTGTTTTTTTGTGTGTGTGTGCTGATTGTATTCAGTGATGCCTAAAGGATGCTATCAAGGATCTTTGGACAAGGATCACAGAATGTTGAATTGAAAACATTTCCCAAAGCCCCAAGATATATTTCAACACTCACCTCCAGAAACCATTGTTGCATGGCTGCCCAAGATAAGACTGGCCCTATTTTATAATTCAGCTTTACTTCGGGGCAGAGGGAGTGAGGCAGAGCATCATAAACCCAGCCAATGGAATGTGTTATAAAAGCCCTTGTTCTTTCACCCTAAGGACAAGCTGTGGAGAAATGATATGGGAAATGTGGATATAGAGTCCCTGCTTCGAGAGAGCAGTGAATTCTTAGAAAAGTCAGTGCAATCCTCCCAGTGACTATAATTGCCATGGAAGCCCAGAGGGCTACGCATGGAGACACAATTGTGTTTGCTGCTGCTGTTGTTGTTGTGTTGCCATTTTTGGTTGTTGCTCTAATGGTCCTCGGCACATGGCATGGTGTCATTCATACATTTGGGGAATATCTCAATAATGGGGAGCCAAGTGTTTTTTCCTTGTGTGTTGCTTTTGTCAGGATGATCTAGATCATGCTACAGTAACAATCAATTCCCAAACCCCAATACATTAAAACAAGAAATGTGTGTTTCTTACTGTCGTGAAATGCTCATTATGGATAAACTAGAAGCTGTACTGTTTCTCTCTTCAGTGCTCAGGTTGGCAGAACAGCCCACTCAAAATAACTGCAGATTGTTGTGGCAGAGAAGACAAGATAGCGATTGAGAACTGGTTCTAAGGTGTTTTCCCGAAAGTGGTTGGTAAAGCAACTCCTACAGCCATGCCTAACTGCAAGGGAAGAGAGAAGTACAATTTTACAAGATGCCTAGAAAAAAAACCCAGAAACTGTAATACTTTGAGGAATTTGAATGTCTACTAGGCACATACCATCAAGTTAAGGTTACATTAGAGGCTAATGAGTGGCAGGTATATGAATATGTGCATCAACATTAAACCCTCAGATTTTATTACAAAGCTTACAATGTCCCATTCTCTTTAGGCAGATGAGATTCTCCCTCGTTTCACTCCTACTTATTAGAAAGATACAGACAAGGCAGTAAGACTTCTGTTCATGGGTAATCTCTTCTTTACTCCCATCCCATGGTAACCACCTCATCTGCTATTTTTATGGGATTTTGTTTCACGAAATTCCTTCTCTCTTCTGTATCTCTAGACATATCATGTATCTGGTGTCCCCACTCCCAGCGATCACCCTTTCTCTACCCATCTTTTCACAATCAAGAATCTTAAGCATACTCAGAAGCAACTCTGTTCACTCTCTAGTCTCACATTCATCACATTTTCAGGTTCTACTCATACTCTAAGGGGAGAGAATAAGAAAAGGGTGAGAGTCAATGAGGTCATCTTAGAATTCTGCCTGCCACACCAAAGGCCAAAGAACAAGAAATGTCAAGTATAGGTGGGAGCACTATTTCACTTGCTTAAAATCTCTAATCCAATAGGATAACACCTGTTGAACAGAAAAAAAAAAAAAAAAAAAAGTGAATGAATGAGCCCATGACTGAGGCCTCTGAATCATTCTCTATAAGGCTACCTTTATCCCTAACAGGTAGTACCTGTAGTACTTGTTAGTAGTACCCTGGGGGAATGTACTACCTGTTAGGGGTAGACTACCCAGACAGCATGGATATCTTGGTCATCTGAAAATCCTGGCACCCCAACAGGAATGCTTCTCACTGTCTTACCCTCAATGTGACATAATGCCCTGGCATAAAACCTCTGCCACTGGATGGTCAGAGTTCACGTTCCACCTATCCTTTTACTATTTTGTCATGCTATCCAAAGTCACTGAACCTCACGTAGACTTAGCCTTTTTTTTTTTTTTTTTTGTAAATATAACAATAATAACTGCCTCATAGTGTATTCACAAAGATTAATGAAAATGTTGTAAGCACACATCTAGGCACACACTGAGTGCTCAACAAATGTTAGTTACCATTGTTATTATTGCTGTTGTCACTTTCACCTATTCCTTTAAAGCATCAGCACCTTGTTGCTCACCTCTTTTCTTTTTCCTCCCGTTAGTCTTCTTCTTTCACAGAAACAATCAGAAGCCTATTACATTTGCTAAAGTGCTGATACCAACAAAACAAAATCACCTCTTAGCCAGCTCACTCTCCCAAAAAGTAGTAGGATGAATTTGTGTTCCCTCCCCACCACCCACTTCCTGGAACTAGACCACAAGGCAGAAAGTAGAACACGGGGGCTGAGAAGGCCTTTTATTTTCTTTGTTTGAATACAGTGATGTGGATAGAAAGGGCCTAAAGAGAGGCTAAAGGTCTCAAAAAGAAAATCACAGATGGTTTATTAGAAATGGCTTTTCCATTAACCATCTGTGTGACCTTGGGCATGTTGTACTTCACCACTGCAGTCCTGTGTCCACTCCTTTGCAGAAAGAGGAGCTTACCCTGTGAGATCTGGCATCTCATACTGACATTCTGACATCCATGATACGAGGGCAGCACTGCAAACAGCCCAGAGCCTCCTGTGCAGGAATGGAACACACATTGTCCTGATGGCTGAGGAAGGCTCGGCTCATTGATTTGACCAGCCTTGTATTGCCAGCAAAGAAAATGGTACCTCCCTCCGTGAGATAAAGCTGAAAGTCATGGAGCAGAAAGGCAGCAGAAATGGAAACCCATTGATACCAATACTCTCCAGGTCTATAATACTACATTGGATTCTACAGAGCCCTTCCATGTACGTCATCAATCTGGATTTCACAAACAATGGCATGGGGTAGGTAGAGTGGTTATTAGTATCTACATTTGTGAGAGGCCTACGTTCAGGCCTCTGCCCAAGATGAGAGCAAAGGTTGAGACCCAGATGTAGCATGGTAAACAAGTTAAAGAGATTTTAGGTCTATAGCCTTAGATTTTTGTCTATTGTCTCTCTGCTAGTTGACCTTGGAACAAGACCTTTTACAAATTCTCTACTCTGAGATTTGCACTGTCCTGGCCTATAGAGGAGGAATAATAATAATAATGATAACTAAAATATCAAAGGGTGATTGCAAGGTCCACATCAGATCATGTATATGATTCTACTACACTGACTATAAAATGGTGAGCTTAGTTAGTTTTTTTGAATTGCCGTGGCACCTGGCACTGCATTGTACTCACTCTTCCAGAAATGATCACCCATAGACAGGCAAAATAATCTACATCATGTGTCTGGCAGATTTATATTCCTGAAGCTACTCCTTCATCTATCTCATTCTATGTATCACGTCTTAGCAAACCCCTTACACTTCTCTCCCCAAATCTATATCCCTATCTTAGGCTTAGCAAACCCCTTACACTTCTCTCCCCAAATCTATATCCCTATCTTAAAAACTATCATATGCTTCAACCTCACCAATGACTTTTATGGTGATTAGACCCTCTTAATTCAGCCACTGCCCCCTCCACTGAACTCAGAGATGGATGGTGGCCTGTCAATCTGTCCAATTGGGTAATATCTACCTTGGTAGAGAGACACTACCTACCTGATTATTAGCAGGCCACAAGAAACAGAAGGAACACACACTTGGGAGGAGTAAAAATAAGTAATTCCAACTCTAAGCTGTTGGAACTTTAAATTATTTTGCGCCTTAAAGGAATAAGATCACAGGGCCTGAGTCAGGTGATAGGCAGCTGCAACATAGGCAGCTGTAAACTTTGTTTTTCTTACTATGGATTAGCCTCCTCCCTCACCTACAGTGTTTTGTAAAATGTAAATGACTAAAGGGCACCAGGGAAGGGAAGACCCCCTACCCTCTTATTGTTGATTTTTGTTATACAGTAACTTCCCTCTTACCTCTCTCACACAAAGACCACGGCTGTCAAATTATCTAATCTAGCAGTCCCAACCTTTTTGACACTAGGGACGAGTTTCACAAAAGATAATTTTTTCATGGGAGTGGGAGGGATGGTTTCGAGATGAAACTGTTCCACAAGAAGTATGCAACATAGGTCCCTCACATGCACAGTTCACAGTAGGGCTCGTACTCCTATGAGAATCTAATGCCACCGCTGATCTGATAGGGGGCAGAGCTCAGGGGGTAATGCTTGCCCAACCACTCTCACCTTCTGCTGAGTAGCCCAGGACCACTGGTCTGTAGCCCAGGTCTTGGGGACCTCTGGTCTACTGGAAGGTTAAACATACTCTTTTAAATTGGAAAGGAAATGAAAACAGGTTGTACAGAAAAGAAAAACTGTAACTTATTAAATTGTTGTAACTCATAAACCAGCCTTGTATAGAAAATGTTGTAATCCTGTTAAATTTTTTTGTTTGTTTTCTTCCTTCATAGGCAAAATCTTAACTTTTAACTTCAAAGAACTGACTTCACTTCTCTGATGTCTGTGTTTTCCAGGTGGCCATTCCCAGCCTTTTATGTGAATACCTCTTTAAACTGGATTCTGATCTTTCTGATTATTTCTCTCCCAGCTCTGCCACTGGCCTGCTGGGTGACTTTGGTGAAGTCACTGAATCCATCAGAAGCACAGTTTCCTTTTCTACAAAGTAGACAGTACAATTCCTGTCCTCCAGTCCCACAGATTTCTAGGCATCAATAATGGAGGTGTTGTAGAATCGCTTTGTGAATTCATGTGCTGCAGAGACAGTCCTTGTTCATGATTTGTTGTTTAAATATTGTAATTTTGTTTGATTGTTTACTGAAGTCATGTCTGAAAACTCCCATCTGTAACTAATCTCTGACTCAATGAACTTCCATGATAATGTTTTAAGAGAGAAAAAGAAAGAAAAATCATATTCTGGATACCTACTAAAAGCTAGGTAATATATTAAATTTACTTGTGTTGCTTATCTCATTTTAGTCCCACAACAACCCTCTGAGGAAAATAGGATTCTCTCTTCCCAGAAGGTAAGCGACTGTCTTGGGTTTCTGGCCTGAGTGACCACAGGCTTAGTGATGCCAATGACAGACAAAGGAGGACTCATGGGCTCTGAGCAGATCCTGGGGGGTTACTTGCTGATATACCCAGAGGGAGTTGTCCTGCAGGCAGGCAGAACTCAGGTCTGCACCTGGAAGGGGTCTTGGCTGAGCCTGGACACTTGTGGGTCATTCATGAGGAGGAAAATGAGACTGAGTGTGTGAATGTGGTCAGTCAGGGAAAATGTATAGACTGAAATATGGAGACTACAATGGAATACTTGGGACTAATATTTAAAAAATGGACTGAAGAAGAGAATGAGATGGAGAAGATTCAGGAACTGCTAGAGAAGCAAGGGGAGTGTGACAGTGAAGAAAGATCTCACTTAACGTTAGGCTTTTGAAAATGGCAACTCCAAACAAAACGATGTGTGACAAAACCAATTTTTCCACAGGCTAATTGATATTAACAAGACTTAAGTTTGTACTCCATATTCTGGTCAGAAAAACATCATTATACATCTAAATGGAAACTCCAAACACTTCTAATATTAAACGTTGACATAAATATGAGATATGCATGTGTTGAAGAAAAATGAATAAAAACAAGTTAGATAATCATTTACTCATTTATTCTAGTACAGGGTCTTGGGTGGCTGCAGCCTGTCCCAGCAGCTCAGGAGCCAAGTGGGACCCAACTCTGGCCAGGATGCCATCCCATCACAGAGCACATTCATGCCCACATCCACACTCCTTCAGACTGGGACCACTGAGACGCACCAACAAACCTAATGTGCACAGTTTTGACGTGTGGAAGAAACTGGAGTACTCAGAGAAAACACATGCAGACACAGACCTGGGGAGGACTTGCAAACTCCATACAGACAGTGGCCCCAGCTGGGCATCAAATTTTTTTTCATAAACATTATAATGAAACATTGTTGAATTAAACAGCATTATTTGAGAAATTGCTATATGCCGCTGCCGAATTCAGCAAGAGGAATTTCAAATAGGAGGAAGAGTTTGACGATGCTTACAATTGTTTGATTTTTATAATATAAGGATTAAAAAATGTCCAGTGAATTTGGCAGTAACTTCTTCATTAACCACAGGGAGGCCATCTTCAGTGGAGTCATGGCAGAGGAAGGCTGCATCACTGCGGTTTAAGGAATGAGTGGGAAGGGAGGAGCATGCAGAGAGAATTAGTTGACAACCCCATGAGAAAGTGCAGACTGGTGAGTGATAACCGGGAGAGGATGAAGCCTCCAGGGAGAGCGTTGTGCATGCAAAATGGCTGATAAACTCACAGAAAGTCAGTAGTTGTTTGCAGAGGAACGGTGAATCTGGAGTCCTGACATCTTGTGCACTACTCAGAGATAGCTGAAGAAATGTGGTTCCAGCAGCCCAAAGCTGAAAAGAGACATTGGTGAGCTACAGCACGTCCAACAAAAGTGATGAACATAAGAAAGTAGTTCAACATTTCCGATGATGCACATACACACAATACACACAAAACACATATACAACATATGCATTACACACACATTGAGCACACAGCACACACAACACAACACACAAACACATATACAATACATGCATATTACACACATACAACATGCATAAACCAACAATGCATCATATGCACATCAGACATACATTACATACGCAGCACATCCAGTACAGGTAAAACACACATACAATATACATCCACCCACTAGATAACACACATAGCATATATGGGACACACATGTGCATATATGCACCATATACTTGTATGCACAAAACATCCACATAACACACACACACACACGTACACACACACACACACACAGAGTAGAATTGCCTAGCAAGCCAAGGATGTACATACCATAGTCCCAGCAAGAAGCATGGGAGGAAGGGAAGAGACTGATGTGTACTAGTTTTGGAAAGGCTACAAGCTCACGTGTTTAATCAAGCAGAGAGAAGAGAAGGCAACCAAGAAAAAAAGCATGAGAACAAGATGTGCTCACCTTCAATCTTTGCCAGTGCAAGCCACAGTACCATTGTGGGAGCAGAAACTGTAACCCTCTGAGCATACCCTTGGGTGTCCAGCACTGAACTGGAGTGAACTACTATTCCGTTACAAAAAAGAAAAGACACTCAAACTGTCCCCCACCCTTTTTTTTATTTGCAATAAATGAGTGGTCTCTTGGAAACTCTCACATGTCTACTTCAAATGTGCTGTTTGAAATGCTGAATATAAATCATTGTACTATAAAGACACATACACACATATATTTATTGCAGCACTATTTACAATAGCAAAGACAGGGAACCAACGCAAATGCCCATTAATGATAGACTGGATAAGGAAACTGTGGTACGTATACACCATAGAATACTATGCAGCCATAAAAAGGAATGAGATCATGTCCTTTGTGGGGACATGGATGAAGCTGGAAGCCATCAGCCTCAGCAAACTAACACAGGAACAGAAAACCAAACACCACATGTTCTCACTCTTAAATGGGAGCTGAACAATGAAAATACACGGACACAGGGAGGGGAACAACACACACTGGGGCCCATTGGGGGTGGGGGTGAGGGGAGGGAACCTAGAGGGTGGATTAATAGGTGCAGCAAACCACCATGGCACATGTATATAACAAAGCTCCACGTTCTGCACGTGTAACTTGGAACTTCAAGTTAAAAAAAAAAAAAAAAAAAGAAAAAAGAAATGCTGAAGTCATAGGGAGACCATTACATACAGTCTCTACAGACTCAATTCCTGTTGATAGAAAAAAGAGACTCAAACAAAGGGCACTGGGCCAGACCTGAGGTAGAAAGAAAGGACGTTTTCTACCATTGATGGGCATCATCATTTCATACTAAGGCCACCCCTCCATGATGAGTCTTGGAAAGTGTTTTGTTTTATCTGACTGAGATTTTTTTGTTTTCTACATAGGAAGAATCCAAGACAAACGTGAAAATTCATTCTTTTCCTTGTTGCCTCCAGTGAAAAGAGATGGGGATGAGGGAGAAATTTACCATTTACTCTTTTTTTTTTTTTTTAAAGGTTTTTCCTATTTTCTTATTCCCCACTGAGTAAAACACTCTGGAAATGGTCTCCAGGCTCTCAACAACAATATTCTGTTTTCATTTCTTACCGCATTTTCTTTCTTTCCCAGGTCTCTTCTGACAGTGCCAAGTTGCACACTGGGTTGTCATAGAATGTTCTGAAGTTGTGTAAAAGGAACTGGCACAAAGGAAAAGAAAATTTTTTTCTCCTACTCTGCTTAAATTAGTCATTGTCTCCAGCAGCGATATCCATTTCCTGTTACTTTCCTGGTCTGGCTTCCTTTCTTTTTCCTGCAGATATTCTGATTTGAGCTCAGTGCATACATTCACCCCAGAAGTTCCCAGGATGCCAAGAAAGATCCTTGCCAACAGACCTTATCATGTTCCTCTTGAAATGGCTTTGTCATTCTTTGGATGACTGTGGAACATCTAGTCTCATACATGCCTATTTTTTTTTTATTGGGTTTCTGCACAGTCACAACCCAATAATGCACAATGGTAAGATGTCCCAACTGACACAAAACTAAAGAGTCAAAATACCCTCTGTTGTCAATCGCTGCCTAGCTCAGAGGCTGTTTCAAGATTTGCCTTGAGTTCAAAGAATTGGCCCAAGGTGCATTTATCTTTGAAAATGCATGTTCTGTTCAGTGCTTCTTCCTTTCGCCTGGGAAAGTCCTGGCTTGTGTCTATCCCCCAGGAGTAATCATTTATAGCACCCATTTCATTCTCACAAGTGTCTCAGTTTGCACAACAAGTTCCATAGCCAGCAAGGATACAGTATACATTGGAGACACAAAGATAGAAAAGACAGTATCCTTGCCTTAGAGGAGCTCAGTCTTTTTAGAAAGACAGGCAAGTAGATGATTGTAATATAAGAGCTAAGATAAATATACGAATAGAGTTATATGACTTCATCCCACTGTCTCTATGTCCCTTCTGTCCAGCACACTATCTAGAACACAGAGGTGTTTGGGAATTTTACTGTTGCTGCTTTTGTTTTAACCAATCACAGTGTTCTTTCTATAGACAGAATGTTCCCAATAACAGGTCATTCTCCCTTCTTTCTGCCCCATCTTTTCTTGCTCCATTCTTTTATGGAAGAAAAGAGTGTCCTGGACATATAACCTCAAAAAAAAAAAAAAAATCAAGAGCATGGATGAAAATCACAGGGGTAACAAACTTACATACTAGCTCAGAGTCCGTCCTCAATCTTTGCAGAAAAATCACAGGAGGTGCTGTTGCTGCCCCTCCCCACATGTTCTGTAGTCCTGAGTGCCAAGTTACATCTGCCCCTCATGGCCCCGATTTGTAGCTTTTTCCAGCTGTTTCTGCTTCTGCTGCATTGGCTACTGGTAATATAGGCAGGTCTCACTAATAGTACTTAAGATCGATTCTCATGTTTTATCCAAATACAGACAAGTTAATGCTGGGATTGACCTAACGGCTCCTGCTATGCCCAGGGAGGGCATGATCACTGCCAAAATCATGGGCTATGGCCTCACTCTTCTGTGGCCATGCATAAGGGCCCTTCTTGAGATGAGGGCAGGTGCTTCTCCACCCCAGTTATAACTCTTCTTATTTTCTGAAAAGGATGACTTCACTTATCATTTACTCATAAGATTTTCTGTGCAAGCAACTCTTGTGTACAACTCCCACAAATGAATCATTCAAGCTGGGAGGTTCCATCTGAGTAAAAATGCAGCCCCCATCTACAAATGTTAAATGTTCCTGGATAATTTTTATCAACTTTTAAATTAAAATGTCATTACAAATTTAAGACAGAAGGAAAGGGTAGGAGAGAGGCCAGGATGGGAGAAGTGTTTTAGAATGTATTGAGTTGTGTAAGCTGTTTCTTTACTTCTTTACGCTAAAGTGTTCTGAATTTCTGACATTTTGATATTTTTAGTAGCTTCAAATCCTGAAGTTTGTGAGTAGAAAATTGTGAGGCACTGACTTGCCAAGTGGCAAAGAAATAAAAACAAAAATGAAAACCAGAAAAGTTAAGTGAACAACTGCAATTCTGTGAGATAAAGGCTAAAGCAGAGATGAGAGCAGAGACTTCTGAGGGCACAGAGGCAGGTGACTCAATGGGGGATGGAGGGACACAAGAACATAGGATGTTATTGTCTCTCAGTTTCTTCTTGGGTTGTTCCCTAAGACATCTTGTCTCCTAAGAGTGTTAAGTTCTTCCATGAAAAGGACAGTATTTTATTTCTCTGCCTCATTTGTCCATATTACTTTATAGTGCTAGCACAGTGGAGAAGCTTCAAACACAGGTGGTTGCTTGCTTGCTTGTTTGATTGATTGAAAAAACAAAAAGAGAGAGGAAATGAGATACTCTGGAAAAGTCCTAGAACAGTTGACTATTATTCTCAAATCTTCCAGTAATTCTCCATGTGACCTTGAACAACCACTTACCTCTTAGTTTTTTCAACTGTAAAATAAGTATGACCAGATAATCAGCAAGTTCCAAACTAGTTTTAAAACTTCAGGAGCCTATAATTGTGACTGTTAGATCAAGTTAAAAGAGAAACTGTAGGGCTTGATAATGCACACACAAAAGCCATTTTAAGGGCTGAACTTGGACCTTGGTTTCTCTATTATAAATCAAAGATATTAGAATAGATTATCTTTTTTATTGCCTCCTTCCAAAACACAAGAAATATCTGAATCAAAATGCTAATCTTCATCTTCAAAAACCAAATTCCAATGACATAGTATCAGTCCTCAATAAGGAAAAGGAATAGACTTTATTCACATATAATTCACTGGCCCCTGGATAAGAAGCCTATACTTTCAGTGGGTTCATTTTTATCTAAGTCATAAAATCTCAATTCTGTCCCAAACATGGTATTTTCCTTTTCAATACAAGAGGCAATTCATTTTACTGTTACTTGAAACTAAAGGAATCCAATAAGCTGGATTTGAGCCAAAGAAGACCGTAATGACAAAATGATTGATCCTTTCATAATGCTATTCTAAGATTGGAGAAATGCAATACAGACAATATTCGTTTATACCACCAACCAGTATTCATCTCTGTAACAGAATGTAATACTCCTTTGCATTTATTAAGTACCTGCCACCACTAGAAATACAAAGTAAAAGGCATTCACTGTTAATTTTCAGGCATGGTCAAATATTATTTGTTATGCCCCCACTGACATGAAGAATCTACATGGGAACTTGAGGCAGAAAAGTCAGCTCTTTTGCATAGTGAGAACAATAAAAGTGGTATGTCTGGAATCCATTGGTGGAAGCAGAAATTAAGTAAGCAGATAGTATTTGAAAATAAGGAGGAAAAAAAGGATATTTTAAGCAATGTGAGCTGCCCAACAGTGGAGGCTGGCAAAGGGTGTTAATCTCAGAGATGAAGCTCTAGACGACTTGCATTACATGCCACCTTGGCAAATCTTTGCAGCACCCACCTGAGACAAATTTTAATTTCCATCACACAGATGAAAAGGCAGAGTCTCGAGGGAGTTAAGCCCTTCTCCTTGAGCTATTGAGCTGTTACATGATTAAGCTAAAACTTGAAATGAATTTTGGCTGATCCTAAAAGTCCATGTATTTTCATTATGTTACAGTGCATTCATGAAGTAGTTTCATTTCATCCCCTAATATTCTCAAAGAAAGGCCAGCTGATAAAAACAATAGGAATAGTGAATATTTTTTGAGGTCTTTAAGTCTACCATCCTTGGTTGAGAATAGTCTTGAACTATTTGAGGTCTTCAGGAACACCTCCCTGTCACGTATTCTGTACTAACTTAATGGGGCAGATGTCATAATTGAGAATTGTCACAGGGTTGTATGAATCCTGAGGATGGAAAAGCTTAACATGGAAGGCTTTCTGAAGGAATAGAAAGGTAGAGGAAGGTCTAGTGCCCCTATCATGAGTTGACTACTCTTCCAAGCCTTCCTCAGACTCACTAAGATCCTGTGATTTTCAAGTTTCTCCCAGCCACCTACCAAGACAATGCTGGGGAAACGTCTCTGAGCTTACCACACTGGTCATGCCATTCTTGAATTCTCGTACTTATGGAGGGCTTATCACCTCCCCAAAACCATGCTCACTAAAGTTTGATCTACGATATGCTGACTCGTTCCATTTTTGTACAGCTCTAACTCCTAGAAAATGTTCTATGTATTCGGTTATTTTTTATAATTTCAAACCACTTATCTTCTTTGTCATTTGAAGTCAAACAGAAAAAAAAATTAACATGAGCCTTTAAAGTACTTCAGAAAAAACATATACTTTCCCAAGAGTATGATGGTGGAGATGGTGAAGGTGTCACCCAGACACAAGTTCACTCTTAGTTTGCTTCTTGCCTGTGCTATGAGTACTTGATCATAGGTAAGTTATTTTGCCTGACAAAGCCCTCTACACCAAGCCATAGATTTCTTCTCTGAAAAATGGTGGGTTGGATGTAATGAATTTCTGAAGCTTCACCCATGATGTATTCTAGGTGAGTCTCTTTGACCCTTCAGAATAAACAGAGCTAGTTTATTCATGCCCTGCTCTTGCTGTTTTCCAGGATTTTCACTGGGAAGAGGAATTTAGTCCTTGTACACATTTTACCACATAACCTAAGGATCCTCCCATAAGGCACTTTTCATCTTGTTCTCACCACCTAATCTCAAGGATCCAGAGCAAGAAAAACTGTCTCATCCCCTTCTCCCACAAAAATATAGCATTGCATTTCAAATGTGCTTAACTTTAAACACACACCATTGCTATCACCATTAGCAGCCTGGTCCTGAAACTTTTATTAATATTTCCAAATATTCTCCTATCAGAGTCTATTTTATGTTTTAACAGCTTTTTGAGATATCATTGATATATGTGAATAAAAATCATACAGCTAATATAATACTCAGTGGTGAAAATATGAAAGCTTTTCCTCCAAGAGCAGGAACAAGTTGAAGATATCCACTTTCATCTGTTCTATTCAACATGTACTGGAAATCCTAGCCAGAGCAATAGGGCAAGAAAAAGAAATAAACATCACCAGAATTGGAAAGGAAGAAGTAAAATTTTCTGTTTGCAGATAACATGATCTTACATATAAAACATTCCTAAAGACGTCAAAAAAGAACAATTAGAACTAACAAATCAATTCAGTAAATTTCAGGACACAAAATCAATATATAGAAATCAGTGGTATTTCTATACATTAAGAATGAACTACCTAAAAATGAATTTTTAAGTAAATCTCATTTATAAAAGCTTCAAAAAGCATAAAATTCTTAGGAATAAACTTAACCAAGAAGATAAAGGCTTGTATGCTAAAAACTACAAAACACTGGTGAAGAAATTAAAGAAGACACAAGTAAATGGAAAGACATCTTGTGTTCAATGATTAGAATACTTAGTATTCTTAAAATGTTTATACTACCCAAACTAATTTACAGATTCAATGCTATTCCTTTCAAAGTACTTTAAAAAATGAACCCTTGAAGTAATCTTTATATTTTGAAATAGCTTTTTTTAATCACAAAATGCATTATAGATAATAATTCTTAATTTCTTGATTACTGCTTGTACTAACCAATGATCCATGTTGCCCAACTTTGAAAATTCTGATCTTTGGGAAGGTAATCCACACAAGGAAATTGTTAGAATTCCAACAAGTGGAGGCAATTATTATATGCATTGACCATTTTGACATTGATGCTGGCCAACATCTAATTTCTGTTTGATATTTTGATATGTTTAATGGTTTATAAACCCTCACTCACCTCTTTACTAATGCTCAGGGGCTGAAGACAACAGATGGGGATCTTCAGTTCAAAGCCTTCTATGCCCTACTGTGCACTCTAAACTTACAACAGCCTTGTGTTGTAAAGACTTCAGCTTAAACTACTAAGGGAAATCGCAGGTGGGTATAGGAGAGGGTAGGCAGTGGTACTGTCTGAAGTGGTCACTTACCTTTGATAGAGACACACAAGGACAGAGCACTCCATGTAGTTTGTGCTCTGTCAAGTGGATGACTCTTTGATGTCAAGTCAGGCAAAGATAGGATTTGTCCTGATCACAAATGTTGAAAGTTGATTCCAATCCCCAAAAAATTAAGGTTGAAGAGTTTGAAATTGGGAAAGGGAACTGGTTTCCCTTAGCCCTGTACTGACCAAGTCCTAGAAGTAATTGTAAATGCTTGATTCTTATTACTCAAGGCACTTTATGACTCTATAAGGATCAGTGTGGTTTCCCCACACTCAGACTGTCAGGGGCTGTATTGCTCAGAGAATCTCACTCTTTAGAGCTAAAGAACCCTTACACTTCTCTTTGTCTTTCATGTTTATTTGGAACAAAATTCAACCTCCATTCACAATTGTGCTGACATTTTTAACTTTACTTTTCTGTTGTGCAACGAAAGAAATGTTTTCTCCATCCATTTTATGACTGCTGAAATGTTCCTGGGATTTGCTCTGGTAAAAACACTTCAGATGACCCAATACACCATCCAAGAATTTGACTGAGAATGGAAGATGAAGATTTTACATTGAGTTTAACCAAATCTCCAGTGGTGGGTATCTAATGTTTTAGTCTAACCACCATCTAATAACTTCTTTAGTGACGGCTCTCCCTCCTTTTCCTCCCTTCCCCCAGAAGATAAGCATCTGACCCAAGATGGAGCAACAATAGTAGCTCACTTCTCAGGTGACAAGAATTAGTTCACAGAGTGGAATAGCATTCCAACTTAGATCAGTCAGTGACCTCCCATTGTATGAAATGTGTTTTTTCCTCTCAAGTGGTGAATACCTGAGTGACCGGGCACAGAAACTTCTCGAAATTTTTATTCCAGTCTTCTGAAGAAAGGCAGTCTGCAAGAGGAAAGGTTGAAGCCATATGCGGAGAAAAGCAAAGATGAGTTGAGGAAAGAGAGCCCTTCCATATCGCCTTCTACTCTCAAATTCCTACCTTTCCCACTATAGATATCAGTTTCAACTAACTCAAGTTTGCTACTAAAAGATGTCATGAATAAAAGAGGAAAATTTGCAGACTGGGGCCAGTATGCCCTCCTGCGGTCTGGGTTCTACTCCTACATACTCTTTCCTGCTGTCTCCACCTCATCAAGCCACCTAACTTCTCAGAACAACATTTTTTCTCAACAGAAATATGTAAATAAATACCTACATACATTAACCATGCCTTTTTGTTTTCTATATTTTTGATGCTTTAACATCTTGAAGGCTTGCTGACTCTGGAGGGATTGCCTTTCCCAGGACTAGCTAATTCCTACAAATAAAGGACTTGCCTTCATTTGCAAACCAGCCAATACAGAGCCCACACCCTTGACCATCTCATTTATCGGGCTCTAACACTTCAGGTCACTACTCCTCTGCCCTAATCACCCCAGTGCCAGCACCAGGCAACTAAGGACAGCTCCTATGCCCCCAAAACTGCTGAAATAATTCAAACTAGACAACCTTAAACTATTTACTCTACTTCACCTGTTCCTTCCCAATAAAGCAACAATAAAGGCTCTTACCCCAGTTTTCCTCTTGCTCTCTCTGCCTCCTGATTAATCTTAGTGATTTCCTGTGTGGCTCCTGTGGCATGGTGGGCTTCCTCTTTCTGGCAACTGTAATACATTATCTTATCTGGCAATTTTCTCCTGATCTGTTGGACTCGCCCACCTGAATATTAATAAAACCTATTTTTTAAAAAACTACCTCCCAAGACTGAATGAGAGGAAAGCACCTTGAGTTATGCTAGGTGTGGTGGATTTTGAATATTTAGCTATTCAATAAATGTGAGCAAAATACTTACTAATAGTCATTAGTAAGTTTTGAAGGGAATTTGAGAGTGACAAAAGCTGTTGCACTTTGGATCACAGTAGTTGATACTCAAATTGTTTCCTTACAAACCTTGAGAGAAATGTATCATTTAATAAATGTACGTGGTAAGTTTTATCTCATTTACTCATGCTATGGATATATATTAGGACCTTTTCTGTGCTAGAGCAATGAACTGATCAGATATATTGTCCTGCCCTCGTGAAACTTAATCTTATGCTTTAAAGATGTTGAAAAATGTAAGGCTACAAAAGGGATATATACTGTGGGCACTAAATAAACACTGTAAATGATGACTGGGAACTCCCCTTCCTCTTGCTTAAGGGGAAATAGAAAAAAATAATATTTAAGATTATTTTCTATACTTTAAATAGCCTATCCTTCTATTTGTTCTATATTTTTCTGTTATTTATTTTAAACCTATCTTAATAATATAATCATCTAAGTAATAATAGCCTGTATATAATCTAAATAATAATGCTTCAAACACATACGGTGCTTTACAGTTTACAACCCACTCACATATACTAGAAACTATGAATGTTGAATATTAACTTACAAAGTACTTTCGTCTGGACTACCCTAAAATCTGTTTGTTTTGTTTTGAGATGCAGTCTCGCTCTGTCACCCAGGCAGGAGTGCAGTAACATGATCTCGGCTCACTGCAACCTCTGCTTCCCAGGTTCAAGTGATTCCTGCCTCAGCTTCCCAAGTAGTTGGGATTATAGGTGTGCACCACTGCACCCGGCTAATTTGTGTGTGTGTGTAAGTTTAGTAGAGATTGGGTTTCATAAAATCTTGATACTCAGATCTGAGCAGTTAAACCTAGTACTGGCTAGAACCAAAGCTCTGACTTCCTCCAGTCTCAAATAGAGAGTAATTAGAGTTTGGCAGAATGGTGCTGTTGCCATTGTTGAATTAATACATAATAAATCACTGGGTCATAGTTTGGGTGTCTCTGAAAAACAGACAGATAGGGCCTATGATACTCTCCCTGATATTCTCTGATCTTGGAAAAGTTATATATCACACTGTACCTACCAAAAATTAAGTCTATAGAATGTATGGGGGGAGCACCAGGAAGATCAAGATCTCTCCAGCTGTGATGGGTAAGGATGAAAACTGTCTTATCTACATGCTCAAGTCATACTCTCTTTCCTCAGCTGTGCTGTAGAAGGGAGGTGGATTGTCAAATACACGTCTGCAGCTGCGGCCTCAATGTTGTAAAAATTAGCATTTCATAAGACAAGAGATACTCACTGTCCAAGTCAGATTTCTTTGCAGGTGAAAATAAGGAATTTTCTATTAGAAGCAACAGTCTTCTGAAAAGCCAGTCAGAGCAGCAGGCTGAAGGAAAATATTACCTGATTCCAAGCAGTCAGCACCGCACTCGCTTTCTCAGCCTCAGAGACTCTGCTCAGCCTGAAAGCAGTGCAGAAATGCACCACCAATTTGCAAGCAAGGAGTCTTGTATGCTACCAACCAAATACCTGAAGCCACCTCTGACCCCTGACCTGCCATCCTTGAGGTGGAACTTGGCTGCTTCAATTTTGTGTCAACAGAGTATTGCACAGCAAAAAGGAGGCTGACCTTCTGCTGGAAGAACAGGACCCAAGGGATCCCAGTGGAGGAAACTCTTGAAGTCACTCAGAACCAGAAAACCAAGACTTTGAAAAATGTTGGTAACTGACACACTTTCACACAGGCAAAATTCATGCACGTCAAGCTCATAAGTTGTTTGGGAAAAACAAAAGTGCTGATATCAAGCCACTTAAGCAATCCTTGACGGCACCATGCTTGATTGAAGAATAAAGTATGGTGCATCCTCGTGGGCACACTGTGCTGACTTCACAAAATTGCTACAGCTGAAAACCCAGGGAGCCCTTTCAGCACAATGATGGGTGAATCTCCTGAGGTTTAGAGTTCAAGTTCAGTTCAGGTAATGACTTAGCTGCTTTTATGCTTCCTGAAGCTTAATAGAGTCTGGGGAAGGAAGAGGGAGTTGAAACAAGGGAATTGCTTTGAGAGGGGGATTGCAACTGCACAGATCAGAAAAACAGAAAGGACGGCCGGAGAGGCATGACCTTAGCCCAGAGATGGCACGTGGGGGCGTGCGAGGGCACTAGTCCTTAATTACAGCAAATGAAAATGGAGAAAGACAAGGTGCCTGCTCTCTTGCTTCTTATTCTAAGACCTTGAGTCAAGGTAAAAACATGAAGGTCATATATACCATTCCCTTTGATCTCACCTGAAATGCAGTTAGAAATGTGCCTCGTCTTTTCTGTCTGCACAGCGTTTCATCCATTTCTCTGGACTAGCACTGACCCATAGTACTGTATCTTTCATCCACTCAGTAAGTGTATTTTAGGGCCCATCACATGCTGTACAATGTTTTAATTGCTGGCTTTAGAGCCAAATTACCTCGGTTCAAACCCTGACACTATCACTTATTTCTAAGTGACCTTAAACAGGTTATTTTACCTCCCTATGTCTCAGGTCCTTTCAGTAAAATGACGATAATAATGTATCTGCCTCATAGAGTAGGTTGAGAGGATTGTTGAGAAAATTAAATGAGTGAATGTATGAAAAGTGCCAAGAATAGTGCTGGGCATATAATCAGGCCTATATTGGTGAGGAAAGCAGACACTCATCAATTAATTACCAAGAAAGTGAAAAATTATATCAACTGTAATCATTATGGAAGAAAAGCATATGGGTCTATGAAAACACCTAAAAGGGAGACACGGATTAATCTGAGAGAGGGAGAATCGAAATGAGTTACCCAGAAGTTTGGAAGTGGTCTGGTCCATTTAATTTCAAGCTGGTCCACAACCATCTACCTTCCCCTAGACGAGTGGTTGGTAAACTTTTTCTGTAAAGGACTTGCCATAAATATTTTAGGCTTTGCAGAGTATAAGGTCTCTGCTGCAACTTCTCAACTCTGCCACTGTAATATGGAAGTGAACACAGGCAATGTGGATTGCCTGCCCCTGCACCAAATGTACTCCCAGGTCCTAGACCCTGTCTGAGTCATCTTTGTGTCTACTGTCTCTGATACTAAGAAGGCTATCCATGAATGTTTGTTTAAGAAATAAAAGATTAAGTAAGCAATACAAGTACCTACTCAGGAGACTACCTTAATCCCAGGTTTCTATTAGGAATGTTGAGGGGTCAAGATACACTATAACTTAATTCTTGCCTGTCAGAAAATGTTTCTTTGATAAATCCACCCTCAATGCTCATCATAACAATTACTATGATATTGTTGCCTCTATTGTCAGCACTCCATCTCAATGATGTCATAACAGTATTATCTTATTTCACATTTAATTTCAACCCAGGAGTTTAAAGAAGGGGTTATTTGCTCCTTTGAAATAGGGTAAAGGAAACCTAAAAAGAGATTGATATAGTTTGGATATGAGTCACCTCTAAATCTTATGTTGAATTGTAATCCTCATTGTTGGAAGTGAGGCCTGGGAGGTAATAGTATCATGGGGGCAGATTTCTCATGAATGGTTTAGCACCAGCTGCTTGGTGCTGTCCTCATGATAGTGAGTGATTTCTCATGAGATTTGGTCATTTGGAAGTTTGTAGGACCTCACCGTCCATTCTCTCTCTTGCTCCTGCTTTCACCATGTGATGTACCTGCTCCTGCTTCACCCTTTGCTTGAGTAAAAACTCTCTGAGGAGCTGAGCAGATGCCAGTGCCATGCTTGTAGAGCCTGCAGAACCGTGAGCCAATTAAACCTATTTTCTTTACAAATCACCCAGCCTTGGATATTTCTTTACAGCAAGGCAAAAACGGCCTAACACAGAGATCTTGCTTTCTAATCCTGTACTCTCGGGCCAAATCCAGCATATGTTTCTGGCTGAGATTATCAGCTTTTGTTCAGAGATAACATGCTTTTCCCTCCACAGCTTTATGTTGTTGCCGGGAAACAGCTGCTCAGAATGATTCTATCCCTCTGCGACCCACACCCTTGCATCTGAGATGATTTGACTAAATCTCACCAATAAAATGTGAACAGGAGAGATAATTATTACTTTCTGGACAGGGAGCTAGAGATGTGTCATGTCTTGCTCACTCTTTGTCTCCATCTCCAGCTGAAGGTGGAGGTGTTCAAGGCAAAGAGGAGGATGGAGCCACAAGATTCACTTACTACATAGAAAGCTACACATTGACAAGGAACACTCATGTATTAGAGTTCTTCAGAAAAACCAAGCCAATAGGGCACACGTGCACACACACACACACACACACACACAATGTTAGCTCACAAGATTGTGGAGGCTGAGAAGTCCATGATCTGCCTTCTACAAGCTGGAGACCCAGGAAAGCTGGTGGTATAGTTCAGAGGCCTGAGAGCCAGAGAGCTAATCCCATGGATTTCAGTCTGAGTCTGAAGGCCTGAGAACCAGGAGTGTCAGGACAGAAGATCCATGGGACAGCTCAAGCAGTCAGGTAGAATGCAAATTCAACCCTGCTCCACCTTTTTGTTCTATTTGAGCTCTCAATGGATTGGTTGATGACCACTTACATTGGAGAGGACCATCTAATTTACTCAGTTTACCAATGTGAATGCTAATCTCTTCTGGAAGCACTCTCACCAACACACCCAGGAATCATATTTTACTAGATATCTGGGCATGTTATGGCCCAGTCAAGTTGACACATAAAATTAACCATCACGACCCACATATGACTAATATTTGAGTCAGAAATAAACTTTAAGTGTGTTCAACCACTATAATTCTGGTTTTCTTGTTGCTGTTATTATATCACCTAGTGTTACCTTAACTGATATACTTTTTTTAACTGGGATTTGAAATCCAAGTTAAAATTCAAGACAGACTGTGAGCTCCATAAGGTCAAAGTGAGTACCTTTTTTCTATGTGAGAACTTCTTATCCTATCGCCTGGAACCTAGTAGTGCTCAGGATATGACTTTGAGAATTGCCACTAAACTAAATTTTAAGGGTATTCAATGATCTGGAAACATCCCCAGAACTTCCCAGAAACCAGTAATGAAATCCTGTCAGAAAAGGCCAGGACAAATGAACAGAGAAGCTCCTGAACCACACAGTAGCCCAAGAAACCATGTGCTCCCTCCTTTCAGTGAAGATAACACTGGCATTACCGGTAGTATGAAGTCTACTACAATAAACTATGAGCAGTTAGCAAAAGATTAGCATGTGACAGTCACTGCTTGGAGTTCTACATGCTTATTTATAGTAACTGTAACTGCCTTATGAAATTCGTGTTTGTACCTTGTTTTAGTTTGCTTGGGCTTCCATAACAAAATTCCACAAACTAGATGGCTTACACAACAGAAACTCGTTTTTTCACAGTTCTGGGGACTGGAAGACCAAAGTCAAGGTGGCAGCAGGTTTGGTTTCTTCTGAGACCTCTTTCCTTCGCTTGTCAACAACTGTCTTCTCACTGTGTCTTCACATGGTCTTCCCTCTGTACATGTCTACATCCTAATATCCTCTTTTTATAAGGACACCATCGGATTAAGTCAGGATGCACCCTCATTGCTTCATTTGTACTGAATCACCTCTTTAAAGGCTCCATCTTCAAATACAGTCCCATTCTGAGGTGCTAGGGTGTAGGGCCTTGCTATGGTTTGTTTCTCCTTACCAAAACTCATGTTCAAATTTGATCCCCAATGGGGCAACACTAGGAGGTGGGACCTAGTGGGAGATGTTTGAGTCACAGGGGTGGATCACTCATGAATGTCTTGGTGCAATTCTTGTTCTTATGGTAGTGAGTGAGTTTTCACTCTGGTGAGACTGGATTAGTTCTCCACATGAATGGCTTACTTTCTGTGAGAGGGGGTATTTATAAAGCCAGGATGCCCCTCAGGTTTAGCTTATTTACACTTGTCCACTTTCCCTTTGACTTTCTCCATTATGATATTGTGGAGCCCGAAGGCCCTTGCCAGAAGTCAATGCTGTGCCCTGAGCTTCCCAGCCTACAGAACTAAAGAAACCTCCTGTTTCAATAAATTAGCCAGCCTCAGGTATTCTGTCACAACACTAAATGAACTGACAAAAGCTTCTACATATAAATTTTGGAAAGACACAATTCAAACAACAACATACTTGAACCTAACAAGGAAAGAATTGAGGTTTTAGTCAAACTACATATTACAGCCTAGCTTTGCGTCCAGGATTCTAATGAAGAAACCCCTACTTGTTAATATGAAAGTACGGTAGTCCAGCCAGTGGGCATTCCCAAGACTGGGTTCCATCCTTCCATCCCTGGCCCTCTGCACCAGCACTCACAGCCCCCGATTGCTTATCCACCTGTGCTGCCTGTAAGCCTCCTGGGAAGAACCTGCTGACCCAACCTTCCAGAGGGTCCTGCAGTTGAAGGGTCTTTTCAGAAGTGGTGTTTCTGTGGTAATGCTCTTTTGAAAAAAAAAAAAGATTAAAGTCTCCCAGGGACTAGCCAGTTCATCTAGCTGTCTCAGCAGCATGACCCCTAGAGAACAGTCTTTTGGAGGCTTTTAAGCAACTTACACGAAAAGTCTTAGGGTTTCATTTTTCTTTTTTTTCAATCACTTCAGGGTCATGTATCTGCTACCTCTCAGCTCCCTCTTCCTATACCTTGGAGCAGAGGTCCGGTCCTCTAATTCTTCCTTATCTCTCATCTTGAGATGAACTGATACTATTACAATAATGTATGACAACTGTTCCTTTCTTCCTCATCACTGTGACCTCTGCTCTTGTTAGGATCTTCAGCTCCCAGTGACTTCTTAACTGATCTCTCTCTTTGTGATGTCTTCCCTTCGAATCCATCCTCCTCTCAGGCCATGGGAATGATTTGTTTGAAACCAGAATCTCTCCATGTTATTCCCAAGCTTAATAGTGATCAGTTCATCATGTTACTGGAGGAGGTGAGGAGTATTATCTCCTCACCAAGACCTCAACTCCTTCATCCTCTACCTCACACTTCTGCCCTCCTATAGCATGGAGCTTCTCACAGTCATTGCTCCCATGTTGTGGTTCCTCACCTCCATATCTGTGCTTACCTTGCCCCCAGCCCTAGCCTGTGATACTTTTGCCTGTCTTCTTATTGTCCTTTATATTGTTTGACATTTTTTCTGAAAGAAGTCTTTTCTGGTTCCTGGGTTAGGTCCCCTCTCTAGCAGCCTATTTCCTGCTACTGCTTCTCTAGCCACTATTCAGGTCTCTACAATTGCAATCACTACATTGCAACATATTTCCCTACTGTGTGGTCAGTTTCTTCAGGACTATGAGCTTCTGCAGAATAGAAGCTAGATAAGTCGCTGTTAAAGTCCTAGTTCTTAGCAGTGTTCCATAAAGAAAAATGGAACCTCACCCAAGCTGAAATAAGCTCATGCTCCCTAAGCCTTCACCTCCAAGTCCCCAGCCCATAAACAGAAAAGATTTTAGGTTAGAAACCATCACACCCTCCTAATAGAGCTCAAACCGAGATAATGCAAGAAACTGGGCAATAACCCCAAATTCTTGTTCATTTTACAAATCCATTGGCTCAGGGGCACAAATGCAAATAAAATCTTAAGAACAACTCAAGGTAGTTCATCATTCCCCAAGGCAAGTATGTAAATTAACCCCAAATAATGTCTCTGGGTTTTTCCAGCTGTGGAATTACGATGAAGGAGGATACTGAGTCTTTTTTTTAACTTCAAGTGTACATGTACAGGATGTGTGGGTTTGTTACATAGGTAAACATGTATCCAAGGGGCTTGCTACACAGACTACTTCATTACCCAGGCATTAAGCCTAGCATCCACCAGCCATTCTTCCTGATCCTCCCACCCTTCACCCTCCAAGAAGCCCCAGTGTGTGTTTTTCTCCTCTGTGTCTATGTGCTGTCATCATTCAGCTCCCACTTATAACTAAAAACATGTGGTGTTTGGTTTTCTGTTTCTGTGTTGGTTTGCTAAGAAAAATGGCCTCCAGCTCCATCCATGTCCCTGCAAAAGACATAATCTCATTCTCTTGTTCTATTATGTGACCGCATAGTATTTCATGCTGTATACATACCACGTTTTCTTTATCCAGTCTATCATTGATAGATACTTAGGTTGATTCCATCCTTGCCCACTTTTTAATGGGGTTGTATGTTTTTTTCTTGTAAATTTGTTTAAGTTCCTTATAGATGCTGGATATTAGACCTTTATCAGATGTCTATTAGCAAAAATCTTCTCCTTTCCTGTGGGTTGCCTCTTTACTCTGTTGACAGTTTCCTTTGCTGTGCAGAAGCTCTTTAATTAGATCCCATTTGTCAATTTTTCCTTTTGTTGTAATTGCTTTTGGCATCTTTCCCATGAAATCCTTTGCCATGCCTATGTCCTAAATGGTACTGCCTAGGTTGTCTTCCAGGGTTTTTATATTTTTGTGTTTTACATTTAAGTCTTTAATCGATCTTGAGTTAATTTTTTATATGGTGTAAGCACGGGGTCCAGTTTCAATTTTCTGCAAATAGCTAGAAAGTTACCCCAGCACCGTTTATTGAATAGGGAATCCTTTCCCCATTGCTTATTTTGTCACATTTGACATATGGCTCTTTCTGCTTGCATTTTGCCTCCAATGATGCTTGCTATGAGTTCTAGAGAAGCCCCATGTCTCAGCATACTTTTTGCCTAGATGTCATTCTTATTTCCTGATCCTAAGCATAGCCTCACCTGAGAAACACAATAGAAATTGGCCAACAAAGTGCAGACAGAGTTCTGGCTCTCCAGCTTCTCGTGAAAAAGAAGGAAAGTCTCTCTTTTAGATAGAAATATACTGTTAAAATGTGCCTCTAGTTGATGCATCCAAATTATTACTGTAAAAGCATGGGGCCTACTTCTTGAAGCCAGTGCAACTCAGTTGTTCTGGGCACTGAGATTCTGGCTTTCCATGGCCTCCTTGGGAAGTCTACTTCCTTATACAGTAAATAAGGGCTTTGAGAGTAGAGAATGAATTTTGCTTCATAAACTCCATGTGCAAATGAGGGTTGCTTGTCTTAAAAAAAAAAAAAAAAAGCAAAGTCCTGAAATACCTGCAGCAAAGGTATCTCCATAACAGATTCTGAATAACAGAGGTCTTCTGGGCTGCCTAGAGTCTAAAAAGAGGGACTAAACACCTTAGGTGTCTGCGTGCACATAGTATGGAAAAATCTCCTCACCAGAGAGGGTACTAACTCTCTAACCTACACACAGCCTCACACTTTAATAGCAACAACTGCAGTCTTAGAACCAGGAAATCAGTCTGGCTGTAGATCGCAGCTGTGACGTCAACTTGGAGTGTGCCTTTGGGAAAGTCACTTTTTGGGGTGGAGCTTCATCTTCCTCACTTCTAAATAAGATGTACTCTATTCAGTTTTTTATTGGAGGAAGTGGGGAAAGGTTCTATATCACATGCCGTTTTGAGATTCTGAAGAAAAAACCATAGACTCAGGAAAAATGCATCTAATATCATTGAGAAACAGATTTCCTGAAGCTCATCTATCAATCCCATATCTACCCCTGGAATTCAGGTACAGAATCTCTGGGATAGACTTCCCTCTGACAGTAAAATTCTATGACTCTAAGGAGAAAAGATGCAAAATTAAGCAATAAAATCAACGGCAGAACCCTGGGAAGCCTGCAACACAATCCTGTGTTTCAAAAGGTCCTGATTTCTGAGCAGGATAGTTGACTTCAATTTGCATTTGATTTCCAACTGTGCTTTACAGTATAAATTCTAAGTAGTTTGATGAACAGAAATCTCCCTCGTGTCCACCTGTCCCTCTCCATAGCTCACCTGTAATTCCCTGCAAGCCCCCTAGGGTCCCCTCCCTACCCTGAATGCCATAGCACATGGTGACCGCGCAGGCCTGCCCCATGACTTCCCCAAAACCCTCCAGATCCTTTTCACTCACCTCCCTTCATTTTTATTGCCATTGCTATTCCACATCTGCTGTCCAGATAGAGTCTCATTTTTAATTTATTCATTTTACTTATTATTATCTCTTTTTCAAATATATTGAGGGTGACATAAAATGGAGAAAGTACTAAATATATTCTAAACATAGAAAAGTAAACTTCAGACCATGGAAAGATGGAGAAGGGAGACAATTGAATCATAAGTGTTAATAACGTAACTGCAATTCCTTGCAGTCAGGACACAAAAGAAAATCTAACATGATTTTCCTTATAGGAAAAAAAGAAATGGGCACATTCCTCATGGGACAAAATTACATTTTTAATTCTGCTGCTAAATTCTGAAAGAGATTTCTTATGTGAGCTCTTAGGAAAATAACAGCACGATGTAACAAGCAATATTGTTAGAATATTAACAATTATATGCACACACATTTCCTGGATGTCTGCTGAGGGCCTAGCAAGCCACTGGTTCCTAAGGTTCTGAAGCATAAATCAGACGTTCTAGACCTCTGTGAGATTTGTGCAAGATACTGACTATAAACTAGTCAATTCCAGAACATTAAGTGCAATGGAAAATGCAGAGAAGGAAAGTTGAGGACAATCCTGCAGGGAACAGTACACTTTGTTCAGTCATATGCTCATTCAGTCAGTGAGTTATTACAAAGCAAATGTTGTCTTCCCGGTGCATGGACCAAGCAATGCTGGAAGCCCATAGGATATTTCAGTGAACAAGATGTAAAATGTCCTCACCCTTGGGAGCTTAACTTAGAGTGAGGGAGATAGAAAACAAAACAATTAACGTGTGTGTGTATGCATGCGCATATCTATGAGGTTAATGATGTTTTAAAAATCAAGAAAAATGAAGCAAGAGAAAGAGAGGAAAGGAGGAGAAAAAAGAGAGCAGAGTTGCTAATTTAACAACGATAATCAGCCAATTCCCACCCAAGAGGAATATTTGAGCAGAGGTCAGAATAAAATGAAAGGCAAAGTATGTAAATATCTGAAGAATAAAAGTTCCAGGCAAAAGGATCAGAAATCACAAAGGCCCTATTTTGGGCTGAGGTTTTTTTTTTTCCCCCAAAATGTTATATATTGAAGTGCAAAACCCCAGTACCTTAGAATGTGACTGTATTAGGAAATAGGGTCTTTAAAGAGCTGCTTCAGTTAAATGGGGTCAATAAGGCAGGCCCTAATCCAATATGACCAGTGTCCTTGTAAGAAGAGGAAATTAGGACTCAGTCACACACAGAGGGAAGAACATATGAAGACACATGGTGAGGAGACATAGCTGCATACCAATGAGAGGGGCCTCAGAGGAAACCAACCTTGCTGACATCTTGATCTGTCTCTTCTGGCCTCCAGAACTGGGAAAGGATAAATTTCTGTTGTTGAAGCCATGTAGTTTGTGGTATTTTGTTATGGTAGCCTACAGAATATGAATACAGATCTAAATATAGAAAGTTGTTTGGCATTTATAATAATGATCCGGTTGCCAGAGCAGAGTAGGGGATAGATGGAGTGGAGGTCTGAGTGGAGGTCCTTGGAGGCTGTGAGGACACTGTGGGTATCCAGGCTCATAAACATTTGTCCCAACTCTATGTTCACCTGCAGCTATAGGGGGACTCATCATCCATGCTGATAGAGTCACACCCTAAAAGCCTGCCTTCTCTCCCCTTGGCTGCCTGGCAGTTTTCTCCCACACCATGGAGAGGTGTTCAATCCAGAGTCAGGGCAGGCTTCATGTTGCAGAAGTTTAATATGCCCCAGGTCAACCCTCCACAATGAAGAAAGGACATGATGGATAAGTGCCCAGATTCACCGTCCCTTGATGGAACAATTCTTAGCTGTTCTATGAGGTTCCTCAGAGACTGGTGAAGTCCCAGTTCCATACAATGATAACCTATTCATCGGGATACTCTTTCCCAGCTTTCTTTCTTCCCTGTATCATTTTCATGCCAATATGCTATTTGAATTCAAGCCCTTCTTTCAGAGTCGACTTTGGGAATATCCCAAACTAAGATACCATTTTGGACTTTGTTCAAAAATTGTTGTTTTTGGAGAATTTTGAATAAGGACTTAACATGACCTGATTTTTCATGATTTAAGAAAGTTTTTGGCTACTCCTTGGAGAGATGAGCAGCTTAGGTTGGAACTTGAATAATGCATAAGATTTTTAGGAATTTCAGTTAAAAGAATGCAGCATGTAGAAAAGTTCTTTTCAGATCAAAGTTGGGTACATCTGCAGGCAGAGGAGAGCCAGCTCCAGTGACTCTGCCTGAGAAAATCACAACTGAGTGTGGGTGACAATGCCATCTCCTCCTCTAGACAATGCCTTCCTTTGTCTCTAGGAGTGACATTCAGACCTGACATCTGGTACAAGGTTCAGTCGTCAAAAGTTAAAAGCAAGTAAACCAACAGTTAGCCAAGAAAGCTGTTATTTATAATGTATAGATGAAGAAACTGAGTCCTCAAAAATAGAAGTAACTTACCCAAGGCCAATCACCACAAAGCCAGGCAAGTTTTGAGGAACTAAGCCATGACTTAACTTTTCTTTACATCTGGTCTAGTACCTAAGACAGATATGGTACTGGGTGGTCAGCAATATGGATTGATAAATAAATGAATGAGCAAGTTATAAGCAACAATCCTAGTTCACTCTCTATTTCCCGATGCCACACTAATGTCCAGTAAAGTCCCAAATATCTGTTCACTACATTCTCTAACTCTTCCTTCTCCCATCCTATATCGTAGCCCTCAAACTAGGGCCATGTTTTACAGGGGCTTCCTGAACACAGCTTGGAAAGAGGCCATGAAGATAAGCAATGAAGTATATAAATGAATTAACATTTCATGAGAGCCCACTTGGGGGTCTGGCACTATTCCTCATACTTTATATACCTCCTTTGGTCTTCCACATTTTAGAGATGAGAAAACAGTGACCCAGAGACGTCAAGTCACTTGCACAATGACACAAAACATTTAGAATTGTGAACCAATGAGTCTGACCCCAAAGGTCACACACAACAGATATAACAGACGCTGTGAACAAAAAGTGCAGCTGAATATAGACAATGGTGTCTGTGTAAGACCGAAATAATTTCCAAGAATCAAACAAAATATAACAGGTGAGAAGGCAGGCCCATAGAGGACAGAGAACAGGACTGAGAGTGAGGCAACAAAAGTTCCCGTCCAAATGTCACCAAAGATCAGTATATAACATGGAAAAGTTATTTAAGTTCTCTATGCCTTTGTTTCTTTATATATAATATGGAAACTTTAATATCTGCTTTAGCGTAGAGTGAAGTTGTACTAATGTGCCTTGCTAATAATAAGGCACTATTCAAATAAGAAGATAAAGGCGGACAAGATCATCTATTTCAATTTTGCCCTCTTCCCCAGCACAAGCACACATGTACCACAGTGTCCCAGCCCAGATGTGTGAGCCTCCTCTACAGCAAAGCTGACACACAGTTTTCAGTCATTGTGTTAAAAGACCTTTCCCTTCATGAAATTATTCATTTCACTGAGGAGTATCTGTTAGCAAGGCCGGTTCATCTGCTTTCAATGTGGTCATCTCCCTTTGTCATCTACACACTGATTTTTCCTATAGCTTAGACATAATTCGCATATCACATTTGGGAAATGGCTTAGCCTTTCTGTGCCTTTGTTTCCTCATCCACACAAAGCGTATCTGCTTAGATATTCTGTAAGTGTTCCATCAGCTATAAATTCCATAGCTCTGTGGAAGGAGAAAAAAAGGAGAGAAGTTTTCTTTGAATGACACTGCTGTCTCCAGCCTAGTTTCTGGCATTAATCAGGATGATCAGATGCAAGTGGCTTCTGTGGGCTAAAAGGCAGGTTCATTGTCAGTCCATGGGCAATGGATTCCAACACTTGTTTGAGGGTTGCTTGGGGCCTTTGATATAATTGATGGAATTTCTGTTTCGTGAAAGTCAGAAATGAGCCAGAAACCATTTATGAACATTTTGAACATGGTCTAGTCTAATCCCGTCTTTCTTCCAGTAACCTAAAATTGAGAAGCAAACGAGTTCTCAATTGCCCCAACATTGCAGGAAAACAGCACCAGAATGGGAAGGAACACCCAGGGTTTTATTAACTCAATTAAATATTTGACAAATAAGGTGCTAAATTCACCTCCCAGGATTTCAATTGTTTTGTTTGTCAAATGGGATTCTGATCCTGCCTGGCCCGCCTCACATAGCTGCCAGAAGAGTGATAATAATTGGCCCAGTTTATATTGTATTTTACAACCTATGATACAAATGAAACAACCACTAACATGAATTGAATGCACATAGGCCCATTAGGAGGAAACTTTTCACTGGTTCCTTTTGGCCCACGTTCAGTGGAAAAAGACCTTAGTTAAATCAATGTGGAGGAGAGCTGGTGGGAAAGGGGAAGGATTGACATTTGAAATGTGCATCAATCATTAACACCGTAGTAAGAATACATTTCCAACCCTTCCCTAAGCAGGCTTGGAAAAGGGATATGTGAAGATGAGGCCACATGAGCCACAGAAAGCTCTAAGGAGGGGAGGAGAAAAGGAAAGTGTAGATAATATAGGGAACAGGACCCTCTTTCTCCAAGAGGCACCCTAGAATCATAGCATTTTGGAGTTAGACTAAATCTCATCTGAGATGGCAACTTCAGTGTTGTAGAGTCTGCATTTCATCCATTATGTACCCCCCTGAGTCTCAGTATCCTCATCCATAAACAGGGCTGTACTGGAGGCTGCTGGGAAAATACAACAAGTCAATGCGTGTGGAGGGCTGCCTGATACTTGGCCTGGAGAGATGCTGGTGTGCCATGACTCTTGGTCCTCTTGCAGTGCTGCTTGGGGTTAACTGCACTGCAAGAAGTGGATTTGTTTTTGGATTATTGGAAGATTAGAACCAGGAAAGAACTTCAACACTGTGTGATTCTGGCCCTGGGTTCAAAAGTGCATCCTAGGTCCAGTTTTGCCCATAACTTGCTCAATGTTCTTTGGGTAAGCCCAACCCTGCCTCTGAGGCCTCACTTTTCAATCTTTAAACACAAAAGCAGGTTAATTTCCCCATTGAGATCCCTTTTACTTATAACAATTACAGAAACCATTGTGTGCATGTGTGCTAAGAATGGGCTCGTGAGAGCAAACATTTACTTGGGTGTTTACTATGCCATGCCCCAGCACTTGACATTTTAAAGCTTTTTTAGTCACAACAGCCCTATGAGACAGGCCCTTTTATCATTCCTATTTCTCAGAAGAGGAAACAGAAGCACAGAATGATTAAACAACCACCTCGAGGTCAAAAAATAAAGTCTTCCATATTAAAAACCAGGCAGTGTGGCTCCAGAACTCAGAATCCTTTTACACAAATACTCCTTTTGAGGTAAATATTCATCTAGCCCTACTTCACAGATGGAAAATAACTGAGTTTCAGACATTCTCCAAGAGCCTCAGACAAGTGGCAGACCCAAGACTCACAGCCAAGGTTTTCTGGTCCCAACACTTGCTCTCTTGAACACTATGGGAGAAGATGTCCTTACCAGGAATTCTGGTCCATCTGGGATCCCACTGAGCTTTTCTCTGAATCTGGCACTTCATCTCCTGGCTTAGGTCTGCCCTGACCAGGGCTCATGTTGTTCCATCCAGCTTCCTCTTCCACCGACTTCTAAGCTGGCTGAGGGGGAGGGAGTCTGCAGGTGAACGAGCAGATGCTTTTATTTTAGATTTATGAGATTCTGGATCAAGTCCCCGAAGAAGCAGATTAATCACAAGAAGTTATTTTCCTTTTAATTAAAAAATATTATCAACAGAGGCTCCGGCCCTGCTGATTCTCAGAGCAGACAATAAGGGTGAGCACAGCAAGTGAGCAATATTAATTTTCTCCAACTAATTTAAAGATAATATCCCTCACATGTGCCAGCAACTCACAAGTCTGTTTGTGTACCAGCTGTCCTTTACCCCGGGGCTCTGTTGGATTTCCTCTAACTTCTTATTGACTACTGGGAGCATCCCCAAGGAAGGAGATGTTCAGAATACAAGGCGAGGGTTGCAACTAGATAACCAGCATCTGCATTGGGAACAACAGTCATCTGGGAAGCTGAATGAAAGCACTTTTAGCTCAAACCTGAGATAGCACCTATTTCACAGGGAAAAGCATGAGCTTCTGGGCTCACTGCTGACATGCTGTGACCGTGGTGTTACGGGTTAAATTGTGCCCTGCTCCCCCATTGATAAGTTGAAGCCCTAATGCCCAGTACCTCAGAATGTGACTGCATTTGGAGACAGAGCATTTAAAGAGGTAATTAACTTAAAATAAGGCCATTAGTGTGGGCCTTGGTCAAATATGACTCTTAACCTTGTAAGAAAACCTTATAGGACACAGACACACATAAGCTGGGGGACCATGTGAAGACACAGGGAGAAGGTAGCCATCTGCAAGCCAAGAAGAGGGGCCTCAGAAGAAACCAACTCTGCTGACACCTTGATTTTGGACTTCTTATCTACAGAACTATGAAGAAATATGCTTCTGTTGTCTAAGCCACTCGGTCTGTGGTACTTTTGTTATGGTAGCACTAGCAAACTAATAAACTTGGGCAGACCTATCTCTGGGAAAGTCTTCACATCTGCACAATAGGAAGATGAATAGAATTGATCTCCAGGATCCCTTCCGGCCCTGGATTTCTTAGCTGGGCTATCAGAGTGACCATGAAGCTTGCCTGAGCATCCTCTGACACCCTGCCAAAAATAACATAAAGATCTTTAAATACTTAGTAGACTTCAAAGCAGGACTACTTCAGTAAAAGACAACCATTCCCTTTTGTTCTCCAGGCAAGCTCAGAAATCCAGCCATCCTCAGGATCCACACCTAAGTGAAGCTTTCTTTGACCTCTTTTCATGCTACTCCCCACTCCCCTTCCTCTCTGTCCCAGGTTCATATTCTTCCTCTGTACCCATAGCCCACCACATTTGCCACACTATAATGACATTGCTTGCTTGGTGCCTTTGATAGATGGATTGCATTAGTGGCCACAAATCATTGTCCTTCTATATCTCTACTTTGCAGCAAGACTTTGTACGTTCTCCTATCAAAGCATAGAGTCTATTTCCCAACCTCTTAAATCTAGGCTGGTCTTATACCTTGCTTTACTCAATAGAATGCAGCAGAAGTGACTTTGCCCCAATTCCAAGCCTATGCCTCAGCCGGCATGCACAACTTCTCTTATTCTCTTAGACTTCCATATCTGCTGTTAAAACAAGCTAAGGCTGTCTTCCTGGTGAATAAGAGATCACATGGAGGACAGACCAGATTTCCCTACCAAGGGACTAATCTTCAGGTAGTCAACACCAAAACAAATGAAAGAGCCTAACCAGGATCAGCAAAACCACCTACCTCACCAAAGCTGACCCTTGACTCATAGGTGAGTATAGTTGAAACCAGAAGATCATTCCAGCAAAGTCCAGACTAAACTGCTAATGCGCAGAATTATGAGCCAAAGGAACACTTGTTTTTAAGCTATCAAGTTTTGAAATACTTTGTTACACAGCACAAACTAACCAATAAATCACTTTTCTTGCCTCTTCTGCTAGAAAGTCAGCATCTTACAAGCAGATAGTGTTACTTGGTCATTTGTGTAAAGTATGCATTAGAGTAGATGTGCAAAGAAAATGTATTGAATAAGTGAATTGCTGTTTTCATATACTCCTCTGTTCCTACATGATTATGGGAGATTATAGTCTTCAAATTGGAAGCAACAGTATTTCTCATTTCAGATATTCTTCTGTAACATAACTTTGCCTCATTCCCATGAGAAATTGCAGTCCATTCTCCAACCCCTCAGATCTGAATGGTCTCTGTAATTGCTTTAACAAAATATAGCAGAAGTGACACTGTGCAAGGTCTGAGCACAGCCTTTAACTTATTTGGTACTCTTGAAAGTCAGCTGCAATAGAAGAAGAGATACTGCCATGTAGATAAACCTAAGTCACGTGGAGAAACCTTGGAGGAGAAAGGACATGTGAAGGGAGAGAGGTAGGCAACAAGGACCACCAGGCACCAGGCACCGAAGTAAAGATGCCACTGTGGAAGTGGATCTTCCAGCCTTAACTCTCCCAGATGGTGCCATGTAGACCAGAGACAAGTCACTCAGGCTAGTCCTTACCAATAACCTGACCCACAAAGTTGTGAGCTGCTTAGTGCAGAAGAACACATGCATAGAACCATTAAAGGCCTGCCAAGACGAGGAAGCAGAGAACAAGTACCTTTGTTTAAGTATGCCTTTTCATGAATGTGTGAAGAGTATTGACAAGAGCAAATATTTGCAAAGTGCATTGTGCACAGAGACACACAGAAAACAAACTAAGTTCCCCTGAACAAAGGGGCCACAGTTATGTCACCCTTCCAAATGTTCAGGTCACCCTCTGAGGATTAAATTGGGGAAAGTGCAATAGATGAGGCCATCTATAAAAGTAACTAGGTATTAACAGCTAAGTTTCCCAGGAGATTTAGGAAGTCTCAAATAGAGACTTGGAGAAACATGACTGGAATGTGATTTTCCCTTTAAAATGTGAGCTTCACAAAGTGAAAAGTTCTGTTTTTTGAATTACAAATGAGGCAACACACCAACATGGCACATGTATACATATGTAACAAACCTGCACGTTGTGCACATGTACCCTAGAACTTAAAGTATAATAAAAAATTTTTTAAAAACATTCTATGCTCATGGATGGGAAGAATCAATATTGTTAAAATGGCTATACTGTGCAAAGCAATTTATAGATTCAATGTTATTCCTATTAAAATACCATTGACTTTCTTCACAGAACTAGAAAGAAACTATTTTAAAACTCATATGGAACCAAAAAAGAGCCCAAATAGCCAAGGCAATCCCAAGGAAAAAGAACAATGCTGGAGGCATCACGCTACCCGACTTCAAACTACAGGGCTACAGTAACCAAAATAGCATGATACTGGCACAAAACAGACACATAGACCAATAAAACAGAATAGAGAACCCTGAAATAAGACTGCACACATACAATTAACTGATCTTTGACAAACCTAACAAAAACAAGCAATGGAGAACACATTTCCTACTCAATAAACAGTGCTGGGATAACTGGCTGGCCAGCTGCAGAAGATTGAAACTGGACCCCCTCCACACACCATATACAAAAATTAACTCAAGATGGATTAAAGACTTAAATGTAAAATGCAAAACTATAAAAACTCTGAAAGACAGCCTAATACCATTCAGGATATAGGCACGGGAAAAGACTTTATGACAAAGATTCTAAAAGCAATTACAACAAAAGCAAAAATTGACAAATGGGATCTAATTAAACTAAAGAGCTTCTGCACAGCAAAAGAAACTATCAACAGAGTAAACAGACAACCTACAGAATAGGGGAGAAAATGTTTGCAAATATGCATCTGACAAAGTTCTAATATCCAGCATCTATAACAAATTTAAACAAATTTACAAGGAAAAAAATCCCATTAAAAAGTCGGCAAAGGACATGAACAGACTCTTGTCATAAGAACACATACATGAGGCCAACAATTATATGAAAAAATGCTCAATATTACTGATGATTCAAGAAATGCAAATCAAAACTACAATGAGATACCATTTTGCACTAGTCAGAATGGCTACTATTAAAAGTCAAAAAAATAACAGACACTGGCAAGGTTGTGGAGAAAAGAGAACACTTACACGCTGTTGGTGAGAGTCTAAATTAGTTCAGTCATTGTGGAAGACAGTGTGGCAATTCTTCAAAGACCTAAACACAGAAATAGCATTCAATCCAGCAATCTCATTACTGACTATATACCCAAAGGAATAGGAATCATTCTATTATAAAGACACATGTACATGAATGTTTATTGCAGCACTATCCACAATAGTAAAGACATGGCATCAACCTAAATGCCAGTCAATAATAGACCAGATAAAGAAGACATGGTACACATACACCATGAAATACTATGCAGCCATAAAAAAGAATGAGATCATGTCCTTTGCAGAGATATGGAGGGAGCTGGAGGCCATTATCCTTACCAAATACTGCATGTTCTCATTTATAAGTGGGAGCTGAACGATGAGAACACATGAACACATAGAGGGGAACAACACACAATAGGACTTTTCAGAGGGTGGAGGGTGAGAGGAGGAAGACGATCAGGAAAAATAACTAATTGGTACTAGGTTTAATACCTGGGTGATAAAATAATCTGTATAACAAATCCTCGTGATACAAGTTTACCTATATAACAAACCTGCACTTGTAACACTGAATTTAAAAGTTAAATAAATAAATGAACAAACAAACAAAAACATGCCTTGAAGAAGCAAACAGTCATTCAGTGAACTGCCTCTGGAGAGGGCCATATGGCACTTAAGGCAATTAAAATATTTCTTTGATATATTTTGAAACAGCTGCTACTTGGGTAGCAAACAGAAGTGGCCTTGCAAAGCCATGCCCCCTCCCCTTTCTGGGCCTTTACTCAATCTGAGAGAGATTGAGAGTCTGACACTTTTAAAAGTCTGAAAAGAAATGTTTACTATCTATTCTGAAGGAGGCTTCATCTACATAACAAAGCCACCTTTGCAAGTCAAGTTTCTTCTTTTCTCTCCCTCTTAACCTGTCTTGCCACTAAGCCTGGTTTACCTAGTAAATCTGTTTCTGGCCATGCTCTGACTCTGAATTCTTTACTGTGGCCTTAGGATGATATCTATGTTTCCATAATTCACTAGGAAGTTGGGTCTTCATTCTGAAGGCTCCCATGTATATGCATTAAATAAATGTATATGACTTTTCTTCTAATAATCAATCTTGTCTCAAGCCGGTATATTTCAGGGAAACTTTAGGGGACCAAGGGCCTACAACCCGCACAACTGAGATCTGTGGGCAACTCATAGGAGCTGAAGGTGGTCTCCAGTTAACATCCAGGAAGAATCTGGGGCCTTTAGTGAGAGAGCCTCAAGGAAATTAACTCACCAACAACTCAGTGAGCTTGGAAGTAGATGCTTCCCCAGTCAAGCTTCCAAATGGAAATGCAGACTGCACTGACATCTTGATTGCAGGCTGAGAGACAATTGGGCAGGCCCAGCTCAACCGTACCTGGACTCCTGACCCACAGAAACTGAGATCATATATATGTGTTGTTTCAAGTTGCTAAGTTTGGGGTAATTTATTGTGCAGTGCTATAAAACAAATACAGTTCTACTAGTTACAACAAAGACAAGGAAGGATGTTCTGTCTGCATACTCACTATAGCAATTAACAAGTGTAGTGTGTGTGTTTGTGTGTGTGTGTGTGCATGCATGCACAAGTGTGTATGTTGACAAACTTTGCACACAATCACGGACTAAATGATGGCCTAGTACTTAGAGTAGCTGAGAAGATGGGGGAATGTCTGTCAAGAAAAAAGAGTAAGGTCAATGAAGGGAAGCACTAGGCATTCATAATTCTAAGATGTTTCCACACTGATATTGTATGCAATGTTAGACCTGGCTTTTGGAGTCAGAGGATCTGGTTGAATTCTTATTCCCCTGTGTAACTTTAGGATAATTGCTTAAGTTCTATGTCTCAGCTTTCTCGTCTATAAAATGAAAACAATCGTAGTACCCAACTCATAGAGTTCGCATGTGCATTAAATGAGCTAATATAAGTTAAGTGTTTAGAAGCAGGCCTGGTGCAAAGTGAACCCTAAATGAACATTGCTATTGTAAAGCCACAGCTAAAAAGTTAGAGTGTTGCTTATGCCTCCTGGAATTCTCAGATTCAACCTCTATGTCACCGTACTTATAAAAAGGCTCATGAAGATGCCAAAAATTTTCACCATCATGGATGAAAAACTGGGTCCTTTGACTTGGCACAAACCACACATTTATCACCATTGAGATCTGTTTTTTAACTGTCTACTGTGTACCCACTAACAGCAAACAAAAACAAAAATAACATAAGCGTAAAACAACTCTGTCTCCTGTGCATAATGGATGGTAATAAATCATGGATAAATCGTTCATCAGAAGAAAAGCAAGTGAGTGGTCACGCATTTCAGCAAATTAATCACCCACAATGTTTCTGGAAACTGAAACGAGAAACTTCTGCAGGGAATCTAGCAAGTCTACCAAGATAAAAAAAGTCAGACACAACATTATTCTGAATTAGAGTCTCCTTGATTTTAGGGTAAAGTTCATCTCCTGGCTGACGACTTCAACCTTGCAATTGACTATATAATGTGACCTTGTCTTACTAAAATCAGAGCACCAACAATCTGTTTCCCGGAAAGTAGGAGGAATTCACTGGTATGAAAAAGCAAACTTCCTGGTCATCAGCTAGGAAGTTGGTATTTCCAAATCCGTTTGGACCAGACATATGTTCCTGACACATTTCAGATATAATTTGAGGATCAATTTGATTGTGACAAACTAAACACAATTTTAATGATTAAATCTCTTTTTCTAAGGGAAAGAATTGCCTATCAAAGTCATAAAATCCTAAAGCTAAAACAAACCTTAAGAAATTATTGAGCTTAACATAGGTGCTGGAAGATTAAGTGTTTTTTGTTTTTTTTTTTTCCCCAAGATCACAAAGCAAATGGGTGTCAAAGTTGAGAACAGGGTCCAAGTCTCTAACTTCCCAGCCCAGGCTGAGATGTGGGCCTATTCCTGGATACAGTAGAGGGACACTCCACAAACAGTAAATGAAGCTCAGAGAAGGCAAGTAAGTTGCCCAACATCAAACTGTAAATAAGAGGAAGATTTACAATTTGGTGTTAAGTCTTTCTAACTCTAATAATCTCACTCTTAGCCTCTTCCATGGTAATACTACCATCGTGAAAATAAGAATGATGGCTTATAGCATGCATTCAATATACTACCTAATATTAAAGTTATTATTAAATTGAGTAAGTAGAAACACTGTATTGATTTTTTTTTTAGTACCTTGGAAATCAGTCTTGATATTTAACTAATTTCCTGAAGAAAAAAAAAAGGTAGAATTATATTATGAAACCTGTGCTACATATTATGAACTATTGAAAGTGTCTCATTTATTGCAAGTTCATCACATTTTCTCAGAAAGATTATAGTTGAGGCCAACTTCAGAATGCACTGCTCACACTCACTATCCAGAGGAGGCTCACTACCTTGTCTCCTATAAAGTCTGCCTTCACTTTTGAGCCAAAATCTCACTTAACTTTTCCCAGAATTGTCCTCAGGTGGTGACTGAGAAAAGTCATGGTATTATAAGGACCTCACCATTTCAGTCAAATATGGGACTCCTTTAAGAGACCATCTATACTTTGAAACTCCCCATTGGGCTGACAAAACCTTCGCCTGTCATCTGTCTTCCCTTGTCCAATCCTGTTTCCCCCCCTTTTGCTTTCATAAGTGTTATGTCCAAATAATCTTCTGTACTCCAAATCCCATTTATTTCAGTGCTTGCTTCTCAAAGAACCCATCTTGCACTAGTTAGACCAGGAGAGGTCTGAGAAAGTAGGTGATGAGATGAGTTTTTGTACCAAACTGCTTACTGCCCAGCTGATAGATGGTCTCCATCCCTGGTGGCAGGTAGTGTAAGGGTACAAGGTAGTGATCCATTACTAAATCTTTCACAGTAAGCTGGAGGAGCTTGCCAATGGAAGTGGATGCATTGGTCTGTGCAAACATTCAGGTATATAACATGTACTTGGGAAATGATGGGTATAAGAAAGACAAAATTGATGAATGTTACTAGGTTGTATTGATACCCTACAGACAAATAATTAAAACTAAGAGCAATTAATAAAAATGGAAAACTGAGTATGCAAGTCAGAGGCATCTCTTTCATAGCTTGTCAAGAAGTTCTCATCACATGAAACTGGTAAAAAGGAAAGCTTAAAGAGCAAGCCCAGGTCTGAATAGTCAGAGTGGCTAATTGTCAATGAGTACTGGATGGGCTACCCAGAAAGGTCTGATATGCAATGTCGGAGCCTTAGTTGGGAAGCTGGAACACTGGCACGTGTGATAAGGACATTAGGGTAGATGTCCCCAAAGACTTTAACTCTCCAGGCCTCTCTGAACTGTCCGAATCTATCTAAGTGACCAATCGTCCCTCTTTGAAGCTAGCACCCTGCTCTGGAAGTAAGACATACAGAGGTCTCTCTCCAAGAAGATAAGAAATTCCCCTTTGAGTAGTCGCTCCACATCCTCTTCTGGGCACCAGGCCTGTAAATATGGCCAAATAAGGAAGAAAAAGAACTATATCCAAAAGTAGCTGCAAAGCCCAGCCATCATGAACCAGCAAAGCCTGGGGAAACACATAGGAAACTGTATTTCAAGGATGCTTGATTAAGGCTCACTGGAAAATAGGACTGAATGGAGGTGAGTTTATGTGACTGGAACACATTCTCAACATTCTGGCAAGAACCCCAGGAGGTGACACAAAATTACTTTTGGGGTAGCTCTTAGAAGCCTGCAAAAAGCAATAACTCAAACTGAGTGAGTTTGAAATGCCTGAATTTCCTGAGGAAAGAATTCAAAATTCTTGGGAAGCAGATATGTTAAAATAGATATATTGTAAGTGAATGGAACATCTTCCAGAGGAATATACTCCGAGAGAGGTTCACTAACTGATGAATGCAGCCATCAAAAACATTCAGGAGTGTTTTCTATGGGCTAACAGTGGGAGAGTCTGTCCTAAAATTGTGTTGTTTTAACAAGGGGGTGATGGGGCCCAAAATAGAGGTCAGGTAGTATCACTTAGTAGCCAGAAGCCAGGGATCATACTTATAACAACCAATAAGGTTGGAATGTGCTAGAAGCCATAGAGAGTTATGGAGATAGTAAATAAAATATAGTGCTCCTAAGGGCAAAATCTGTTAGCAGCCTGCAAGAGCAATGCTTAATATATGTAACCACAGAAGAACAAGAGTGGATGATCAGGAGGCTGAGGAAGGTGCCTTAATAAAATGTCATGATCCCTTGCTTAATTTTCAGTCCTTAGTCAGTTTCCAGACACAGAACCAACCAGCTAAAAAAAAAAAAAGTGCTGATCCCTAGGATAAATGAACCTGCAACCCTACAAGTATGTACTGTAAAAATTTCACCAGGTTCTTCCCCCAGAAAACCTACGGTCCTTCATTCAAGTGGTAATGTACCAAAGAAATAGAAACCCCCAGATGTCTCAAGGATTGTGCTGACATTGAGACCAGAGACCCAAAGTATCATCCAAGCCCAACTTTTAGAGCAGAAACATAGAATTCAGAAAATAAATGAAATATTTAACAAAGTTTAGTTTGCACTGGATTTGCTGCATTTGCGGACCTAGTTGGAGATCATTTTTCCAGTCCCCAGATGAATAACTGTGACTGATATACTTAGGCCCTCACACTGTGGAGTAAGAGCTGTCATTGTGAGGAAAGCTGAGTGGAAGCTTCAGAACCTGTCTACCCTAGCTAAGATGGTGAATGAATTACATACATCTCAGAATGGCATGGAAGAAATGAGTCCACTTCTTAAAGATCTAAGGGGTACAGGCTAGTGATCTCTTTTTTTATCTCCATTTGATTCAGCAGTCTGGCACCTGCAGAAATGAGATGAATAATTAAGAATAACTATAGACTATGGCAAACTTAACCAGGTAGTAGCTCTAATTATGACAGGAGGATATGGTAGAGCAGTTTAACATAGCTTCAGGTCTATGGTGTATTGCCAATGAGCACATTTTTTCTATTTCTTACAGGAAAGAAGATCAGAAACAATTTGAAACACGATACCTGGTGGGCTTCTTTGTGTTCAGAGGAAACACCTTCCACACCTAGGATACCACTGTAACCTATACACTGGATGCTATGAAAGAATGCCATTTAGAGCAGAGTCTAGATCAAGAAAGGACTCTTCATCAGGTTCCAGCTGCCATGCAAGCAGCCCTGCCAATTGGGTCATACATCCTGGTAGATTCTATAATGGTGGAGATCCAGTGGTGGGAGATGTGCAATGTGGTGTTTATAGCAAGCCCCAGTGAGAAAATCACAATAAAGCCCCCTGGGTTCACATGCAAGTCATAACATCCATAGAGGAGAATTGCACAATTTTTATAAATAATTTCCAGTGTACTGCTGGGTGCTGATAGAAATGGAACTCTTGACCATGAGGCCCAAATTGACCATAAATCTCGAAGTGAACATGACTTATGATTTATTGGCAATGCAAAGTCATGGAGTTTGGAGGGCCCAGCAGCAGTTCATCATAAGATAAAAATGGCACATCCAGGACAAAGCATAAGTGATAATGAGAGCATAATCCAGCTGTATGTGCAAGTAGCCCAGACCCCCCTGCAACCCATCATCTCGGCATCAGTGCCTCTCCCCTTTCACACATCCAAAGCCATATAGGAGAGAGGGAGAAAGTCTTGTAGGACCAGCTGAAGACATACGAAAATGACTGAGCTTGGTTTACAGATGGGCTGGCTCAGAATGCAGCGGGAGGCCTAAAATGAATCATGGCAACGTTACATCTTCACTCAGGGATATCTTTGAGAAACAACAGTGAAAAATGTTCTTCCCATTCCATTCAGCAGAGTTTGGAGACCAAAACTGGTTATCTACTTTGCATGCAAAAAGAATTTTCCAGAGTCAGAAAATGACTTAGCTACCACGTCAGGGACTAAATATGAAAACAATTAGAGGGTTGGGTACCATAAGTTATGAAATAGAGGTCTATGAATGCCAAATGGGAACATATCCATAACAGAAGAATCCCTGAGTGACCAAGTAGGCAAAATGATGTATTGTCATTAGCAGCCTTTGTCAGTGGCCGTCTCAGTACTGGCATGATGACATGACCACACAAACAAAGAAGCCAGAGTAGCAGAGATAGAGGCTAGTCATGAATCCAGAAGCATGAACTCCCTTCCACATTCCAAAACTGATGTAGCTACTGCTGCCTATGACTGACTTGACAACAGCAGAGACCAAGAGTGAGTCCCTGGAACAGCACTATTCTTTGAAAAAAATATGTGGTGGTTACTCAATGACACTGTAGCCTTTCCATTTGGAAATGTAGTTCATCCTACAGGAAGAGACACCTATTCAAGGTGTAGAATTTTCCTTTTTCTGCCTGCAGAGACTCAGTCCATATCAATATTCATGGGCTCACAGAACGCCTGATCCACAGAAGCAGAATCCCACACATGTGGCATCTAGCCAGAAAATTCACTTTATCTTTTTACAGAGAAAGAGACATGGGAGAGTGTCCAGGACCATGGGATATATTGGTTGTATCATCTGGAAGTTGATGGTCTGATAGAGTGCTGGAATAGTATGCTAAAGGCACAGCTGATGGATCAGCTAAGACACAACACCCTGTGCGGATAGAAGAGAATTCCCCTGTTTTTAGTACACACATTGAATCTGAGACTTTTCATGTGGCTCTGTGCCCCTATAGGAAAAATATATTGTTACAGAATAAACAAGGGGTGGAAGCAGGTGTGGTCCCATTTACAATTATCTCCAACAATCCACTGGGAGAAGCTATGCTTTCTTGACTCCTACCTTTGGGATCTGCAAGATTAGGGGTCCTCTTCCCCAAAGAGGTGTGACAATCCCAGTGAACTCCAAGCTACAACTGTCACTTGCATGCTTTGTGTTCCTTGTGCAGTAGGTTGTCAGATAAAAAGGTGTCACCATCTTGTCACAGACAAGTGACTGATCAGCAGGAGGAGGTAGGGCTGCTGCTACACATTAGGGTCAGAGAAGAACAATTGTCCATCTTGGGTGATCTACTTGGGATCCCAAGTAGGAAATGGTTTTCCAGATCTGAGATCCCCACTCGGAAATCAGGGCTTGAGTCATACACAGATAAGCCACAGAACAAAAGAGGTAAATACTGAGAGTGAGAGAAATTTAGAATGATAGTGAAAGAGAGAGATAGATGATGGATACCAGTGGTGGGCTCACAAACATCTGTCGTACAAGGGTCTGCAGTTCATCCCACTAACCTCCTCAGAAGGAGAGGTTTACCCTCAGAAGGAGAGGACCACCAGAGCCCTTGAAGTGTTGACCTTCACACATGGAGCAAGAAGTGTGTCTGAATGGTGCAGGAGGTGGACTCTGGCAGACACAGAAATGGGCCCACCAAGTCCCCTCTCAAGAAGGAACGTGATGCCCAGATACCCCCAGCTATTAGCTCCTCAACAGTCTCCTCTGCCGAGGTCACACTCTTGCTGGGGATTAGCTAATAAGTTAACAACTGAGCAGGACAATGGTACTAGGACCTGGCCATGTTCATCAAATTCAGGGTTCCTCTAACAAGCAATCTACTGAGTTCTCCTTTTGGCTGGTAGAGGTTTTGCCAGGTCTGTGTCAGCCTGACAGCTTCTCTTGCTCAACACTCCTTCCTTCCCTTCTTGCACAGCAACAGCCTTTTACACTCTAATTCCATCTCATGGCCTACTTCTCAGAGAATCCAACCTATGACTCCTGAGTACTTACCAAAAAAGAGCTGAGACTTGTCTTTCGATAGTATTTACAAATCTATCACCAATGTAAATTCTGCCTCTGCCCTCAATGAACTGATTTCACTCATGTCTAAATATCCATTCATCATGAGCTTAACGTAGATTCTCTCATGTGCTTTAAGCTCTTGGGAAGGTTAGAAATGACCCATATCACTCAGAGGTTATGCAGAGCGTCAACATCTCCACATTTATATCAGTCACATTTATAAATATACACATTTGAGATATAGGAAGTATGTATTTATATTCTCATATATTTGAGATACTGTAGAAAAATAGAACATTTAATCAATCATTTCTATCATAAAATGATCTAAATAATGTGAGTGATGGCTTCATTTCAAATACACAAATATTTCATGAAAATCTCGTATGGGTTATGTTCTAGGCTGGTTAATGGGGAGACTGTGATAAGAAGACAGAGTCCATAACCAAAATAGCTCTCAAGCCAGGATAGAGAGGCATACTAACAGGTCATTTCCATTTGCTAAACAACTCATTTTTAGTTTGGAACTATTGGGGTGTGTAGAGATTCCAATTTATTTTCACCCACACCTTTTTCTGGGCTCATACTCCAGTTATGCCTGAACAAATGTAAGAGTTAGCAAAATCTGAGTGATAAATGTGAGATAAGGCCGGGAGCAGTGGCTCATGCCTTTTATCCCAGCACTTTGGGAGGCCGAGGCAGGCAGATCACAAGGTCAGAAGATCAAGACAATGCTGGATAACACGGGGAAACACTGTCTCTACCAAAAATACAAAAATTAGCTGGGCATGGTGGCACGTGCCTGTAATCCCAGCTACTCAGGAGTCTGAGGCAGAAGAATTGCTTGAACCAGAAAATCGGAGGTTGCGGTGAGCTGAGATCCTGCAACTGCACTCCAGCTTGGTGACAGAGTTAGACTTCATCTTTAAAAAAAAAAAAAAAAAAAAAAAAAAAAGTGAGATAAAACTTTGATCTCAGCCATAATTCAATTCCCCATATTTTGTCATCCTCATTGTCAAATATTGAGTTATTAATAAACACTTGTTTTAGTGAGCTCCCCAAGAGAGAACTCTCCTCCCAGTTTTATTACACAGTAACTAGTATCTGAGATAATTAAAACGAATAGTGCATCAAAGAAGGTGGAGTGGAGATGACCTAGGTTCCAGGTTCTAATTTTGGATGAGGTGGGGTTGGGGGAGCTGAAACAAAAGAGCTGGAACCAGAAGGCATAAAGAGTTATCTTGTGCCATCTGAAGCAGTGCTCCAAGGGAGAATATTTTGCATCGTAAACACAGGGTTCTCCAAGGCAGCAACATCCTCTCATTGCCAGGACTGCATGGTTAGGTTATCACTGAGCACTTGGCCAGCTGACTTCCACATGGGATCTGCTTGAGTCTGGGCCCCCTTTGATTTTTCACTTGCCTCCAAGTGGTGAGTTATCTGAGCTCTGTGGCTTTCAATGTTCATATCCTTGTGATCTCATGGAGTTGATGGGGTTTAATTATTAGACTTGTTCTAAGAAATTCAAGGTAAAGTCCCTTTAGCAACAACCATTCTTTGTTTGATAGAGTCAAATAAACATTATTCTAGTTTCTTTCCTCTCTCAACTTTGTAAATGCAGCATCATTAGGAAGCATCATTGCCTGGGGAGGCATATAACATTACTCCTATCTTCCCCATTCACTGAATTTTTTTCAAAAAAAATGAAAGGAGAGGAAAGGAGAGAATGGAAAGGGAGCTGAGGTGAGGGAACAGGAGAGGCAAATATAATGCTGTCATTCTAGCTATGACCTAAGGACATATCCACCTTGTTGTGGAGGCTCTTAAAAAACAGTCCCCCAAAAAATCCTTTGTGGCTTTGAAAAGAACAAACTGCTACCAGCAGTTACTACGTTTATATCTGAACGGAAGGGGTTTTTAATTTATTAGGTATATGGGTTTTATTATTCTCATTAGGACTGCCCTACATTTTCAAAAAAACTTTTGAAAAACAATATTCAGAATAATGCAATAATAAATTTTGCAATTCTTCAACTCCCAGAGAATAAATACAAAATCTATTAGTATTCCATTCCAGTGGAATTTCCAGGAAAGCTTCACAAATACAAACACTTCTTAAACTTCCAAGGAAATTTGGCATTATGCAGAGAAAAAATATTAAAAGGAAGCAATATCACCATTTTCTTTTAAAGGATAATTCACAATTTTAACATAAAAACAATTCTTTTTACAATGCTTGGGCTGAATTAGACATGAAGAAAACATTGGGGGCAACTAACATTGCAAAGAAGGGATGTTATCAGATTATAATTTATTCTGTTTTCTTATAAGCCAAATGTAAAGTTGATTATAACAGAAAGGCTTAGTTTCAGATGAGCTCTTACTGCAGGATTTATGAATATCATTTTAATCTCTCTAATAAGAGAGAAAAGCATATTATTTTCCAATAGCCATGTGGTCCATGGGCAGCCACAGCCCTCTAGACCAATCTGCAGGTAGGTTTCAGAGACTCCAAGAAGAATTGCTCCACGTCTAGATTGTGCCCACTCTTCCTGCATCTAGTAGCCCCTCAGTAAAGACTAAGAGATAAGTAAAATCTATCTGACCTTCTCAAAATTAAGGATGTGGAAAAGATGGAAAACAGACAAAGCTGAGCAACTTTTCAAGTGAAGAAGGTAAAAGAGTGGCTGTATTGGTCCATTTTGACACTGCTATAAACAACTACCTGAGACTGGGTAATTTATAAAAAAAGAGATTTAATTGACTCAGTTTCACAAGGCTGGGGAAGCCTCAGGAAACTTACAATCACGGCAGAAAGCAAAGGGAAAGTAAGCACGTCTTACCATGGTGGCAGGAGAGAGAGTGCAAAGGGTGAAGCACTATACTTTTAAGCAACCAAATCTCTTGAGAATTCCATCAGAAGACAAGAGTAGGGGGATGGTGCTAAGCCATTAGAAACTGCCCCCATGATCCAGTCAACTCCCACAAGACCCCTCCTTCAACATGTGGGAATTACAATTTGACATGAGATTTGGGTGGGGACACAGAGCCAACAGATCAGTGACCAAAAGAAATGACAAAGCCATTCTCATAATGTGAGCACCTACCATGTAACAGTCACCATTATAGGTGTTTTTACATTGTGGAAATAAAGAAAGGCCATCTAAATAAGAACTGACAAAGGCTATTTATTCAGAATTTGCTGCAGCAATAGAGTCAACCACTACCTCTTGCATTTTGGCAGAGATCCAAAGGCAGACAGAGGCACTGGAAAGCTTTATAGTGGAAAGAAGGGAAGGCTTCAGGTGTGCACCGATTAGAGGCGGTTGGCCTGGGGAAGCCACAGGGGGACTAATTAGGAGCAGAATAACCTTTACAATTGGTTGGGGGATGCATATTTGACTTTCTCTGGTTGGTATAAACTTGGAAATATGGATATAAATTAGTAAAACTGTCATTTATTAATTAAGTCTAGGTCATTTGGGATTCATTGTTGGAGAAGTTGTTGTTTGATATTCTGGATTGCCACTAAAGCTAGTAATCTGGTTTCCTAGAAGTGTGACTTACAGCAGCCCAGCTTCCTGGGCTGGTTACTGTAGATATCAATTGTATCCCTGGGCTGTTTACTGCAGATATGGGTTGCACTCCTGGGCTGGTTACTGTAGATATGGGCTCGACTCCTGGGCTGGTTCCTGTAGATATGGGCTGAATTGCTGGGCTTGTTACTGTAGGTATGGGTTGGATTCCTAGGCTGGTTACTATAGATATGTGTTGGACTCCTGTGCTGGCTACTGTAGATAAGGGATGGACTCCTAAGCTGGTTACTGTAGCTATGGGTTGGATTCCTGAACTGGTTACTGTAGCTATGAGTTGGATTCCTGAGCTGGCTACTATAGATATGGATTGGATTCCTGGGCTGGTTACTGCAGATATGGGTTGGATTCCTGGGGTGGTTACTGTAGATATGGGCTGGATTCCTGGGCTGCTTACTGTAGATACAGGCTGGACTCCTGGGCTAGTTACTGTAGATGTGGACTGGATTCCTAGGCCAGTTACTGTAGATATGGGTTGGATTACTGGGTTGGTTACTGTAAATATGGGTTGGATTCCTGGGCTGGTTACTGTAGATATGGGCTGGATTCCTGGGCTGCTTACTGTAGATACAGGCTGGACTCCTGGGCTAGTTACTGTAGATGTGGACTGGATTCCTAGGCCAGTTACTGTAGATATGGGTTGGATTACTGGGCTGGTTACTATAGATATGGGTTGGACTCCTGGGCTCACTACTGTAAATATGGACTGAATTCCTGGGCTGGTTGCTGCAGTTGGTGGGTCAGGGTTTTATTTCATGTGGTCTGGCCATTCATTGTCTGCTTGTATATTCAGCCTCTCCACACAGATTGGCTCATTTCATTCTCACCTCTACTCTGTGAATTAGGAATTATCTTCCCATTTCATGACAAAGTAAACTGAACCTCAGAAGCTGACAGAATCCTGTTTTAACAACTCAGCTCTCAATTTCTGAGTCACAAATTTAATTCAGGCTTATCACCATATTACTCTGTACAGACATGGAGACCTTTAGCCTGATCCACTGTTTTAAATCTTGGATGATCAAGAACACAAGCTTTCTTACTGATGACAGTGCTTAGGGGAATGTTCCCCCAGGCAACCCTCAGAGCCAGTACCTCTGTACCATATCCTAACTGCTTCCAAAAAAGCTTCTAGATACAAATATAAGTCTAACAGATGTTGAGTTACTCCTCCCATTACTGTGTGCCTGTCCACTGTTCATCCATCCTTCCTCAATTTATCAGTCTAGTATGAAAAATGCTAATGCAGGATTTAAGGGCTGGGGTACAGCCAAATGAATTAATTTGGAATTATAACCTATGGTTATTCCACATCCTATTAAATTTGAGAGTTATTTAAAGATACTGTGATAATCAGCTGAGTACCAAGTGAGAAATAGGCTAGGGCATTCATTACAAGAGTCAATGCATATCATCCAAGAAGGGGATGAGGTTAGGGTTCAGGAAAGCTTAGACACCAAAGATGGGCACCCAGATGGAGGGGAGGCATGCACCTTTGTCCTCAGCTGTTTTACCTCAGGGCTACTTCCCACTGGTTGCTTAGGTAACTCACCTTTTCCCAGGGATAAGCTATTCCTTGCATGGTTTCACATCTTCCTTTGCTGTTATCTGTTTCCAGGCCTGGACTAATATTTCTGCATGGCCTCACGTGGCTAACAATAGCTGATGATAGGCAGGGTTTGGAGTAGAGCTTTGGGACCACAATCTCATCAATCGTCCCACTTCCAGGTTTTTCTGCCCCAGGAGGTATGCCCTTAAGCCTGTAGTAGCAAAGCCAATATCACTTTTCCTCGGAGCAAGGCAAGCATTTAATCATTACAATTTGCTGCATGGTTCCTCTGATAAGTGGAAACCTAAAATCAAGGTTTGCCAGGGCTGCCATTACAAAGTAGCACAGATTGGGTGGCTTAAACAACAGAAATGTATTTATTAACAGTTCTGGGGGCTAGAAGTTTAAAATTAAGGTGCCAGCGTGGTTGGTGTCTCCCGTGGTCTCTCTCCTTTAACTGTGGAGGGCATTTTCTTTTGTCGTCACGTGATCTTTTCTGTGTTTTTGTCCCAATCTCCTCATCTTATAGGGACACCAGTCATACTGAATTAGGGCAAACCCTGACCTTCATTTTAGCTTAATTATCTCTGTAAAGGCCCTATCTCTAAATACAGTCATATTCTGAGGTACTGGGGGTCAAGACTTCAACAAATGAATTTTGGGGAATACAATTTGTCTTGCAACACAAGGCTCCAGCTTGCATACAAAGTGGGACTCCTGGAAGCACCATCTCTACATCCCAATGGTTGGGTCGGCTTGACCAACTCTGAGTTCTCTGAGACAGCCCTAGACACCTGGACCAGTAACTGGCACAGAGAATGCTGGAAGTTTCCAGATAAGTCTTATCTAAGAAGCTAATGGCTTGCCCGTTACAAATATTCCCAGGAAGTCAAAATGAGAAGCAATGTCCTGCCCAGTAGTAACGGTAAATTCAATAAATTTCCACTTCTGAGCAATGTGATGAGCAACTCTGCCCCCATGAAGGAAAAGTGGGAGCTTAGCGTGGGCTGGGGAAAGGAGGAAAAACTGAAGTAGAGGTTCTCTCTTCTTTGGTTAGAGTCTAAATCAAGGTAGCCTCTAACCTTCTCCCAGCAGCTAGTACTGCTCTGCTCTTGGCCCCAGCCATCGTGCATAGGCCCCAAGAGCTTCCGCATTCTCCCTCCATCTGCCCCTCACCTTCCCAGCTCCAGCACCTGCCAGAACCCAGCCACTCTTGCTCACTGCCCGGCACGACATCCTCTGTCTTGAGATTTAGGAGCAAAGCATCCTTATCAACTCCCCAAGATCAAAGCTCTGCCAGGAACTCGCCCTCCATGAAATGGATAGATCAAAACCCTGAGGATTTTGACATTTATGTTTTTAATAGATTTTTTTCCCTTCTTAAAACACCCACAGGCTGTGACTGAAGTGGAAATGTGTTTGCTTTTAATTGCAGTGCATGCTTCATCTGCTCTGAGGCTGCGAATCCTCCCTCTCCTCAGAAGCTTAGCGTTTGTATCAAACAGAGCTGGGAATGTGAAGAGGAACAAAAGGTCTGAAATACCACACGATAAGAAAATTCTTTTAAAACTCTTCAATAACAGGAATCTAGAGAGAATTTAATTCATAGACGAAGAAGATTTAGAGGACAATGCCACTGCAAACCTTTTAATAATTGTTTCTTGCAACCCCGATCCCCCATTTGGAAACTGGCTGCATTTCTCTTCATTTAAAAGGTAAATATTTCTAAGTCTGTGGCAACATCATTCTATAACAAGCATTCACTGAGTGCCTCATAGGTTCTTTGGGGCACAGAAGGATGAACGAAGCGTGGCTCTTGCTTCAAGTTGCTTAGAACTCAGTAGCTTCAAAGTGGTTCTCCAGACTGCATACATATACCAGATAAAACTGGAAACCTTTTCCCATCTGAGACCAGTTGGTCTCATGCCTAAAGTTCTCCTAAAGGTTTTGCTTAAAACATTTTCAAGCCACCTGTTCACATGTCTGAATCTAATATTCTCTTCTGTGTTCTGAATTGGGATTAGTTGCAAATATTAAGAATCCTGCTTTCTTGAATAAGAGGATTATAAGCATTCTTTAGAGGTCTCAGAGTTCAATTACTAACTTCTCTGCATAATAACAAGTATCATTCCTTCAACAGCAATATTTTCATTAGAATGAGCAAGGCTGAGTTGCTTACTCTAATACCTACTCTGGAGATACATATTTCTAGCTTCAAACACATGCATCTAAAACTAACAGACTCTGAGAATCACTTTTGGTACAGCTCCCTGTAAAGGAGTGAAGTGCACACAAGAGATCTTCCCCATATCTATTCCTCCCTTCCTCCCTCCCGGTTTCTGACCTTAGTTTCTTCCTCTTTCCTGCATAATTGTAAAGCAGAGCATCTCAATATCAGGTAAGTCTGAGAGTGTATACATTGTTTCTCAGGTTTTTACACTAGCCCCACCTCTGATTCAGGCTAGCCAAGCCCTAACCTAAAATGACACAACTATCTCAGGGGTGTATGAGTTGACATTTATTTCTAGGCAAGACACATTGATCTGGCACCTAATGTGCACTATAGCCTGTACTGGTTCTACCTTGGATACAAGTTATGGAAAACAAGGTGTCTCTCCTGTTATAGCATCCGGGTACTACTGTCATACAGGACACCCTGTCACACAAAGACATTTGTCCTCTGCTGCAGCTGGTTCTTTTCTTCCCATAGCTCAACATTTGCATTTTCTTCTCCTCCACTTACCTACCTAATCTCTACCATCTGGACAAGCAGATGTGCTTTGCTAACACTGTAAAATAGATTATACACATAAACATATTATTTCCATTTTAGAGATGAGAAAACTAAGGATTAGAGACTATAAGTGACTTATATATAATATTCACATTCACGATGAATAGTTGAAATAAGTTTAGTTATTCTAAATCCAAAGCTCATGGTCTTTCATCAATATAAAGAATTGATGGTGAAATTATATCTTGCAATTTAGAGCTTTGTAGGAAATGCATATTTTTAGGAATATTATCTCATTTTGCTGTCACCGCAGCTCTATGGGAAAGAGATGGTAACATCATGCATGGATTTCAACCTACGCCTGAATAACTCAGAAAATTAAGACAATCCTTTGTAATATCACAGTCTCACCTTCCTCATCTGAAAGGAAGGATAGAGTTAAATAACCCTCCCTTGAAATGCTCAAAAACACAATGAGTTAGAATGAAAGTTAAAATATGTTTCCTAGCACTTTCTACTGGCCACTTGAGTTCAACTCCCTTTTCATCTGTCTTAATTTCGTACCAGCCTAGGTTGATTCAGATCATCTCTAAAGTTCCTTTCCAGGCTTAAAATTTTATTGAAACAAACCTAACCATTTCTTATTCCATTCCTTCTTGTAGCCACGTGACTATGCTATTTGGTTCACAGCCAAATTATGCAAAGAATTCGTAAAAGATTGATAGGATGGTCTTTTCATCCAAGCATACATCCATGGGCTACAATTGTGCTGATTCAAGACGAGTTTAAGTGACATCAGAGGGAAGTTTCCTTTCCCCTTTCCCCTCTACCTACCAGGCTATTATTATTAACATCAGCCAGAGGCAAGGAAGTGATAGGTACAAGCCACAGACACAGCAATAATTCACACAGTAAATGAATTATCTTAAGCAACTTATTCCTTGGCAGTGAGGCAAGCAAGCCAGCAACTTATCTGCAGTACAACTCCAACTTTTTCCAAATCAGTTGGCATAGTGTCATCACTGGCTTGCATATTCTACCTAGTTTTCGTTTTTCTAAAAAATACAGGAATTCTGTTCATGTTTTTTCTCCTTCTTTCTTTTCATTAAAAAGGAAGTATTTTCTAATTCCAGAGACTGATTAAAGAGTAGACAGGAAGTCTGACAGTTATCAGAGAATTTGAAGTTAAAATCAGGGTCTGTAGTAGACTTGCTTTTACATATTGATGCCAGAGTCACCTAAGGTTATTTGAGGTTAATAGCTGGAGATTGAGCTGTTCAGCTCCCCTCAATTTGGAGATTAATTCTCCTTCTTTGCAAAGAACTCCACCATTTAGTCAGGGTTCCACTCTACTGGACTTGTTTTCTCTCTTTTCATTTAATCTAATTTGATGAACCTAATCCTTTGCACCAGACCACCTCCATCACTCAGCTCCCCAAACCCACGGGCGGGAAAAAACAAAACAAACAATAGTTGAAAAATGTATCTAATCAACCAGAAGCAAATGTATTTCTAATTCGAGATTATGAATATGGGTCACCCTTTAGAACAAGCAAACACAAGTCAAGCATCGTTCTTCTTAATTTGTTCCAGGTCATTGTTCTCTGCCTGGCTGCAGAACGCTAATGGATCATCTTGATAAAAATTCATTTTTTCATCCATCTGTTATATTGTACTTTTAATGTCAATTTCTCCTAATATATCTTGATTTTGCCCCAGCCCCAGCTGCAAACACACTACATTTTATTAAAATAAAGCCTCATGTCTCGTGTCTCTAAATGAGGGAAATAGCTACAAGATCATTTTCTCCCCCTACATTTGCAGTTTTAAGTTTCAACATATGTTAGCATAATGCTTTCATTCAATACCATTTTTAAAGACAGAGGCCTTTCTGAATCAATTTCTTAGATTCAGAACCAGGTCAAATCAAATAAGCAGTTTATGCATGTAAGAAAAGAGGTATCTGATGGCAACAAATGTCAAAGGCAATAGAGAAGAGATCATTTCATTTGGGAAACAATTCTTAAAGCATAGAAAGTTTTCTTATATCCTAATCAAATGAGAAGATGGAAGGGGTAAAAACCTAATTTTTTCCATAGCTATCTGACAAAACAGACCGATTAAAGTTTTTAAAGTAAGAAATGTGCAGACAGACGACTTCCCAAGTTCATATATGAATTATAAAGCTATATACTCAGAGTGGGAAGATGCTTCTAAGCAAACCCACACCTCAGCAGCCCTTCTCTGGCTGTAACTCCAGACACCAGAGCAAGACCAGGGGAAACTTGGCAGAGAGACAACACTATGACTGCAAATGTGGACACAGAGCCATATAATAGGAGAGGCAAGACAGATAAAGTCAGATGCCAGTTAAAAACGAAGAAACTGAAATATGAATAATTTTAAGGATTTGCCCAATAGTAACATTTGCAACAAAAAAGACAACAAAACTCAGACTGTTGGTCTTGAGTCATAACTTGCAGACCTTGGGATACCTTGAAAGTGTCTTAAGGGAGCATATGACAGAGTCTGTATACAGCAGTGTTTTAGGAAAATGGGTGAGTATAACGCATTGGTTCTCCAATCCACTGAGTCATATCTGCTCAGGGACTTAGGAGAACAGTCTACCAGTTTCTATTCATTCTGGCATTTGGGGGACTCCAAAGATGATTATTGTCCTGTTGCTTCCTGGAATAGAGTCCTTACACCTTCCGATGGTCTACAAAGCCTATGAGATTTGAGGCCTTCCCTGACCTCTCTGCAGACCTTACCCTTCCTCCCATGCTGCTGCCCCAATACTGGCCTTGTTACCACCACAGTACTTTGATTCTAGCTATTCCGTCAAACTGAGAGGCTTCTCTGCACCCCTCACCCCCCAAAGCTTTGCATAGCCAACTCCTTCTCATTTGTTTCTTATTTCAGATGTTTCCTCCTCAAATTGACCTACCCCAACCACCCTATGTAAAATACCTCTCCTCATCACTCTTTACCAGTAGTAATTGTTTGCATTGGGATTAACGCTATTTGATATTTCCTTGTTTGTTTGCTTACTAAGTCTTGCTCCACACAGAACACTCTTAGAATGCAACCTTCTAGAGCAGAAAATGTATCACCAATACCTGGCACGTAATGGAATCTTGACAAATGTTTGAATAAATGTAGCACAAACCCAGACAAACAGATTGGAAGGCAAAACTCCCTTCAATGTTGGTCTGCATGCTGATTTGAAAAAAAAAAAAAAAACGGTTGGGGGGAGGTTATGGAAAACTATTTCTTCCTTCCTGGGATTGTTTCATTACCATTGCCCACTTCCATGAAGCACCCTCTCACCTAGTGTAGTCAGTATTCATCTTTTTATTTGTATGTCCTTGCAAGGCAGTAGCTTTATTATATATTTAAATTTGCCTAAATGATTATATATATAAATATAATATATATTTATATATATATAAAATCCTGTTTCTTTGTTCATTCAGTAACATATTCTTAGACATATTCTCGGTCATAATTTCATATGTAGCATATCATTTCTAGCAGCCGCATGCTGTTCTATAGCATGCCTTCACCAAACCTTACATTTCCCTTCTCTTGTGCTGAGTAACTCCCTGCTGCTATGAAAAGCACTGTGACAAATCTGCTCCTTTATGTCCCATTATGAATGTGAATGGGGATTTCTCTAGGATATCTATCCAAGAATGGAATTTTGGGGTCATAGGGCATTTGTATGCCCTAATTTGACTAAATTCTACATGGAAACCTGCAGTTCCTTGAATTTCTGAATGCCAAATTGCCCAACGCACCTGCCAATTCCAGTTTTCTAATTTGTATGAATCTGATCATTTTAAACTGATAAACCTTTGTTATCCTATTTTTAAAAAGAATTTGTTTAAAAATAGGTTTGAGAACCTTGTTATATGCCATACATATGCGTATATGTCTGCATATTTTTGTATTTATGTTTTTTCCATTCATTTTGTTATTTTTTTCTAGGCTGGTTACCACATTATCTACAAAGAATAACATTCACATCTCCTCCTAAAATTCTAATTCCTCTGGCATATTTTCTTATAATTGAGTGCAAGGCATCTGGTGCACATGAACAATCATTGTGATAACTTGTTTTGAATTTTAGAGGCAATACATGCAACTTCTAAGCATTTTAGTTTTAAAACTAGCTTATTTGTTGTTAATCTTTCCAATTTTCTGATAAATGTATTGAAAGGTATAATACTGTAAAACATTTACATATGCTTTAGCCATGTCCCACAACTTTTGATATGTGTGTTTTCATTGCCCGTTGTTCTTCTTATTTATTTATTTATTTTTTCTTTGAGACAGAGTCTCACTCTGTTGGCCAGGCTGGAGTGCAGCAGCATGATCCCGGCTCACTGCAACCTCTGCCTCTTGAGTACAAGTGGTTCTTCTGCCTCAGCCTCCTGAGTAGCTGGGATTACACGCACTACCTCCCCTGGATCTTTTTTTTTTTTTTTTTTTTTTTTTTTTTTTTTTTTTTTTTAGTAGAGATGGGGTTTCACCATATTAGCCAGACTGGTCTCAAACTCCTGGCCCCAACTGATCCGCCTGCCTCAGCCTCCCAAAGTGCTGTGGTTACAGGTGTGAGCCACCACACCCAGCCCCATTGTTCTAGATATTTCATAATTATTAAGACTTTCTTTGTAATTCAAAATTATTTAGTAATATGCTGCTTATTCTATATGCTTATAGGATTTTAAGACTATATTTATACTACTTATTTCTAATTTGACTGCACTGTGGCCGCAGAACATATTCTGTATAATACTGAGATTTAATTGGTAGTCTAGCACTTGGCCAATTTTTGTCAATGTTTCACATATGTTTGAGAAAAACGTGCATTCTCTGAGCAGTGAGAGTTCATTTAGATTTCTATAATTTTTCTTTATCTTCCAGACTCTAAGTGAACTGTGTTAAATTATGTAGTTATAAATGTTGAGTTTTTTATTTCTTCTGTTGTTTTGTTTCTGTTTATATAATTGTCTATATTAATAGTGCATATATGTTTATGATAGTTATAATTTCTAATGCTTTTGGTTTATTTTTTAATTTTCATGAAATATCCTATGATGCCATAGAAATGTTTTCTGAAACTCAATTTTTTAGATTATGATTGCCACTTAAGCATTTTTTGATGCTGTTGTTTACAATTGCCTGATAGTCTTCAACCTTTCTTTTCCCCAAACATTCTGTGTCTTTCTGTATTAAGAATGTCTTGGCCAGGCACGATGGCTCATGCTTGTAATCGCAGCACTTTGGGAGACTGAGGCAGGCGGATCACAAGGTCAGGAGATCGAGACCATCCTGACTAACACAGTGAAACCCCGTCTCTACTGAAAATACAAAAAATTAGCCAGGTGTGGTGGCAGGCACCTGTAGTCCCAGCTACTCGGGAGGCTGAGGCAGGAGAATGGTGTGAACCCTGGAGGCAAAGCTTGCAGTGAGCCGAGATCGCACCACTGCACTCCAGCCTGGGCGACAAAGCAAGACTCCATCTCAAAAAAAAAAAAAAAAAGAATGTCTTTTTGTTGGGAAACATGTTCCTAGATTTTGTTTTTGCCTTTCTTTTGGTAAGTTTAATTCATTTACATTCATTGTAATTTTTAAATTATGCATCATATTTCATATTTCAATTTACTACATTTTCGTTTTGTTTTTTATTTTCTATTTTCAATTGATATGTCAAATTTATAATCAGTGGTTTAAATTTATACTTTTTTTATTATGGCGGATAACCTTAAACTGATGGCATTTACTAATATTTAATGACTTCTATTGATTTTTTATGATTACAATTATATATTATTTTCCTAAAACAATACAAGTAGCTTAGAGTGGATCTTCAATTGTCCCTATGTTCACTTTTTTGATATTGCTAATAATTCTGGATTGATATAAATCTCCTTCTATTCTTCTTTAATTTTTGTTGATCCTTGCTCTTTTAAAACATAATGAGCTTTACTAAGTGTTTTTATCATTTTTATTTTCTTTAACTCTTGTGACATCCCTCTAGAGTTATTTCTAATATTTGAGTACTTCCTGTAAAAGAGTTTCAATATATGTATTCAATTTACAAAATTTTAAAGACTTTGTAAGCCGGAGTATCTATTTATTGGATCCACAAATTTTAATGACAGCATGATTGGATACAAATCTCTACATGCAGAGAAATTTTTCTCCAATACTTCAAACATATTACTTCATAATTTTCTTGCATCAAATAATGTGATTCACAAATCTGTTAATTAAATTAATTTTTTTTTTCTGTAAGAGGACTATTCTTTCCAGAAGCCCTAACTTTTTTTTATCTGTTATGTTCTTAAATTTTACTGTAACATATGTATCAGTGGGTGAATTATTTAAGATAGATCAGCTATGGTGTAGTAACCCCCAAACATCAGTAACTTAATACAATAAAGGTTTATTTACTTATCACACAAATTTCAATGTAGGTTTACATGGTCTCTTCTCCACCCCATGACTCAAACATCTAGGTTCCTTCCATCTTCACAGGTTCTCATCTCAACAGATGGCCTCCTTGGTTGCAATGAAAGACAAAGAGAGACATTAGAGAATTGCAAGGGATATAGTCAATGACTAATTCTAGGAGTGTCTTATATCAATTCTACCTACAAAAATACTGTAATCTTATTATAAGGAAGTCAGAAATATTATTTCCTTTGGGTCCAAATAGAATACTCCTAGACCTCATGCCATCACAGAATCCAGCTCAAACCCTAGAGTCTCCAGGTAATGCTCAATAATTTCTCTCAGGTCTAGATGTTAAACCTCCTGGTTCTATAAACCAAAACTACAGATAATCCTTTTAAAACTCACATAGAGAGTGGAAAAGGAAGAGGAGAACTGCAATAAATAATCTTATGTGTATAGTAAAAGAATAAAATAAGCAATAAGTAGCCACTGACCCATAACAATTTTGAAATCCAACTAAGTAGACATTAGGAACACACCTACACCAAGATTGGTGAAAATTTATTGGTTTCAACCTATGACGAATTATGTATATTTTAATTTATTTTAGAGCTGCAACATATTTTCCATGTTAGTCAGAACAAGACATGTTTGAAGTTGAAACAAATTAACTTGTCACAGTGACTTACCAGAACAAAAATAAATTTCTTATTTATATCAGCAGCAGCTCTCCTCTATCTGATATCTCAGAGACCCTGGCTTTTTCTATCTTGTGCTGCTGTCATATAAACAAATTATATAAATAAATAGTCCTATTGTCCACTCTAGTGCTTAAAATCTACACGTACATTGCCTCTGAATCATTCCTTACCACCAAGCAACCCATAGAACTTCTGTTAACACTAGCTCTAGAGAACACTGTTATTAATTTAAATCTAAGTCAATTCAGATCCTTAGTATGGCTACCTTATTACGGAATTATGTCTATAGTAATTTCATATATTGCACAAAACATTCCCACTCATTTCTTTGGTATGCCTTTCCCCCAATCTCTTGATTCTTTCTAACACTCTAATTTTTACAAATGTTCCATATTGCAATAGACATCTCTTGTTAGACTACACTAGCCTTGGGTTCTGATCTACTATGGACCTTCTGTTTCCTCATAAACAAGGTTTGATGGCTATATAATCTTTCTCTCCTGCTTTTGTTATTGTTGCTATTTTAGTCTTGACCTTTATCTACTTCCTATTTCTATCATAGCTAGGAGATAGAAAATTCTGTGAGAAATGTCTGTAAGTTAAGTTAATATACCTATAGTAAATATATTAACTTAGCTTACATTGCTTAAAGTTGGAGTTCTTATGCACCCCTTTTTATTTCAAGTCATTACAGACCATAAACACTGTTTATTGATCATATGGTCTTATTTCTCCCAGCCACCTCTCCACTTCTGATATGATACGGAAATGGTAACACTGTATCACTTCATTTATGAGAGGTTAGAAGAGTAATATGATTATAGAGTTAAATATCAACACAATTAAAACATGTATTTGACCAGTGTATTGTTGAGAATACACTGGTCCTGGCCTTATGCTTGGTAGTGAGAATTTAAGGAGGAAAAAGATACAGTAAAAAGGTGCTCTCAATCTAGATTGGAAAGACCCACACATAGCCAATTATTTTTTAAATGAGTCCAATGATAGATGTACGTACTGAGGGCTGTGAGATAGTAAATGAGGGCACCCAATCCATAAGGAAAAAGGTGACCAAGATGAATTTTAAAGGTAGATTTATTAGGTAAGCCCATTTTAAAGAGCAAAAAGAGCATGAGCAGAGACAGATATGAGAAACAGTATGACGCTGACTTCACCCAGCATTAGATATCATGGGGAATGAGTCTGAAGGAAGAAGTGGTGGAAGATGGAGCCAGAGATATTATACAGTCCAAAATCACTAGAGTCCTTCAGTGGCAGGCTAAGGCTCTTAGACTTCAACCCAAAGGGACTGTGAAGTCCTTAAAGAAAATTAAGCAGAAGACTGACCCAGATGATGTAGAGCTTAGATAAACCCTTTGTGCTTCACTCTCCTTACTACATCTGTGCAGAATATTTCCAGAAACAGTCCTTTTTAGAAATCACTTTCTCAGCACCCCTTTGTGTTAAGCATCTGTATTAGGCCGTTCTTTCATTGCTGTGAAAGCATACCTAAGACTAGGTAATTTATAAAGTAAAGAGGTTTAGTTGGCTCACAGTTCTGCAAGTTTTATGTGAAGCATAATTCTGGCATCTTCTTTGCTTCTGCGGAGGCTTCAGGAAGCTTAAAATCATGGCAGAAGGTGAAGGAGAAGCAGCTGTCTCATGATGAGAGCAGGAGCAAAAGAGAGAGTCAGGGCACGGGGGTGGAGGCGCTACACACTTTTAAATGAGCGTATCTCACAAGAACTTACTATCATGAAGATAGCACTAAGCCATAAGGGATCTATCTCCATAATCCAATCACCTCCCACAAGGCCCCACCTCCAGCATCGGGGATTACAATTCAACATGAGATTTGGTTGGGAAGAAATATCCAAACTTTATTAACATCATCTTCTCACCTTCATCAGCCAAATAATCTGAGTAAACAGGCACCCCCCTGCTACCTGACCACAAAAGGACTGTCTGGAGCTCCTTCTTATACCTGCAGCACATCAGTCAGGGCAAACCTCCGACACAGACCAAGAGCAGAGCTCCTCTTTATCACACTGCTCATGGTGAATCCACTCAAGATTTGGTGGAAGTGTATCACATTTACCCACAGGAAAGTCAAACTCTTGGATATTCACCATGTTTCCACATCTAAATATCTTCTGAGTTTCTCATTTATTCACTCCACAAGCATTTGATAAGTTCCTACTATGCCAGCTAAAACCAAGATGAATTTTAAAAGCCAGGTATTGTGAATTTCTCCAGGAGCAGACTCTGAGACAGGATTCCTGTGTATTTAGTTCTTAAGGAAGTGCTCCCAGGAGAATTTCATAAAGGAGTAGAAGAAACAGAGGAGGAAAGAGGTTGAGGTCAAGCAAAGGTGATTTCAGGCAAAGTCCCAAAGAAGAGAGTTATAGCATGATTCTGCATAACACTAGAGTGTAAGTTAAATTCCAGAGCTTACCACAATTCAGAGCAAGAGATCTGGACTTGCATAATCCCACACAACTCAGTCATGGATGAAGCCCTCCCTGAGGGGTGTGCCATCGCAGGAACCTCAGGATCTCTTTGCTGCTCAAAAACCAGCTCTAGTAACCCAGGGTCTCAGGTATAGGTCCTTAGAAACAAAGAAACACCAAAGCTGAAGCATATATATTAAGAAAGGGTAAGAAAGATGTGAATATATCTGAGTAGAATAGCAGTTAGATCTTCTAGGGTCATCAAGAAACTCATAATTTAATGGGGAAGACAAAAATTTGGTCAGAAAGATATACTAAGGAATTTTACACACTCTGAATAGAAAGGGGTATATTACACCATTCAATAAATAAATACTGAAGTGATAACTCTCCTGTCCATAAGAAAGAAGTCTTCACCAAAGTGAAGGCGCTGGCTTTCTCTCTGTGCCACAGTGTTTTATCTTAATACCTTCCAGCAGGTTGAAACTTTATAATTTTATTGACGACTTCTAGTTTACAATCAGCTGCACTACAAAGGAACTCTTGTATTTTGTGTGATCTGTGATCAATGTGACTAGCAGATGTTAATTATTTGTCTCCTTTCTTCACTTGATAAAGCCTTCCTGTCACCAACAATCTTCTTATATTGCAAGTTGCAATTGGTCATAAACATTCAAGTTTACCTATAGGGTTACTTTGAATATTGCTATGACCAATGAATATTTCTTTTATTTTTTTGATTGACAAATAATAATTATATATTTATGAGTTCCATAATAATGTTTCAATACGTATGATGTATAGTAAATGAATTAGCATAATTAGCATATCTACCATCTCAAATATTTATATCTTTGTGTTGAAAATATTCTTTACCCTCCTCCTAGCTATTTAAAACCATATACTTTCAACTGCACTCATCCTAGAGTGGTATAAAACACTAGAATTTATTCCTTCTATCTAGCTGAAATTTTGTATCTTTTAACAAATCTCTCCTTATATTCTCTTCCTTCTACCTTTCCCAGCCTCTAGAATCTTTGTTTTTTTCAATAGAGACAGGATCTCACTATGTTGCTCAGGCTGGTCTTGAACTCCTACTCTCGAGCCATCCTCCCACCTTGGATTCCCAAAAAGCTGGGATTACAGGTGTGAACCACCGTGGCTTGTCCTATTCTACTTTTTATTTCCATGAGATAAACTGAGTTTTGCTTCCATATTTGAGTGAAAACATGCAGTGTTTAGCTTTATGTTACCAGCTTATTTCACTTAACATAATGTCCTCCAGTTTCATCCATGTTACTTCCAATGACAGGGTTTCAATTTTTATGGCGGAATAGTATTCCTCTGTGTGTGTGTGTGTGTGTGTGTGTGTGTGTGTGTATTTCTAACCTCTCACTTGTCACTAGAACCAGAACCTCTTTGTTTTATATGTTTATCAATGTCAAATTGCAGATCACAAATAAAATAATTTTTATTGATTTTCACAAGTTATGGTACTGCTTTCAACCTTGTCCAGAGTTTCTTACCATCAGTGTATAACTCATGCCTAAAGATGAAATGCCTGTTTACATGTTTAACATGAACATCACAGTGAGGTTGTTTTCTTTCCTAATTAATTGATTATGTTCCAAATAAAATCAGACAAGATTAAATGACTCTCCCCAAAATGCTCCTTATTTTAATTGCATATATTTTGACTTGAAAATTGTCTCATCTCTGGAGGACATAAAATTGTATTCAATTACTCATCAGAGCACAAGAAATTGGAGTCCTTCAGAATCCACAATGTGGATTCTGAATCTACCATCTCACACCAGTTAGAATGGCGATCATTAAAAAGTCAGGAAACAACAGATGCGGGAGGGGAGGTGGAGAAATAGGAACACTTTTACACTGTTGGTGGGAGTATAAATTAGTTTAACCATTGTGGAAGACTGTGGCAATTCCTCAAGGATCTAGAACTAGAAATACCATTTGACTCAGCAATCCCATTACTGGGTAAATACCCAAAGGATTATAAATCATTCTACTATAAAAACCCATGCACACATATGTTTAGTGCAGCACTATTTACAATAGCAAAGACTTGGAACCAACCCAAATGTCCATCAATGACAGACTGGATAAACAAAATGTGGCACATACACACCATGGAATGCTATGCAGCCACATAAAAGAATGAGTTCATGTCCTTTGCGGGGACATGGAGGAAGCTGGAAACCATCATTCTCAGCAAACTAACACAGGAAAATAAAATCAAATACTGCACATTCTCACTCATAAATGGGAGCTGAACAATGAGAACATACAGGCACAGGGAGGGGAACATCACACACCGGGGCCTATCAGGGGATTGGGGACTAGGGGAGGGATAGCATTAGGAGAAATATCTAATGTAGATGACGGGTTGATGGGTACAGCAAACCACCATGGCACATGTATACCTATGTAACAAACCTGCACATTCTGCACATGTATCCCAGAACTTAAGGATAATGATAAAAAGAAAATTGGCGTAAGAAATTTAGACTTCATATTTGTTACAATTAAGATGACATATTTCTGGAAAATATGATTTCCTCACAGGGTGACTTCTCATGTGCTCAAATAAACATTAGTTGTGTGATTGTGTTTATTTCCACAAATTTCCAGAGGGGTTTTGGGGTAACTTATAAGGTATCTTAAGAGCTGATAGGATTAGAAACATTAAAGGTAGGAATAAAGAATGTTGGTGAACAAGGGCATGGGCAAGGAACCAGTTAAACCATGAGGAAGCATCTTATAATGGCCTACAGAAGTACTGGGATAAAACTAGCAATTAATTGAGCAAGTTAGAATGTTCTTATGATCTGAGGGGAAACAGATTTGCTGCAAAAGCAATACAAGTAAAAACCAGTATCTATTAGATGTAAGAGAATATTAATTTCTGATTGTACAACTTTTAACAAGGTTAGGATGGCTTCCACACACTTGGAAGAAAAATTGAATTCTATTAATGTTGAGTGAGGACCAGCTGAGGAACCCAAAGCACTTCTCATTTTACAAAGATAGGAACATTTTAAAAAATTGAAATGGGCAGTTTTGTGGCACCCTGATGAGGTGCATAAATTATCCTAAAGAAAGCTAAATGAAGCCAAAAGAGAGATCTAAAAGGAGGGGTTTTAGGTTGAAACAAATGTGCATATCTTAACATGGGTGTGTGAATTGTTTGGAGTTAAAGAATTAGTTATTCATAGATGCATATATAATATCCTCTTTACAATGAGTTAGCTCAGTTGCATGGAAAAATGTGGAGCCTCCTTCTACTGGATTGGATGAATTGAATCTATAAGTAAATCGTACTGTGAGTTAATCACAAATTTAGCTCTAAACTTCCTAGCAAGCAACATAAAAACAGACAACTTTTACCTTAAATGATTTGAAATACTGACGAACTAAAAATAGGATAATGGCACAGATGAATTACAACTTTCCTTGATACTAAGATCCTATAGGAATTTATCCCAATGGTTGTTATAAAAGAGAGAGAGAGAGTTTGTGATATGATGAATAAACTGACCTACACAACATCCTTTCTATAAACCTCACTAAGGTTTTTATAAGGGCATTTCTCATAACATCAAAATAGGCTAAATAGATATTACAGCAAAATGAAATTCAGTTTTAAAATATCCTTCAAGGCAAGGTCTTGAATAAAATTATCTTGTTATTTTATGTGATCCATGTGTATGTTCAAGGCTATCTGAGGAAGAGACAGACCGATGTATCTCAAGCAATCCTCCCTGAATATCATTCCCCTTACCTGATCTTTGAGCAAAGGTGGAATAGTAGTGGTGAGCTTGACATTGTCTCTCCCTGTGAGATGCCCAGAGTTTGGCACATCTGTGATTTCTGTTGCATGCAGACTTGTGTGCTGGGAAATCAGCAAGCCAAGCTCAGGGGAAATAAGCTTTTTCGGGAACTGAAGAGCCAGATTGTAACAAATGCCTGGAAGCCAGCCTGTCCATTTCCACCTAGACAGGGGATTAGGAAGAACTTTCCTGGAGTGGGATTGACTCAGAAAATTGTTTCCAATCCGCTCACATGACTCACTAATTAAGGCTTTCAAATCCCTCTCTATATGATTGTGGAAAAAAAGACAAGGCTAAATAGATATCCATGTAGGACAAAAACAAACAAATTTTTAAAACCACTTTGGTAAATCACCTGCCAAGTATCTAAATTTGGACTATTCTACTTCCTAAAGGATCCTCCAAGGTAAAACTATTTGGGAAATGTTCAACCTCCTAAGGCAATTTATTAAATGAATTGATAAGATTATAAGCAATGTAAAGTGAACCCCTAGAATTCCCCACTAATTTATAACTCGCCCATCAGTGTATAAAAGTCTCTAGCTAATCCTGACCCTTGGATGTGTACACTTAAAAGGGTAATTGTGCTATATTTTCCCAGAAGGAAACTTTTCTGTTTACCCGATAATTTCATTTCTAGAAATTTACCCTGCACATATACATGTAAATGTGTGAAAAACTGTACTAACTAGAATGTCTGCTCCAGCAAGAAACTGGAAGCTATTTTAATGTCTGTCCATAGAGGGCTGATTAAAGGTGGGGAATTCTGTACTGTCATCAGAGAGGATAAATCTATTATATATTGGCTGATGGAGAAATAATATAAATAGATTTATTAAATGGCAAATGAGTAAAGTGCACAAGTGTTAATGGTATAACTAGTGTGTGTGTGTGTGTGTGTGTGTGTGTACTGAAAAACTATTACAGCAAACTGTAAATAGAGGGAGGAACATTGGTAAATGGCAAACCACATTTAAACAGCCCATCTAAGCCTCTCAACAACAAAATCTGTGCTCTTTGCACCACATGAAAGAGTAGACACATTTGGCCTCATTTTCAAAGGACACACACAGCTATTAAATGGCACGTGGGCCTTCATCAGATAGCAAGGCCCACACACACTCTTTCCTTCTACATATTACTTTCTACAATCATTCAGTTTTCTTTGAGTGTCTTTTTTTAAATTGCTATAGAAATGTATATCCTAAGAACCAAACCCATCTCAACCTCTTTCAAGCCATGCTTTTTCTGGCAAAGGGCCTCATTTGTAGCTTTTATTGCCTCAGTTCTTGATTTATCACCACACCCTGGGCTGTCCTGTTGGGTGAAAGGTCTGGCTTTTGATCTCAGTATAAACATCCCATGACTGCTCTTGTCCATCTTCAACAACTCCTTTATTTTCTCAGGATTATCATTCAGAAACAGATAAACACTTACACAAACACTCAATTTGCCTGAAATACTCACATTGAGCTTACATTTAATAAAACTTCACTCATGATATCAAACTTATGCACTCTGTACAAAGCTTTAGGGAGTTTTTGACTTATCACATAAGGGCTTTATTTTTATAGGGGTTTTGTATCAAAATCACTGAATGAAGTAAAAATCAGATATGGCTCCATGCAAACTTGAACAAGCACAAGATAAAGTCGTTGGCTTACTTAAGGGACCTGTTTAACCAAAATAGTGATAATCTTAGAATCATACTGATTATAGTAGTTACTCACCCTGTAGAAAGAACAAGGGAAATAGAACTGATGGAAGGATGAGCAAATTCAGTTAGGACACTTAGGATAATTTGCAAAAGTTCTTCAAAAGCTAGAAAATTTCTTTCTTTCTTATTATATTTTAAGTTTCGGGGCACATTGCAGAACACGCAGTTTTGTTACATAGGTATACACGTGTCATGGTGGTTTGCTGCACCCGTCAACCCGTCACCTACATTAGGTATTTCTCCTAATGCTATTTCTCCCCTAGCACTCCACCTACCGACAGGCCCGGTGTGTGATGCTCCCGTCTCTGTGTCCATGTGTTCTCATTGTTCAACTCCCACTTGTGAGAACATGCAGTGTTTGGTTTTCTGTTCTTGTGTCAGTTTGCTGAGAATGATGGTTCCCAAGCTAGAACATTTCTAAAATTCAGTTGATGATGGGGAACAAAGAGCAAAACACACACTGCGATGCTAAACTCTTTTTTGTATTCAACATCAGACTTGTTGCCAAAACAAAGCTGTAGTCTATTTATTCTCAATGTAATATTTAATGTTTTTTGTAACTTGTGCCAACCATTGCTTCTGTTTTTACTGGTAGAACATTTAAGCTTATTTGGATGCAATTATGATGATGTGTGCCTAAAGACAATGCTATATTTGTAGTTGATCCATAGATCTCTTACTTCCCCAAAACATGGCGTATGCCACAATGCTATGGATGTTCCATCAATATTTGTCTTTGGATTATAACCACAAACATAAATTTTCTTCACTGTTTAAATTTTAAATGTATTTACAGTGGTATTGGTAATAATGTCAGATGTGTGTCTTTGACTGGACAAAACTCCCCAAGCTTTCCCCTGATTGTATTTAACAAATGATAAGAACAATCAAACAATTATTGGAATCATCCTGTTTTTTAATTGTTTCTTTTCTGTTAATTTGAAAGATGAGACATTATCAGATGTTTATAAAGGTCTTTTTTTCCTAATGGAGTCAACGCAGTCACAGCTATGCTTCTATTTTTTAATTTACTCATTTTGGGGACACGCACAAGAAAAATTGAATTAAAAATGAGGAAAACAAATTTAGAATAATAGTCAATTGATCTAAATAAAAAGCCATGTTTCACACTTTCTGTAATTGGGAATGTTAATTTGTCATGTGTTGGCAGAGGCTGCAGTCAGTGATATTACTGTGGCCCTCATGGTGGATATTTAAATGTCAACAAATATTTTAGGCAAGTTCCACAGTTATCATCAGTTTTCTAGAGAAATGAAAATCTAATTCCAAATGTTTCATTAAACATGCACTTTTGGTTTTGACTAATCATTTTCAAAATAAAAGCTTATTCCAAAAAAAGAGATTGTCAAAAATAAAATAGTGTTAATGAGTTATGCCACAATATAATGGCAAGGCTACTGCAGCAAGGAAAAGGAGTCAAATTACTCTCTAGACACTCTTTGGAACTCTAGACACTCTGAAGATCAGTTACTACAGCTGCAGGTAGTTCAGGAATACCTGGCCTGTAATTCCTCCTGTTCCTCACTGACCCTACTGACTGGTGAACGCAAGTGACTGACAGGAAAAGCAACCGCAAGTACTTCTCCTATCTCTACTGGAGAGCAGAACAAATTAGCTGTCCCTACCAACCTTCGCATCCAAATATTTCATTTTGCTAGTAAGTGCCATGCATGTTGTCTTTAAAAAGGAGGTCTTATTTTGTTACTGGAAGGAGCAGGAAAAGAGAGGCAGGGTATCACTGGCTGTCATTCAAAAATCTGTTAAGGAGCTATCTCTGTTAACTGTATACTATTAGACATGATGGCAGCAAAGCAAGTTTTACATAAATCCAACATGATTATCTGGACGTTCACAGAGTATCTAGTAAACTGGAGTGTGGCCTCTCTTTGGACCACAGAACCCACTCACATGAGATGCAGCAGTGGGCACATGACAACTGGTCCATTCATAGAAGCTGCTAGCCTAATGAAATGATGGTAGGGCTTCTTTAAAGACCAACCTAATGTGCCAACCTTCCAATGACACCGAAAAAATGCAGCATGTGGCTTAAATCAACAGTATATGGGGTTCTTTTCTCCAGTAGGTAGACTACACAAGTCCAGGAACCTAAGTACGTAAGTAGCCTCACCATCATTCTCATTGACCCAGTTGGAGAATTTACCCCTCTTCTCCTCACAAATCTTAGCTCAAAAGTGTAGACTTTCTGGTTGTCAGGAAGGGGAACATTTTCACAGGGTAGAAAGGAAGTCTGCCACCAATTTAAGCCTCTTGTCATCTTGGGCTTTTCATGCCTTTACACGGCGGGCAAAGAAAAGAATTTCCATCTTGGCAGAGGTAATGGACTCTAAACATCCCAAGGAGGTGGGATTGCTGCTACAGAGGGGAATAAGGGAAAAAATATTAGGAGATCTACTGGTATCTCCATGCCCAAATTTACTGTAATTGGGCAAATAGAGGCACCAGGGCTAAAGACTGAAAGCAAGGTCAGGGAAGAAATGGCTAATAGTGAACTAATAATACCATCTGTCACAGCAAGTTAAACAACAAAAAAAGAAAATCATTTTGATGTGCTCTGGATTGGAGTAAACTTCCTCCAGGTTTTACTTTGGGCTTTTAATTACTTTCCATTATCATTAATAGATGCCTTACTAGAAGCATTAATTCTCATTTATCCTCTTATAATACTAGAAAAATGCCAGATAAAGTTGCCCAGGCTCAACATAACATTGGAGAAAGAGATTAGAATGCTGCACAGATTATTATTTTTTATAGAATTGCTATCAAGACAAATTGAATTTCATTGCCTGAAATGAATTTTTATGTTTTTACAGAGAGGGGACAAATAGGTCTCAGCCATTACAAAGTACATGGCAATGACATAGTTGGAAGAAATCAAACATATTTTTTATACATGAGATTTACTGCTATCTTTGAATGAGTGTTAGGAGGTTTGTGTCAAGGTCCAAAACATGATTCATCACTGCAGAGTACACATGACAAAATTAAGATTACTATGTTTCAATGTAAAGAGGCTAATTCTCATAATCACAGCTATTTTTCAAACTCAAATATCAAGATAGAGGAAACCAAAGGTATTGAGAGGTCTCCAGTAATGATTCCACCCTGAAATCCAGATATGATTAACAATATTGATTATTATGAATATTAAACAGGGTTTCCTTAAAAACCTGAAGGTTGCTGAAGATGTAAGCCATGGAAAGTAAGAAATGTCTTTGTCTTTTCACTATGGAGGCTGACCTAGCTGTGTTATGCTGAGTTAATCCTACCCAAGATGTATCCTTCCACTGCTGGAGGGCCACCAAGGCTAGTCAGATGCTTCTCATTAGACAAATCAGACTGTCTCAGCCTGACTGGTGTTGGACTGGGGGAGGATATTTGTGGGTGATTTAAAAAAAAAAAGGATTGAGTATTTCTCCCAGGTTTTTAGCTTAGTCTACTAACTGGAAAATGATGTCATTTGCTGAAACAAAGGGAGCTGTGAAAGAAAATGTGTCATAAATCCATTGCATATATACCTGCCTACTTACTACTCTGAGCTAAAAGCTCTGCTTTTTTGTTAGGTTCTGATGATGGACTATTTCAAAGATAAATACTTACCTTTCTCTTCTGTAATTTTCACATTGAGACTGTCCTTCTGGAACATTCCAGATGGTGATTTTGCAGCTTGTTTTCTCCTTTCTCTGGATTCAGCAGAGTGTCTGCATTCATTCTTGTAATTTTTTAAAAAATTCTTCTAAGGAACTTGTGGTAGTATTATCTCTAATTACAACTAACTTCTCTCAAACTAAAGTGGATGTGTGAATTTGCAATATGATGTTTCAAAGGCCATACTTAGTGATAGGAAAGAAAAGGCAAAAACAGAAACTTTCTTTTCATGTAAGAACAAAGAGAAGTGACATATCCAGTACCAGAAGGGGGCTTTTTGATGGCCAAGAAAATATATTATAATTAGAAGATAATTACAACTTTCTGTTTTCAAATATCAATTCTATCACTTCCCTTTACTCACTTCAGTTTTGTTCCTTTATATCTCTAAAGTTGATCTTTGGTGAATGAGATTTTCTCTTCCTTGATAATCACTGCAAAGGTCTTGGTCCAGAAAGCTGAATGCACCTATCTTTGAACATATGTTAGGTGAGAAGATGAGACCTAACCTTTACTTTTTTTTTAATCCAACACTGTCCCAAGGAAGTGGGCCACTCAAATTGAAGGCCAGAAGTAAAATCAAGCAAATAATGTTATGATCTAACCATGAAGATTTCACTGATATTGGTCTTAAGACATTATATTCTTGAGGAATTGCCACACTGTATTCACAATGGTTGAACTAGTTTACAGTCCCACCAACAGTATAAAAGTGTTCCTATTTCTCCACATCCTCTCCAGCACCTGTTGTTTCCTGACTTTTTAATGATCACCATTCTAACTGCTGTGAGTTGGTATCTCATTGTGGTTTTGATTTGCATTTCTCTGATGGCCAGTATTGATGAGCATTTTTTCATGTGTCTGTTGGCTGCATAAATGTCTTCTTTTGAGAAGTGCCTGTTCATATCCTTTGCCCACTTTTTGATGGGGTTGTTTGTTTTTTTCTTGTAAATTTGTTTGTGTTCTTTGGAGATCCTGGATATTAGCCCTTTGTCAGATGAGTAGATTGCAAAAATTTTCTCCCATTCTGTAGGTTGCCTGTTCACTCTGATGGTAGTTTCTTTTGCTGTGCAGAAGCTCTTAAGTTTAATTAGATCCCATTTGTCTATTTTGGCTTTTGTTGCCATTGCTTTTGACGTTTGAGACATGAAGTCCTTGCCCATGCCTATGTCCTGAATGGTATTACCTATGTTTTCTTCTAGGGCTTTTGTGGTTTTAGGTCTAACATTTAAGTCTTAATCCATCTTGAATTAATTTTTGTATAAGGTATAAGGAAGGGATCCAGTTTAAGCTTTCTACATATGGCTAGCCAGTTTTCCCAGCACCATTTATTAAATAGGGAATCCTTTCCCCATTTGTTGTTTTTGTCAGGTTTGTCAAAAATCAGATAGTTGTAGATGTGTGGTATTATTTCTGAAAACTCTGTTCTGTTCCACTGGTCTATATCTCTGTTTTGGTATCAGCACCATGCTGTTTTGGTTACTGTAGCCTTGTAGTATAGTTTGAAGTCAGGTAGCGTGATGCTTCCAGCTGTGTTCTTTTGGCTTAGGATTGTCTTGGCAATGCAGGTTCTTTTTTGGTTCCGTATGAACTTTAAAGTAGTTTTTTCCAATTCTGTGAAGAAAGTCATTGGTAGCTTGATGGGGATGGCATTGAATCTATAAATTACCTTGGGCAGTATGGCCATTTTCACTATATTGATTCTTCCTATCCATGAACATGGAATGTTCTTCCATTTGTTTGTGTCCTCTTTTATTTCACTGAGCAGTAGTTTGTAGTTCTCCTTGAAGAGGTCCTTCACATCCCTTGTAAGTTGGATTCCTAGGTATTTTATTCTCTTTGAAGCAATTGTGAATGGGAGTTCACTCATGATTTGGCTCTCCGTTTGTCTGTTATTGGTGTGTAAGAATGATTGTGACTTTGGCACATTGATTTTGTACCCTGAGACTTTGCTGAATTTGCTTATCAGCTTAAGGAGATTTTGGGCTGAGATGACAGGGTTTTCTAAATAGACAATCATGTCATCTGCAAACAGGGACAATTTGACTTCTTCTTTTCCTAATTGAATACCCTTTATTTCTTTCTCCTGCCTGATTGCCCTAGCCAGAACTTCCAACACTGTGTTGAATAGAAGTGGTGAGAGAGGTCATCCCTGTCTTATGCCAGTTTTCAAAGGGAATGCTTCCAGTTTTTGCCCATTCATTATGATATTGGCTGTGGGAACTAGAAACACCATTTGACCCAGCCATCCCATTACTGGGTATATACCCAAGGCATTATAAATCATGCTGCTATAAAGACACATGCACACGTATGTTTATTGCAGCCCTATTCACAATAGCAAAGACTTGGAACCAACCCATATGTCCATCAATGATAGACTGGATTAAGAAAACGTGGCACATATACACCATGGAATACTATGCAGCCATAAATTAGGGTGAGTTTGTGTCCTTTGTAGGGACACAGATGAAGCTGGAAACCATCATTCTCAGCAAACCATCACAAGGAAGAAAAACCAAACATCACATGTTCTCACTCATAGGTGGGAATTGAACAATGAAAACACTTGGACACAGGAAAGGAAACATCACACACCGGGGCCTGTTGTGGGGTAAGGGGAGTGGAGAGGGGGGAAGGATAGCATTAGGAGATATACCTAATGTAAATGATGAGTTAATGGGTGCAGCACACTAACATGGCACCTGTATACATATGTAACAAACCTGCACTTCGTGCGCATGTACCCCAGAACTTAAAGAGTGTGTGTGTGTGTGTGTGTGTGTGTGTGTGTGTAAAAGACATTACATTCTTACAAAAAATTGCCAGGCCTTTATGGTCTTCTAAGGATTGGCAGCCCTTCAAAAAGAAAAAAGGAAGAAAAGAAAGACAGTATTACAATAAGCTAACCAAACAACAGAAAGCTATTAATAACATGTTTCACAAAGTCCTTTCATATATGTTAATTCCCTTAAACTTGACAGCAGCCTTTTCTGAAGCAAATGCTGGAGAGAACCAGAGGAGATCAGAAAGGCTATAAAAGTCACACACTTAATACTGGGGAAGGCAGTATTCAGATCTAATTTGATATCTCAGGATCTTGCTCCTACTACTTTTTCAAGAAGAGAAAAGAATAAGCTATAGATTCTGGTCTTAAAGGCTTTGGAGAATATTAAATGTAATTATTTTCAAAAGAGGAGATAAAGTCTGCCCACCACAAATGTGAGAACTAAACTCTTACCTAACACCTACTGGGAGTATATTAGTCAGAGTTTTTCAGAGAACCAGAAACAATAGGATGTGTGTAGATAGATAGATAGATAGACAGACAGACAGACAGACAGACAGATAGATAGATAGATAGATAGATAGATAGATAGATAGACTCTTATAAGGAATTGGATCACAGAATTAAGGAGACTGGCAAATCCAAATCTGCAGTGCAGCCTCAAGGCTTAGAAGAAAAATTGTGCAGTTTCTCTTAGAGAGCTAGCAGATGGAGACCCAGGAGAGCTAAGGATGCAGATGAAGTCTGAAGACTGTCTGCTGAAGAATGATTTCTTGTTCATGGAAGCTGGGTATTTTATTCTATTCAGGCCATAAACTGATTGAATGTCCACACTGTGGAATGTATCTACTTTACTCAAATTTATCCATTTACATGTTAATCTCATCTAAAGAAATAAAACTCCCAGAATAACATATGATCTATCTGGGCACCCTGCAGCCCAGCCAAATTAACACATAAAATTAATAATCACGGTGACCCACAATATAAACTAGCTAAGTGGAAAAGTCTACATTTTGGAGTCAGGTAAGATAAAAGGGCATATGAAAAGCAAATATATTAAGATATAGACCTGTATGTGCACGTGTGCATGCATGCTTAGCATGGAAAAAAACAAATTTCATCTCTATCCTTCTCAAGAACAACCTGCTAGGGCTCAAAAAGCACATATCAAGCAACACTATCCAACTGTATGTTAACGCTTCTCTCAAGGCATTATTTACATCAAAAGGAAGATGCTCTCCCCATTGAGGCAAAAGCCTCCAGAGAATTGCAATTATAAATGAGACTTAGGGCTTATCTAGTCAAATCTGTTGCCCAACACAGAAATCCTATCTACCTGTCTCATAAGCAGTTCTTTGGCTCCTGCTAAGTGCTTGTAATGAATGTAAGATCACCTCACCAGGAGACCTCTCAGGCCTGCATTAAGTAGCGCTAGTTATTAAAAACCTTTACTTTGAATGCAAACCTCCTTCTCTGTAACTTTTACTTGCATCTGTACTCCGGAGCCAAATTCTACAAAACTACATTGTAAATGCCTACTTATTTAATGGATAAATATTGTTCTTCATGACTTCGTCTTCTTGCCTGGCTTCCTTTGGACTTATCACCATCAACTCTAATTTTCACTCAGTATATCAAGCATTACAGTCCTCAAATATGCCGTCTTCCAGATCCGTCTCTATGCTTGGTCTCTACCCATTTCAAGGAAGAAAAATGCAGAGATCATAATTACACAAGATATTGTGGAAGGAAACTCACTGAATCATCACTAGAAGAAGCACTGGACTGAATAGCCCTAGCTCAGAAATTATTTTCCAAACTAGAGAGGACTGACAAAAGGGTTGCTGAGTTAGAGAATAATGACAACAGCTTAGAAAAGAAGCTCTATTCCTTCCAGAGTCTCCATTGTAACAGGACTGTAAGTTAATTATCAATGGTTTCCAAGGGTTACTAGAGCCTACTTAACAGGCATATTGTAAGAATACAATGAGATGTCAAATACAACACACACAGAACAGTACCTAGCATAAAGAAATCACAAATAATTGTTAAGAGAACATAAGTGAGAGAGAAAATGAAAATATAGACACATTCCAGCAACAGGGAATGTAGAGTGTCTGTCTGGCTTCAGCTACATTGGTCTTCCTGTCTTCTACAGAAACTAACTTCACCAATTGATGTAAAAACTATGGACTTCTGAATATTTATATTATTTTCTGTTTATTAAATCTCTTTCTCTAGCATGACACTGTCTGATCTTCCATTTCATTTCTTCTTCTTTTCTTGAATAAATATTCATTCAGCACCAACCAAACACCAAGTATTATATAAGATCATGGTAGGGTTTGGACGGGTCTAAGTTTCGGAGAATGAATTTCTAAAAAGCTAGAGAGATAATGAGTGAGTGAATACTCAAGGGTGGTGTATGATAAACAGGAAGAAGTTTCTTCTTAACCTGATACATGGTAAATCAAACTCTACCTGGTAGTAGAAAAAGCATTCTTTATGTCTGAGTGAATGTTTTGTAGTCAGAGTCTATACACTTTAAAGCACAAAGGGAGAGTTGTGTATGTGTGTTATCTACAGTGATGAGAATTTCTGATAGTCAATTTATTGGTACATATACTTGACAAATTCCATGAAAATTGTAGTGACTTAAAATATTTATTATCTCACAGGTCTGGGGTCAGGAAACCAGCTGTGGCTTAGCTGCATCCTCTGGCTCACGGTCTCTCACAGGCTCCAATCAAGGTGATGGGCAGAGCAGCACTCACCCCAAGGCTTAACTCGGGGAGGGTCTGCTTCCATGCTCACTCACATGGCTAATCACAGGAGTCCATTTCTCATGGGCTCTGAGAAGAGGAGCCTCAAGTCCCAACTGGCTGTTGGCTAGAGGCTACCTTAGTTCCTTGCCATGCAACTCACAATGTGGCAAAAGGCATTCTCAGAGCAAGAAGGCAAGAGAGTTCTAGTAACTTGGAAGTCACAGTCTTTGCCATATACTGTTTGTTAGAAACAAGTCATTAGGTCCTTCAGCCCACACTTAAAGGGAAGGGACTATGCAAAGACGTAAGTTCTAAGAGGTGGGAACCATTCAAGGCCATCCTAGAAGGCTACCTACCAGAGTCCATTGAGCATTACATGAAAGCGAGTCATTAGCACGTCACCATGTCAGAATATTGCCTAAAGGACCACCCAACTGGAGATTCATAGTAACTTCCATGTTTTCTTTTCCCTCTCATATTCTTGCTCTCATGCATTCTGTGCTTGTTGAGTAGTGTTGGTAAAGAGGCTGGGAGATTTTTTTTTAAAAAAAGCATCTAAATATTTGGTCTCTCTAATCGGAAATGCATTTAGGTTCAGTGGCTTATACCTTAGAGAGTTGGATCACAGAAATAATGCATGGAGGTTTAACTAGAAATTCCAGATATTTTTTCTAGTTTCTGTCTTCTGAAATTGTCCTGGAATTCAGAAATGCTGTGTATTGATAAAGAACAACAGAAGCACTCCAAAATCATGACATCCCCTCACACACACATACACACACACACAATCAAGAAGATACACGAGAGATAGTTATAGATGATATACATAAAAATGATATAGATAATATATAGATATATGATGATGATGGTGGTAATGGTGATGAAGAATTGATACAAATTAGTAGCAAATGAAAAAAAAATTCATTTCATTTTAGAAGAAAATCATTTTTCTTCCTCCTTGGCTTTCTAAAAATCAGGGAGTTGATATTTTAAGAGATTTCAAGGAAGCATAATTTAAGAACTAACAAGACCTCATATCGTTGTTTGAATTTGAGGGAGTATAAAATAAAATAGAGTGAAACATGAGTACCAAGATTTAGCAACCATTGACTGCCATGTAAAGAAATTTGAAATTTATTTAGATGACAGTAAGGTATCATTACAGGGTTAAGCTTTATGAAAATAATGAAAAGGAAGAGAGGGAAATGAGTGAGACTAGAGGCAGAGACTAAGCAGGAGTTTTTGGCTTTAATTAGGACCAAAAGAAAAGAGAGCACATGTTACGTGGCACTCACTGTAAAGCTTTCTCATATATTGATTCACTTAACTTGAAATAACCCCGTGAGGTAAATTCTGTTCTTATAGCCTTTCCATTTTACAGATGAGAAAACAAAGCACCAAAAAGTTAAGTAGCTTGCTCGAGTAATGGGACTAAAAATGGTAGATCTGTAATTCCAACCCAAGCAGCCTAACTCCAGAAACTATATTCTGAACCATTAGCCCATGTTATGTTCTAGTAGTGATGATGAAAATGAGACAGAACTTAGAGACTGGCTAAGATAGTGAGGGAAGGAAGGAGAATCTTGGTTAAATTCCAGGTTTCTGTGTTAGATGTCTTGGAGAATTATAGTGTCATTAGGTGAGAGGCTATCGTGACGGCAAAGATGTTGCAAGAGGCAGGGAAAGAAAATAAATTTAGTTTTGAAAATTGAATATTCTGTAAGACGTCCAAGTGGAGATGTAGAAAAACAAGATTTGCATACAAAGCTAGAGGTCTGGAAGGATGACAGCTAAAAATAATCATTTGTGATCATGCAGGAAATGGACCGCTACTCAAAAACCTTATTCTTTCTTGTTAGACACACTCTAGACTACATTTCCAAGCCTCCTTTGCATTCAGATGTGGCTGTGTGACTAAATTCTAGCCAAGGAAATATGATTCAAAGTGACAGATACCACTCCAGAACTGATGCATAAAAAATCTCCCTCGTGCAATCCTCCATACACGTTCTTGGTGACCTTGAAGGCACTATGTTGAAGATTGTGGAAACACAAAATGAAAAATGACTTTATGTGAGTGAGAAATAAACTTCTTTATAATATTTGGAGTTGGTTTGTTGCTTCAAGTAATACTAACCTAACTAGTAAAAATGCATCATCAGGGGATACTTGGGTGTAGAAGGAGCATAGTCTCAGTATGGAAATGCTAAGTTGGTAAACATATCTGGTCCCCCTGATGAGACAAATAATGTACAGCAAATGTTTTTTTGCTCAATATGGGACTGAGTTCCATGAAAGTCTGCAAAAAGCTGCAGAAGTATCAAGTGCAAAAGGCTAGACAGCTTCCCAGGCAAGTCCACACAAAGGGCAATACCCTACTGAATTCACCACAGTCTGAGCTTCATATCCACAATCTCAAATTCTTGATTTGTCAGCTCCCAGAACTGAGATCATATTAACCAGTCTAGTGAAGCCAATGTATCAACCTGATGCCTATTTATTATCTTTCAATGAGAAATGTAGCCTTCAAGTAGAGCAAACTCAGGTAGGCTGATCAGCACTTTCTCTCCCTGTAGACTTGCCATGGGAAGCTAAATTACACCAAAAGATTGCTGAGTAAGCATAGATTTCCATCAAACATAATTATTCATAAGATTTGAGAATAGTAAGGCACCAGACTAAAAGGGTCTATCAGGCTCTGGAGTTTGAAAGATCTCATTGGAATTTCAATTCTGACACATACTAGGCATTTCAAAGTGGGGAAGTCATCCCACTTTCCTTTGGTGGCAATACTAAATGTATCTAGTATCTATCTAGTGTCTAGTATAATAATAAATGTATCTAGTAGAACTGCTGTAAGAGCAAACTAAAATACTGTATATTAAAGCACTCAGCTAAAGTCTTATGAAAACTATTGATTAATGTATACTGCCATTATTATAATGATGATCAATATAATTATTATCCATCTGCCCAAGGGCATGTTCAGAGGTCACATTGTTCCCTGCCCCAAACCAGGCTCCCGTGAGATCTTCTAAACATGCCTATGTCTCCTTTCTGATGGATATAGTGCTCCATAGATATACTGAGAATCTCAGCCAAAATCAAATGAGTAGGGCATGAAATACCCTGTAGCAATAAAAAATGATACAAATGTATATTTAGTATTTCAAAATCATATGTTTTGTCCATTATAAAAACAGCTTCCATGCTTAATTATGATATGGTGTGTTCTCTAATCTTTCTGAATAAACCAATAGTAAGTCTGTAATCAGAAAATGTAACTCTAAGCTGTATTTATTGGAATATCAGGAGTAGGGTTTTTAAAAAGCTCTGTGCATGAATATAATGACCAGCCAAGATTGTAAACTATCACTTTAACTGAAAACTATTTAGAGGAAACAAGTATTAAATGATACTTTGCACAGTTGAATGTAAGGTTTCTTTGTGACAATCCTATGATTTCCATACTATTATTATAAACTCTCACTTTTATGAGTGATGAAACTGAAGATCAGAGAGGTTGAGTAACTTGTCCACAAATATACAGCTAATAATTGGCAACTGCTATCTCGGGTCAGTACTCACCATAGCCTCCGTACTAAGTAGCTTCTTGATAAGAAATGTATAAAACCAGAAAGTTTAAAATATTGGCACACACACTGTGAATTTAAAACTGTCTTCACCTTTCTTCCCAAATATCTTAAGCTTGTTTCATCTTTGGAATGGACACTTATAGCTTTGGAGTTAGAAAAAGAAAGGAGAAAGGAGTGATGAAGAAAAAATAAAAAAAATATGAGGAAAGACCTCCTTCAGATCTGTCTGTGACATTTCAGAAGAAGAGGAGCTAAACAAAAGTTATCCTTCCTTCTCTAGCAGTCATATTACTCCCCTATAGTCAATCAAATACATCTGTTAAATTTCACAGACTTACCAGAAAGATAAATAAATCAAAGGCTAACATTTTCGGAAATGAGAACTGTCAAGAATAAGTGAAATAATGTTCCCAGTTGAAACCCCCAAAACAGTTTTTAATTCAGTTGTTCGTAAAATATTTGTGAGGCTCTGGATCAGCCCCGGAGATTCAAAGAGACATACCTTTGAGGGGCTCACAGCCCCAAGGATAAAGCCCAAAATCACTATGGAATGTAGACAGTAATAGAAGTCTATACAATGTACAAATAGGAAAGGAGGGATGATTCTGATTTGGACATGAGGGGAGTCAAGAAAGTGCTTATGGAAGAATGTGACATATGCAGAACATCTAAAATGGACCTAGGATTTTACCAAGAGGGATAGATTCTTGCTCCAAGGGGAGAGAACACCAATGCTAAGAACTGAAACAATGAAGGACAATGTTAGCTGCATACCAAGTAGATAGAAGGCTGGTGTGGCACAGACCCAAGTATTCTTACCTTGAGTGGTGACTATGTTTTCTAGGATGAATCACTTAATCTTTCAAAAAGTTATGGTCCCCATTAGTAAAACAAGAATAATAATTCCTATTTAATAAGGTTATTATGGAGATTAAATGTGTACATGGAAAAGGGCCACTAAATTATAGCTATGATGATGATTATATATTTCTCATACAATATACACCAGACAAGCCATCTGGCTGAGCCTCACAACATGTCCACAAACATCAGGACCACAGCTGGCACAAAGGATGCTGAAATGGCCTTTCAAAGAAACTGATCTTTGGCTTCCCAGGTAAGAAGCCAATGAGGGCTGAGGAAGATGAGAAACGTGTGATGTGGAACTTTCACACCCCCAATATGCTTGGAGCTATAAATCTACTCCTTCCAATCCAACCCTGATCATCTTTTTCTTTAGGAGCCTGGAGGCTATGTTTTTCATACCCAACCCGGTTTACCCTCTGCACATGGTAATAAGTTACTGATTCCATGATGTGGGGCCATCTCTGATGTCCTTTCATGCAGCAGAGGCACTGGTGTGGAGGAGAATATGCATCCATGGGAGAAATCTCAGGCATGATACAGAAAGAGAGCTTAAAATAAAATAAGACCTCCAGAGTCCCAGCTTTCACCTCCAGAAAGGAAATTCCAGCAACCTTAGCCTAGTCCAGTATGGACCTTGCAATCTTCCTTAGCCTGGTTTTGTCTGAAACTTGCAATCTCCCAGGTCTGTCGCCTACCTCCTCCTTTCACATCGTCCTTTTGAAATCACTTTCAGGTCCTTGTACATTGACTTCTAGTCTCCACCTCTAAATGTTTGTACTGGACATGTCCTTGGGATGGAACACCTCCCTCTGCTCAACCTTTCAGCTAATTAACGTCTATGAACCTTTCTAAAAAACACTCAGCTCAAACTTCACCCTTCTCCAGGAAGTTTCCTTGACCACTCCCATCCCATTTAGATTCTGATGTTCCACCTCTGAGCTTCGTATTCACTCAACAAATATTGAGCAGCCACTCATTGGCTAATAAGCCCTGCATTCTCATGGCTCTCTGTGGATGTTAACTATCAAATAATTTCACACTATTTTATAATCATTTGTTTATCTGCCTTTCTCACTTGAACGTATGCTCCTTAACGGCAGGGATCATGTTCCACTCATCTCTGATTCCTCAGTGCATAGCGTAAGCCAAAAATAATATTCCCCCCAACTGACTGATGGATCCCTCTCTCAGCCAAGGACCGTCCGAAGTAAACTTGAAAATCTAGTTCAGGCCATGATGGGAGTAAGGGTCAGATATGCCTCATTATACTCTCCTCTCTTTGGAATTCAGAAACAACTGACCAGCATTAACATTAAAACAGAGATCTAGAGACCTTAAGAATGACAAAACAGATTTTTTTGTGTGAATAAGACACCAAATTTCAGCCTCACTCTACCTTATTATCACATGACAGATAGCAGGCCCTGAGAGAAATTGAAATATTTTACCCCTCAATATATTTCTTTGACATATTTTGAAATGGACCTGCAAAGCTGTCTTTCGTGGAGAAAATCTACATTCTGTAGGGAGTCCCCTTTCTTTTCTGGGTGTCTCCTCTGATCTGAGAGGGAATTAACCAAGGGTCTGGGACCTTTGTAGGTCTGATAAGAGCTCTGAAGCTGGCTACCTGGAGGCTTCATATGCAGAATAAAACTTTTCAACCAATTTCCGATCAGATAATCTTTGAATCCACCTATGACCTGAAAGCCATCCTTCCCACATCCCCAACCCCCACTTCCAGTTGTCCTGCCTTTCCGGACTGAACCAGTGTACATCTTACATATATTGATTGATGTCTTATGTCTCCCTATAATGTATAAAACCAAGCTGAAGCCGAGCCATCTTGGGCACACGTTCTCAGGATCTCCTGGGGCTGTGTCATGAGCCCTTGGTCATTCATATTTGGCTCAGAATAAATCTTTTTAAATATTTTACAGAGTTTGACTTTTTGTCAACACTAGTACAAGGCATTCAATGTATTTTTTGCTGAATAGATGATGGAAAGAAGTAGGAATGAAGGAAGAAGAAAGGAAGGAAGGAAGGAAGGAAGGAAGGAAGGAAGGAAGGAAGGAAGGAAGGAAGGAAGGAAGGAAGGAAGGAAGGAAGGAAGGAAGGAAACGAGGTAAGGAGGGCAGGAGAGAGAAACTAAGAAAGAAAAAAGGAAAGAAAAATGAAGGATGGACCTCTCTTTCAAATCTCCCCTCCCTGCCACCATACCACCATGGTGGACAGATCTAATTTTGCAGCCTGTCTCTTCTCACTGAAGTGATCTACATCGAGCCTATTGGTGCCACTCCACTGAAACTTCCTCAAGCCTATAATTTGCTCTAAACAAGCACCTCTGTAGACACCTTCTGATATATATTGCAGACATAGCATGTGTTTGGGACTTCTCCAGACATCTGTTTAATCTCTCCCTGCTACTTAAAATCTCTCTGATGTTAGTAAAGTTATTTTGCATCTTTGACTCATTTTCCTCATCTGTAAAAACTATATTTATTATATCCACTGTGAAGGTAAAAGTAAAAGGACATAAGGAATGTTTGACTTGCGGGGAGTTTTATTAGGGCCTAAAGCAGTCAACAGGGGATCTCTCAACTCTTGGAGTTATTATTAGGTTTTTCTCATTTCATTCCCTTTTTGAAAACCCAAGGAACTCTTATAAGTAAACATTGTAAAAATGTCTCCTTCTGCTTCTTGCAGTCACACACCTAGTACACTAATAAAATTAGACCTGCACTTTTTTCAACTTATGACTCCCTCAGCTTTAATATTTCCTGCTAAATGGATCTTGTAAAAGTCCTTGGGAAAATATTTGCATTAAATATGCCAAGAAAATAAATACATACCTTCTGCGTAACAAGAGTAAATTCAAATTACTGAGAAAAACATCAAGTTCATAATAAAAAAAAAAAAAATAGGCAGTGCAGATTCAATTCATGCAAGAGGACAGATGATCATCAGTGAGGTCCAACAGACCCATGTTCCAGGCTGGGCTCCATCTCCCCTCACTCTCTGACTTTTAGAAAATTATTCAATTTCTCTCTGCATCAGTTTTCCCACTCATAAAATAGATTCAACAATAATATATTTATAATTGAGCTAAGGTAAGAATTAAAGGAGAATTCATACTAAACCCATGACCAGCTGTTTCATATCCATGAAAAATAAAAAAAAAAGCAGCTACAATTTATGGAGCATTTCCTACAATCTAGACAGTTGGTCATAGTAAATGCCCAATAAATTTTAGCCTTTTGTTTTCATTGAAATGATAAACTTCCCTTGTATTCAAAGAGACTATGGTTGTTAATTTTAGATTTCATCTGGAGGGGTTACTAAATGTTCAGCTAGCTCTTAAAACATTATTTCTGGGTATGTCTACAAGAGTGTTTCTAGAAGAGTTAGCATTTGAATCCGTACACTGAGGGAAGAAGATTCGATTCTTGCCAGTGTGGCCAAATCCAATCCCTGAGAGGCCCAAACAGAACAAAAAGGTGGAAGAAAGGTGAATTAACTCTCTGTCTTTTAGAGCTGGACATTCATCTTCCTTCTTCTGCCCTTGGACATTGGAGCTCCCGGTTACTGGACCTTCAGACTAGGACAGAATTATACCACCATCTTTTTGGTTCTTCCATTTGCAGATATCTTGTGAGACTTTTCAGACTCCTTAAACTCATGAGCCAATTTTCATAGTCTTCTCTTATATATCTACATATTCTGTTGGTTCTCTTTCTCTGGAGAACCCTGGCTAATACGATAGTGAGATGCCATTCATGCCGACTTCATTAACAAAATTCATTAGAGTGGCAATACCCAGTATAGTTGATAATCTGGTCTGCTTACAGTTTGCTAAAAGCAGGGCAAAAGGATTCCATTCTTTTTAAAAAAAAAAATACACAGATTGAGAGTCATACAGAGAATTCAAGAAATAATTTTAGGCTTTCACTCAAAATTCTACCCCATTCCCCATATTTATTTATCCTAAAGCAGGAATTTCCAGCTTTTCTCATGAACTATGGGATTACCACTCAGAGGTGAATGACTAATAAACTTAATTTTTGCCCATTATACATACATTGTAAATCTATGCAGTGTTTTATTAGGGAGAAGGGAACTTTTCTTCCAACCAAAAAGTTATTCTTTTAGAAACCCGTGTTCAAAGGCAAGAATCTAAAAGAAAAAAGATTTTAAATACAACAAAGTTTAACTAAGCAATAACTTATATAAGATTGAAAAAAAGTAAGTAGTCTAAATATCCAACAGAGTGTAATGATTTTTAAAAATGGATTGTTCACTTGATAAAATATTTTGCCAATTTTAAAAATAATCGCTATGAAGGCTTTATTCTAACACAATAATGGAGATATACGGAGGAGGAAAGTTAAAAGAAAGCCAACGTTTTAACATATACTGCTAATTATATGTCAAACACTGAGCTGAGCATTTACATAAAACATAGAAAGTACTGTACTATCTATTATTTGAAAGAAATAGAATTCAATACACTATCCATCATTATTATAACTTTACCCAACTCTTTATGTTCAGAGTCAAGGACTATAAGAGAATTGGGGAGAAGAAAACGGCCTTGATTTTCTGAGATGGAGAGGTGAATTTTTTTTTTCTTTCTTCAGTTTTGTTTGTTTGTTTGTTTGTTTGTTTCTTTGATACTGGTTTTGCAGTAAAAGGAAATTATACCCAACTCTGAAGATAAATTTGTAATAAGACATCATAATTTCCAGTCTAAAAGGGTACAACCAAAGTGCTTCCCAGTTTCCAAAAATACCTCATAAACAGATCGTTGAAAATAAGCTATTTTATACTAAACATTCTTTCTGTTGTTACATTTTAAAAATTAATAGAAACGCACCAATTTCAAGACTCCAAATAGAAACTAAAAATTGCAACAGCCTACCAGCTTCCAAACTTGCCCTTCTCTAATTGATTCTACTCAACAGCCAGAGTGATCTTTTGAAAACATAAATCAGATTGTGCCACTCTCCTGACAAAAAAAAAAAATCCAAAGGCTTCTGATTGCACGTATAAAATAATCCAGGCTCCTTATGGTGGCTCATGGTGCCCTCTCTGACGTAGTTCTCATCCCTCTCACTGGACGCCTCTCTTCTCATCATCTCTTGCATTTGTTTTGTCCTCATTCTTCTGTCTCAAACGTGCTTTATGATTCCACCTCAGGGCTTTGCACTTGCTCTTTCATGGCCTTAAACATGACTCTCCCTCATATTTTCTCAGACCCGGGTCCTTCTCATCTTTCAGTGTCCAGAAAGAGAAGGTAGCTGAATTAGAAGTTCTTGCCTACAAATCTTTATTGAACTGTCCAACTCTTAGAACGTACCAGGCTTGTATTCAGTGCTAGTTGTGAGTCCTAGTATTCAAAGAGCTCAAGATTTCTTGGAGTGCTCGAAAGAAAACAGGTAAAAACAGTTCCCTATGATGTGTGCTTTGGTGCTGGGAAAAAGGGGAGATCTGGTGTTGAGGAGTTGGAATTACAGAACCAAGACTTGCAGGATTAGGGGAAAAAATATCCAGAGGAAGCAACATTTAAAGTGAAGGATGGGCAAGCGTCAGCTGGAGGAGAGGTAAGACAAATTGCTCCAGTCACAGGAAATCAGAAAGAGTGTGTCTCCTTCAGGGGCCTGCAAGCGGTTTGTTTTAATCACTAGTCTACTGGGTTCATCTAGAACTCTGCATAAACAGATAGAAGAGCAGCAAGTCATCTGATTTAAGAGGTAGGAATTTGGAGATCTTGACCAAGGTTTTTGCACACATATGAGGGCCAATTGCAAATTGAGTTATGTGCTGCTTCCTTCATAGCTGCACAGACACCCAATGCTGACTTTATTTTCATCTCATCCAGGATTTTCAGAAAAATGATCATAAATCCTAAGGCCTCTGAATGAGATGCTGACAAAGCTCCCTTTTCCTTCTAGAATAATCAAGAGTGTCTAGGGTAGTCTACTCACCCAATCTGCCCAGAGATGAGAAGGGCCAGAAGCCCCAAGGGGCTGTTATGCTTAACAGCAAGGAAACCATAAGCAATAGGACAAAGGCAAGACTGTGGGCTTTGAAAGGCTTTCCGTCGCACACTCGTCAGGTGCAGCTTCTGAATGGCATGGGGAGAGAGGGGTTGTATATTCAAGGACTGGATGTGTTTTCTTATGTTCTACAGGCATATCCTAAAATGAGGGGCAGTGAGGGTGGAGTGAAGAGCAGAAACAACTCCCCTCCCCTTCCCAACGACAAGCAGCTCCTGGGAAAACACTGAGGTGCCATGAAACCTGGTCCCTACCCTGCTGACTGTAACTGTCTTGAAAATTTCCTCTCTTCTTTGTTGTTTGTAATTGTTTCAACAACAATTACTTACAGTTATAAAGTACTGTGTGCCAGATACTAAGAGTTTGATGCATATTAACGTTTTTTCTTCATTAACTACTTTTTTCTCAAATTTATTATTTTTCATTGACAAAAATGGTTTAGGAATATGTATACATTGTAAAATTGAACTAGTTAACATATGTATGATTTCACATCTTATTCTGGGTGAGAACACAAACTCGACTCTTTTAGCAATTTTCAAGAACATAATACATTGTTATTAACTGTAGCCATTATGTTTTACCACAGATCTTTTGAATTTATTCCTTCTAACTGAAATTTTGCACCCTTTGACCAACATCTCTCCAGGACTCCCTCTCCCACGTCACCTCCACCATTCTACTCTAGCTTCTATGAGTTCATCTTTTTAAGATTCCACATATAAGTGATAATCTTGTAGCATTTTTCTTTCTGTGTCTGGCTTGCTTCACTTAACACAATATTCTCCAGATTCATCCATAAGGAAATAATATTTCTTTCTTTTATGGCTGAATAGTATTCCACTCTGTAGGCCTAACACATTTTTTTTAATCCATTCATTCACTGATGGACACTTAGGTTAGTTCCATATCTTGGCTATTGTGAATAGCTCTGCAATCAACAGGGGAGTACAGATGTCTCTTCAAAGGCACTGATTTTATTTGCTTTAGATAAATACCCAGTATGAGATTGCCAGACAATATGGTGGGTCCATTTTTAATTTTGTGAGGAACCACCGTACTGTTTTCCATAATTGCTGTACTAATTTATATTCCCACCAACAGGGTATGAGTGTTCCCTTTGCTCCACATCCTCATCAGTCCTTGTTACCTTTAATCTTGTTGATAACAGCCATTCTGAAAGGTGTGAAGTGTTATCAAATTGTGATTTTAACTTGAATTTTTCTGATTATGAGCATTTGAATTTTTCATGTTGAGAATTTTTATATACTTATTGGCCATTTGTATTTCTTCTTTTGAGAAATATTGATTTAGGTATTTTGCTCATTTTTATTTATTTTATTTTAATTAATTTATTAACTTATTTTTTAATTATTTATTTATTTATTTATTTTGAGATGGAGTCTCACCCTGTCACCCAGGCTGGAGTGCAAGGCAGAATCTCAGCTCACTGCAATCTCCACCTCCCAGAGTCAAGTGATCCTCCCACCTCAGCCTCCTGAGTAGTTGGGACCACAGGCATACACCATTATGCCCAGCTAAATTTTTGTATTTTTTAGTATAGACAGAGTTCACTATGCTGCCCAGGTTAGTCTCAAACTCCTGAGCTCAAGCTATTTGCCTGCTTTGGCTTCCCAAAGTCCTAGGATTATATGCATAAGCCCTTTTCTCATTTTTAAATCAGAAGGTTGGTTTTCCTATTATTGAGTTGTTTAAGTTGCTTACATATATTCAGCATTAACCCCTTACAAGATATATGATTTTCAAATAGTTTCTCCCATTTTGTAGGTTGCTTCTTCATTCTATCCATCGTTTCCTGGCTTGAAAATATATTACAAAGCTGTAGTAATCAAAATGAACAATACTGGCATAAAAGCATAGACCAATGGGACAAAATTGAGAGCCCAGAAATAAATCCATGCATTTATAGTTAATTGATTTTCAACAAAGATGCCAAAAACACAATAGGGAAAGGGCAATATCCTCAATAAACAGTGTTGGGACAGCTGAATATCCACATGCAGAAGACGATTGGAACCTTATCACATACCACATACAAAAATCAACTGAAAATGGATTAAAGACTTAAACACAAGACCTGAAACTCTAAAGTCACTAGAAGAAAATGTAAGGGGAAAGCTCCCTGATGATTGGCTGGGTAATAATTTTTTGGATATGATCCCAAAAGCATAGGCAACAAAAGTGAAACTAGACAAATATGATAACATCAAAGTAAAAATCTGCACAGCGAAGGAAATAATCAACAGAGTGAAGAGACAACATATTAACTCTTTTATTCCTCAAGCAACCCCAAAGAGGTAGGCACCATTATTATCCCAGTTTTAGAGATCAGAATATTGAGACACAAAGAGGCTAAGCAACTCATACAAGATCAATCAAATAATTCCCCCAGGGAAAGAATTCTAAACATGCAAGGAACACTGAGTTTGAGAGACCCAGCATAAAACAAGGAGGGCAGGGCTGGCTGGGAAAAGGTAGTGAGCATGGTTATGACAATTGGAAGCCACAAAACACACCGTCAGTGCTTGGTATTAAATGAGTGGATCATTAGTGACAAGATCCAAACTTTAAGTTAAGCTCTTTAGGAGGTCCATGTTCCATATGCCAAAAATGATTTTCTACTCATCTCATTTTTACAATACTTGAAAAGAGAAATATATTAATAAAATAGATAAGAGGAAAAGACAGGTCAACTTGGAGTTAACTTCCAAGGAAGATATATGCTTATTCATTCAACTTTTAAGAGGCTGAACCCACATTTGTGGAAAGGAAATTTGGTGGCAGTAGTCCAGGGAATTGTTGCTGTTTTCTGAAACATGGTAATTGGAAAAGGAGCATTTCATGAATGCTGCTTAGAGCAGGACTGTCAGGGGTGTAGCCCCTGCAATTAAGGCTACTGTACATAAAGGATGCATATTCAAAGATGTCATCATGAAAAGTCAGATGAAGGGGTAGAGTTAGTGAAATAATGGAAGTTAATTTCTATTTTCCTCTGTCTGAGTGAATGAGGCATATAATTAAATCAAATCACCTTCACCCACTCACACGTATGCCAAGCACATGTGCATGTGCACACACACATACGCGTGCACGCACTCACACATACACACCGCCTCCTGAGTTCACAGCCACTCAGATTAGAAGGGCATCGACGCAAAAAAATAATAGATGTACATGAAAGAACTACACTTTCTTTCATTTCACACCCACCACCATTTTATGGTATTAGTTAGCTGCTTTACTAGGAACATATTTATTGTTACTTTATGACAGGTAATTTAGATAGATGTGGATGCCAGTCCTGGGTACATCAAAAAGAGATTTGCTTACCCTGACCCTAAATTCCCTCACCCTACAGTTGATATGACAGCATGGAAAGGGGCAGCAATTTCAGTGTTGCAGCTACTCTTACCTTAAGAATGGAGACTTCCTCAATGAGGCACCTAAAAGCTGTTGTAAGGAAAGAGATCATATTTTCTCACTGTGAAACTGCCTAGGCTAGAACACCTGCCCCCAGGGAAGGCTTCCTTCTGGTTTGTACATGTGTTCAGCTGGACATGCAGCCTTAGCACATTCCTGAGTCAAATCAGCTGGCAAACCTACCAAATCCTGAGCACCGAAGGGCTGATGAAGACCAAGAACTCTACCATGGCCAACTCAAGTCTCTGTATTTCTCAGGGTGGGGGTTAGGGTAAGTCTAGTGAGATGCCTTGAGTGGAACATTAAGGAGGTAGCTGCCTATCCTTGGGTTATATAGCTACCTACCCTTCCTTACATTTTATACTCTGGGTGCCTCATTCATCTTACCCTAGTCCCAGCCTGATCTTTCCCCAGGTGGCTAATGTTCCATTCCTAGAATCATATCTCTTACTGTAGCATCCCTTACTGCTTTGGGGGGAAGCTGCTGATATACCATTTTCCTTATACAGCATCTCTTCTCCTCACCAAAATGTTCAGATAAGCTTCCAGCAGTTTAACCCACAACTTAAGCAAAGTTCCTTTTCTTCTCTTAAGCTATCAGGGCTGGTACTATTTACTGGGACAGAAGTGTCTTTCTGTCTTTTGGTTTATGACTTCAGAGCTTTCTGGGGCAAAAGGTGAAATACCCACTTGTGGTCCCAGAAGGATATATATCGGAGACAAATTTAGCATGAGGGCAGTTTCTCTCAATCTTGTTTTCATTATCACAGTCATCTTCTGGGCCAGATCCATAACACATGTATTCTCAGTGAAGTCAATATCCCATAGGAGCTTTATGGACTTTGTTTTTGTCCCACCTGACCCATGAAATTTTAATACTACAAACATACTATATATCTGCTTATGTTGTCAGGTAGAGTTGAGTTTTGGAGCACTCAAAACTATGATAATGCTTAGGATTAATTTTACTAAATTTTTACTATCCCAAGAATCACTTTTAGGGGTGACTTTGCCACCATCCAGAATGCATATATTTGGGAGCTGGCCCAAGAAGATGGTAGCCCGACTCTCCCTATGGGCTGTGGATCTCCTCCTACAAAGGAGATAGATTCACTCTTGGTTGACCATGGTCCCAGGGGTTAAGTTAATAGGTTAAGAGAACTGAAACATCAGGAAAGTGTCAGGAAGAGTACCGGCCTTCACTTTCTTCCACCGTCCCCCAGTCTCCCAGTTCCATGTGCGAGTTTCCCTGCTTTATCTCCCCACAGGTCAAAGGGGATGCTTAGCCACTGGTCCACATTTCTTTCTTGGTGTAGCTAATCCACCAAGAATTTGCAAGCCTTATGGATTCAATCGCCCATTTCCTTTCTTCCCAGATCTGTCATGAGGTGATAATTCCACTCACCTGTGTCTGCCAAATGGCCCTAAACTTCACTTCAACTGGAAAGGCCTTAAATGTATACTCAAGGAAGAGGATATTAACACACTTCTTTGGCTGCAGTTCTAAAGCCATTAGCCAATCATTTACCAACAGGAAAAGTGAAAATTTGATCCCTATCTTTCCCATTTTTTAATTTTCTCATGTGGTTTTAAATCCAGGAGTGGAAAAAGAGGTTGTTATTTCTAGGAACCCCAACCCTCTAGTACATAGCGTTTTCACATAGGTTGTAGGCCTCTGAGAGAACACACCACTTGTCCTAGAACCTAGTATAATATATTGCAGATAGTAAATTTTGTTGAATATTTGTTGGATACTTGACACAGAGCTTAATGAATCAAATATTTATTTAACCTGCCATTCGAACCTTTTTATTCCAGTCTTGACTCTGGGATAAATTAGCTGTGTGCCCTTTAGTAGATCATTTCCTCTTCCTGGGTCCTTGGTTTCCCCATGTGAAGGATGAAAAGCAAATTTGCCTACGTGTTCTGAAGATCCTTTCAGCTCTGCCATTCTAGGATGCTGGAACACAGATGCATAGATGTAATGCTACTGAAACGTTTAAAGGGATAGGGTAGCAGGCAATGAAAGAAATCTCATGACATATCCTTGGACCTAAACCATAATTTCTCACTGGAGTAATATTGCTTCTTCTCAGTTTCTCAGGATCTGGGTGACAGCTGTTCAACCTTTTTTAATAATCCTGTAGCAACTAAGAGAAGAAAACAAGGTAGGAGGGAAAGGATGAACAAGAGAGGGAGGGGAGCAAATGAGGCAATAAACACAGAGATGGTCGGAGAGAGACAGGAACAGAGGGTCATAGGGAGTCAGAGAGAGGCATAGAATGAAACGGAGGAGAGAGTCAGAGTGAAACACCAACATAGAATCACAGAGAATCAGAGAGACATAAACAAAGGAGAAACACACACAGAAACAGAGGCGAGGAAAAGGAGAGACAGAAAAACAGATCTAAAATAAAATAGAAGCAAAAGAGAGCCACAGAAAGAATCAGAAATAGACACAGGCAAAGAATTCAGAGATAGAGACAAACAGGAGAGAAGGTCTTCGGGGCTGATGACAAGACACAGGCGCAAAGATTTCCAGGGTGGAAAAGGACAAAAAGAGGTATTTTTATCACTTTTCAAAACAATCACCATTACTAGATTTTTCCCCTCTCAGGTAGCGTGGGTGGGGAGGGAGCCTTGGGCCCCTCCTGTCTCTCTCCTCCTCTAACACTCTGCTTATGCACAAAAGACAAAGTTATTTGAATCCTGGGTGTCGTTAAATGCTCTCTTGCCTTCATTTACAATGTGCTAGAACATAATGTTCCTTGGGAGATTTCGTGTAGGAGAGAGTCCCCGCAGCCAAGAATAGCAGGGGCTGCCAGCCGTCCTCTTGAAACCACAGCGCAGCCCAGAGTGGGAGCACGTTCACACTTCAACTTCATGCGTTTGCAACTTCAGTTTAATAGGCCCAGCAGGGCCAGCACCAAACAAATCCACCCCTGGCCCAGCAACCCCACCCCCGGCTGAGCTCCTAAGAAAGCACTTGCTTAAAATGTGATACCCGAAGCCTGGTGAAGACTCCACATACTGCAGATGTTTGTTGATTCTTGGATTTCCTTCAGGGAGCCTGTGAGCTCCTTGAGAATAGAGGGATTTATTTATTCATCTCAGCTTTTCTGAACTTTAGGCTCTCACAATTTGAATGGTACCTTCAGTCAATTGCCTCAAGTTGTGGCTCAGCATCCACATCAGGCCATGCATTGCCATGCTTTTCTTTGTTTGCTTTTTTAACCCCACATTTTTCCCCAACATTTCTTTTCCCTTCAGTTACTCAGGCATCCATTCTCATTTCTGTTTCGTGCATGTCTTTTCCAAACCACCCTCCATATGTTGAATTGCAGACATGTGCCTCCAGGAACATGGGCTGTACTGCTCTGCATGTACCATCTCATTCTTACGTAACTGACATTGCGGTCTACCTTTCATGCTACCTTGTATTCACTGCATTTCTGTTTTAAAAGCATCTTACATGGTGCTTGCCACTTAGTAGGTGCTCCACAAGTATTTTGAATAAAATAATGAATTTCCACATCTATTTATCACTCTTCCTTACAACAGTATATGACCACTGCATATGGTTTACACACAGGGCTTCAGTGCTTTCTACAAGTGGGAAGGCATAAACTTCCTTTTTTTACTTTCTGAGCTTATTCACAGAAGGCTTGAATCATCCTGGGAACTCCAAGGGTAAAGTGGCATCACCATTGGAATGGGAATCTGGAGATCTGAGTTGGTATTCTCAGGTCTACACATTTGTTAATCAAGAGATCTCATTTTCATTATTTCTAAAATATGGACAGCAAAATCTACCTTGCTAACTTCTCATGGTGGTCAAATGTGCTAAAACTTGGAAAGGTTTTGGTAAATGGCAAGAACTTAACCCTCCACCCTTATGTTAGGTTATTTATACTGTCATTAACTTAGAGGTCAATAAAAATGAGTTCATTTTAAGCTCCATGGGGAATAGTGCCTGGCCGCATAGTAGAAACTTAACCTTCATTGAATGGAGAAATGATCTTGGTCCCCTTTGATAACTTTCTCTCATTTATTTTCTACATTCTAGTACCTAGCTTCTTGCTATTCAGCTTTGTCTTCTTTTTTAAGCCACACACACGTCCTTGATATAGAAGACTGAAGAGTCGCCATTTTCTCATGACCTTCATTGCTCGATTGGATATGGAGGTACTTCACCTCTGATTGCATGAATATCACTGTCTCTAGAATGCAAGTTCTTTGAAGGATTTTGACCACAATATCTTCCTTAATTCACACTCACATTTTTATATCAAATCAATGACCCAAAAACAAAGATCTCTGTGCAACAGGTCATGAGAAAGGAAGAAATTAGTATCAGAGTTGGCACCAGAGATTTAAAAGGCAATACTCTGCCCTGAAGTCTTGGAGAGGTAGCAGAAGCAGGTGTTACAGACCTGGCACCAAAAGGAAGGGATACAGTTGAAGCCATTTGACCAATCTCCGTCCCACCTAAATAGTCCCTTACAGTACTTTCAACCCCATGCCTGAGGTTCAAGGGTCAGTCCCTTACAATATCAAAGGAGATCAGCAATGCCCCATCTGTGAGGATGAAGAAGATTTCTTCATATCTACAAAATTCCTAAGGAGAAACAGCACTACTTTTGTTTTCTCTGAACACCTTCCCTGAAATACTCTGCAAATAAAAACAGCTTTGAAATTCAGGCTCTGTTTAAGTTCAAATTTCCAAATCTTCGCTGTTAATCCTTTTTTAATTGACGTGGAATGTATCCTCAATTATTAACAGAAAGTGTACTTTTTGGAGTCTAATTAAATGCCCTAATCACATTCCTACCATTAAAAATGGTTTTAGGTTTTTGTTGTTTTTTGTCTTTTAATGAGCTATTTACTCTGCTGATAACTACGGTGTGGCCAAAAGAGGAGATTCAAAAACAGCTCCACATACTCAAAATGAAGTAGCTTTGTTATTGACAAAAATAATAACCTCATGTACAGCAGGGGGTGGTAAGAAAGCCTAAATTTATGGCTGCTGTTGAATGCACAAATGTCACTTCCTTGAAGAGGGAAAATTAGTTTTTAAGCCTGGTTTAGCAGCCAGAATCTCTGGCTGTCTGCATAATATTGGATTTTTCAAGGCTTCTATGATGCCCTGGGGTGGGCTGTTTTGCATGCAAATTGCAAATTATATAATGTTAAAGATGTTATTTAAGGAAAAAATGAAAACTGAGTTCTCATTCTTTTTTTATTCATTCTCCTTTTCAACCTTTCTTGTCCTTCAACTTTATCTGACATTTATTGAGTACCCATTGTGTCTTAGGTGCTCCTATATCATTTGAAACGCATGACAATAATTTGAAAGAGGTGGAGTTATATAATTTCAGTGGATGAAGAAACTGAGGCTCAGAGAGTCTAAATGATTTGGCTCAATGCTCAGCTACACCAGAGCTACTGAAACTTGAGCACGTATTGGAATCCCCCAGAGGGCTTGTTGAAACAGAAATTGCTGGGCCCCACTCAGAGTTTATGATTCACTAAGTCTCTGAGTGAAGCCTGAAATTGTCTTTTCAACAAGTTCCCAGGTAGTGCTGATATGGCTTATCAGGGGACCACACTTTGAAAATCACTGCTCAACGACCTTTTCCTCGGACTTTTGGGCCTTGAAGCTGGAAAAGATTCCAAGAGGTCATTTGATCTGTGTCCCTGCTCTCAGATAGATAAGATATTAATTATGCCTATTTTATAGATGACTCATTCAAGAATTGTTATGGGCAGCAAAGGGAGAAAATGTCCTGACCAGAGTCAGCCAGGTGGTGAGTACTGGGCTACTCTCATTCATCATTAGATTGACATTTAGCAGATAGGACACTTTTAAAGTATAAACTCATCTTGTAAGCTAATTTCCCACTCTACCTGCTGCCCTATAGGCCAAGCCTCAATTGAAAGCAAGTGAGCTGGTTGGAGCCAGTCCCTTCCAGACACCAGGATCAATGCCCATCGCTCACGATGGGGGTGAGAGTAGTGGAAGAGGAGAGTGTGGGAGGCAAGAAGCATCCCTCAGTCTAAGCCTAGCCTTCAACTTTGCCAAGGCCTTTGTCCACTCAAGAGGAGGTTATCCAGGTGACTCACAAAGTTACAGTGAGGGTCTGGGGTTGAAGGAAGACATTCATCATTTCGTTTTACCTTGTGTGTTATACTCCCAGTCATACCCTATTTTAGTAATTTAGTAAGTTATTGTCTTCCTTTGTATTTTTGCACCTGCAAAAAGTTTAACGGAAAAATAAAGCGTTAAATGTTTCAACATACATATTTAAAATAAAATATGATTTCTATAAGCCTGTTGTCATATTTCTTCACTTCTTCAAATTAAAATGACCTTCACAAGATTGGCCTCTCCACCTCTGAGAGATACTGACCGGGGTACCCATGGCTGTACAGCAGCAAAACTGCAGGAAGCAGCATTTATCAAAGTATAAATGAGAGGAGAATTGCAGAGAAGTCCTGGATATGTGTTCAGGGCTGCACACTCTGGGAAAGCCCCATTCTGTTCTGGAGAAGTAGGAGGAGCAGAGCCTCCAGACAATGCCTGATTACGAAATCAGAAAAACCTCCATCTACAGAGAAACCTCCAAACAACCCCCATCCCAACCCCTATTCTTCTGAAACCTGTGCTCCACCCTGCACCAGGGTGTTTGCAGGAAAGCTTAGATCTGAGCATTTCATGCCCCTTGTTGGATCTTCCACAGGAACATCGCTCTAAAATAAAGCCCACATCCCTGGGTATAGATCACAAGACTAGGCACACCATGGGCCAGAGTTGAGACCAGCTAATTCTAATTGTCACTGATTAATGGCACTGGTTTTGGTTGCATGCCATCTCCAGGTTTTTATTAAAGAAAAGAAAAAGTTGTGTATAAAATCCCAATCACGGAAAGATTGCATTACCATGTAGGATTTTACAGCCATTGTTTGGATATGATTGCAAGGAAGATGGGGGAGGTTCAAATCTAATTGCTATGGAAACATAAGTACTTTTCATCTTGTGTTTTTAATAAAGTCTCAGTACCTCTCCTTACATTTTCATTAAATTTGAACTTGCACATTTAAATGCCAGCCTATCTCTAGAACTGAAAATGCTGAATCTAGAGACAAAAACAGTCCAAAATCAGAGGACTGGAGGCATTTATCAGAAAACATGCAGCGGGAAAAACGTAAGACTGAGATCTGCTCCAGACGCCTCTCGTTTCCAAGTCTGTGCTCTTCACTGCCTGGCCACACACGGCATTAGGTGGGGCAGAGGACAGGTAGAGTAGAGTATCTCCTGAGAGCTAGACCTGTGACAAACCCGCCACCATGCACAGTAAGGCTGGCATGCTGGACTTACTGTATGAACCTGGCCAATTTCTTTATTCAATTTGAGCCTTAAGTTTCTTTTCCCTTAGTGTCCTTCCCACTCTGAAATCCTGATGCAATAAAAACATTTATCTCTACTCATCTTTACAGACTTCATAGACAGGAGATAAAGAAAATGTATTGATTGTTTAAAAACTTCTTGCAGACCTAAATTAGAGGTTAATTTCTCCTACTTTCTTTCTGCTTTTCTGTCTGTCTGTTGTTCAACATCCTCCTCTTTCTCTATCTTTTCTTATTTTTATAAGAAAAATTTTTTCTCTCTATGCTTGCCCCTTGGTTTTTCATTCTTTCTCCTTTGCATTCTGTAAACAGCCAGCATCTTCCACAACTCACTACCCCTCAGATTGCTAAGTGAGCAGAACTACTTGGGCAAAGGTCACAAGTGTGCTGGGTGATTATACTAATCAGCTTGGCCTACTAGAGCAAAATACCACAGGCTGATTGACTTAAACAATAGAAATTTATTTTCTCACAGTTCTCCAGGCTGAAAATTCAAGATCAAGGTGCCATCAGGTTTGGTTTCTGGTGAGGCCTCTCTTGCTGGCTCCCAAACAGCTGCCTTCTCTCTGTGTCTTCACATGGCCTCTTCTTTGTGTGCTGTGAGATACAAATAGAAAGACAGAGAGAGAGAGAACACTCTGATGTCTCTTCCTCTTTTATAAGGACACCAATCTGATCAGATAAAGATCTCACCCTTAGTATTATCTCACTCAACCTTTATTATCTCTTCATAAGCCCTCTGTCAAAATGCAGTCAGTCACACTGGGGGTTAAGGCTTCAACATATGAATTTGGGGGAGGACATAATTCGGTCCATAATGAGGGTCTAGAATAAGCACGAACCTTTTTGCGTCTCTCACCCTCAAGTGATCTCTTAGATCCTACATAACACGTTCGGCATATTCTTCTCTCACTAGGAGCCAGAAGAACCATTGATGGCGCCTCTTTGCTCCTGCCCACCTTCCCCAATGTCACCTTCTCTTTTGTCTTCCATTTGACTCCATGAAAGATGTGAGATTTCCCAGAAGTGCAGAGGGTCCCCATTCCATCTGGGAGGAGAGGAGATGAAGGCCTCAGACACTTCCTGGCAAGCAAGCAGCCAGCTAAATGGTGCCAACAGTGACTGATTAGCAAGTTCTGATTCAGCAACCAGGGCAGCCTAAGGGCACTCTCAGACACTGGACCCCAGAGCAATGAGCAATATGAATCTATTAATGACAAATCACATTACAAAAAAATGGATCCATCTTGGGATGAGCTTTGTAAATGAGGGCATGAAAGGAACAGAGTGGCTTTGATGTTGTGGACCTGAGGGACACTTCCAGCCACAGCCTGGTGACATCATGAGAGTGGCAGGCATAAGTTTAAAGGAGAATGCAGTGACAGATGAAAAAGTAGTTGTGCAAACAATTAAATTAACCAGAAGCTCAAAAGCACAACATATGGAAGTCTTTTTTACTGCTTTCACATTGAATAGTTCTGGCTGACCATGTTCCCTCTCCTCAGTGTCTTGGGTTTGAGTTTGTTCATTCAGAAGATGTACACCATGCTGGGGTCAGGGTAGAATCTTTGCTCAGCAACAATTTTATTCATGGAGGAAGTACTTTCAGTAGTGGTTCTGAATCCTTGTCGATAGGATATGAAATGTGAAGCTTCAGATCACAAAATGAACCCTTTTTTATCCGATCCTTTTTTGCTCCTCAGACCTTGTCTACTGACTCAGCCATTCCAGCTGAAATGCTTTTCACTGGTTGCTACATAGTCACAGCCTGTGTTCCTAGAGTAATCTCCACCACTTAACTGTTAATTTCCCTAAAACTTTTCAGCATTTCCCAAGACTCATTAACTAGTGATGCCTTGCCCTACCAGGCATGTCCTGTTCTTGTTGGTTGGAGTTTGTGGCAGACAGAGATAGTCGGCCCAGATCCTCCTTCAATGAAGAATTTATCATTTCATTGCCAGGAATCCAGTCATCAGACACTATCCAATATTGATTTTGGCTGTAGAGACCTGGACCATGTTCCTCTTGGAATAATCATATCAAACAAATGAGCAGGATGGAGTTTAAGGGCCTGGCCATTTCAGCTCAGTGGGGAATACCCCAAGAGGCAGGAATTTCTTGGAACTGCCTTTGATTGGCCAAAGCTTTGTTGGGTCTGGATCTTGGTGTAACATCATCCCCTGCCCAATCTTCCTACCTCTTCCTGCCACAAGTCAACACCTAATAAACCTTTGGGAGAGCTAATTCTGCCCCAGCATCTGCTTCCAGAGGACCTGGCCTGCAATAGTGCAGATTTTGTGAGTTGTTAAATGTCTTTAGTGTCAGTCCTGCTTATATAAACTGAATTGCTTTTAGTTCCCAAGACACCCCCTATTCACTCGGGTTTTCAAATCTTAACACCTGTTGTTCTTGAGTGTGCCACCACTGTTTGTCTGAATTATTCTCATTCTTTCAAAACCCATCCTAATAGTCAAAATATTTCAGTCCTGAGAAGCCCCTCATGATAGTATTAGAGTTCTATAGCTGTGCAACAAACTTAAAATAAGACAGAGGGACTATCTCAAAGTTTCATACGGGCATGGGCTAGCTGCATCCTCTGCTCAGGGATTCGCCAGGCTGAAATCAAGGTGCTAGCCAGGGCTGCAACCTCATATAAGGCTTAGGGTTCTCTTCCAAGCCCATTTATAGTTTTGGGCTGAAATTAATGATATTATCATTAATATCTTGTAATGATATAATTGTTGTCCCGTTATGTTGTTGGCTGTTTGCTTTCTTCTAGGAAAGCAGAAGAGTGTCTTTTTGACACTTCATTTTCTTTTAAAGGGCTCACCTGATTGGGTCAGGCTCACCCAGGATGACCTCTCTTTTGATTAACTCAAAGCTGACTGATTAGTAACCCAACCATAGGAGTGATAGCCCATCATATGCACAGATTCTAATCACATGCCTGGGAATAGCCTCTATCCACAGCACAACCAGCCACCGTGGCAGAGGAAGTAGAGTTTCATACTGACAATTGAATTCTCTGGCCTAGAAGTGACACCATGCACTTTAGCTCACAATTCGTTGACCAAAGCTAAACACATGGTCCATCCAACCACAAGTGGCCAGGAAGTGCCTTGGAGGTAGATAACCGGAAATATTTGACAACTATTACCACAGACTACCACACAGGGTAAAGATTGTATCTTTTAATTCTGGATCCTTGGTACTTATTCGATGACTGAAAGATTGTCAACAAATGTGGACATCAAAAAAGAATATTCCCATCAACATTTTTTTAAGGAAAACATTTTCAAGGTATCTTACAGACCTTCTTTTCTTCCTTTCTACCACTTTAAAACCTAGAAAATGAAAATTTGTTCAACTGTGTTTTCATGACTGTCTTATATTGACTATTGGCTTGACAAAAATACTGTTAGTAAATTTTTTTTAAAACCCACATTTTTGAAATCAGAGAGCATAAAAACATTTCAATGCTTCATGTTTATGTGAAACCATGGATCTCTAAAATCTATCATTGTTATCTTCATTATGTATTTTAGGCCTTAGGGGTCTTCAGGGGACTGTCCCTTAACCTATGTGCTTTGGGTAGCTACTCTTCCTGCAACCCTAAAAAAGAGATATTAAAATAGGGTTAAAGTTAGACACGGTGTAAATTAAACATTCATAGCAATCATTTTTATTATTTTTGTAAGAAAATGCCCTTGAAGGAGAAAACTCAGAATATTCCCTACATTGTAGTATCTTTTAATCCTGTTGTCAGTATGACACAGATAAACTTCAGAGCAACAGTGCGCAAACAGTTCATTTAAGCAGCCAGAGCACCGGAATTACGCATTTGGGAGGAACAATGAGCAGATTGAGGCCGTATCAGCCTTTTCCCAAACCACTAATTTAAAATAGAACATTGTAGTTAGTCCAACATTTTGTCCACCTAAACTATGTCTAAAGAATCCTCACCAATGATTCTTCTTGTACAGTAGTAGATTTTAGGTTTCATTATCAAATTAATGAATTTTAACATCCCATAGAAATGAGAAAAGTGGAATAACAGATAAGTAAATATGGAAAAGGTAGTCTCTTCCAGTACTAATAGCCAAGGCTGCCACCCTGTCATCAGACAAGTCCAATTCCTGTTCTGTACAAGCAATACTGGGCATGAGGATGGCAACCAGGGTTAAGGCTGCTAAGAAAACCTGACCGGCTAGTGTCACTCCCTCAGTACTGGGGCTACAGAAGATAGTGTCATTATTTGGAATTCCAGATACCAGAGCAAAGGAGCCTTGCATATTCAGATTCTAAGACGCAGAGATCTCAGATCCAGGCTAAGAAGTCCAGGGAGAGATGAGTCAAGTCAGTAAGAAGCAAGACATGTAGGAATCCAGGTGAGCAACACAAATACAGACTTGTACACACACTCCACGTAGAAGGCCTGGGATAGGTGCTTCCTTAATAGATGGTGTGGTGAAACCAGACCACATGTGGCAGGCTAGAACATCAGACTTGGCAGACAGGGGCAGAATATAAGACAGACCATGAGAGCAAGAATAAAACAATGTGACACCAGGGCTCACAACTTGGCAAAAAAACAGGGAAAGCAGGCAATGGCTAAATGCAGAAAGAAGAGGAACTGAAATGTCATAAAGACCCAGGGTTAATACTAAGAGGAATGATGAACAGGTATGCCTTAGGAACTAGGATCCAGGTGGAAGGAACTCTAGATTAATTTCCTGAAATAATAAATTGAGTACTCAGGGATTCTTTTCGCTTTTTGTGCCCCAAAACTTAACAGCAATTTCTAAAACTTTGCATAAACAAATGAACAGGTATAAATACCAGTATGTCTGGCGAATGAGCTGAAGTCCAGCATGAAAGCGCCCAGGTGATAGCAAAGCTAGTTGCTAAAAGCATCAAGCCCTAGAGAGGCAAAACAATCTCCAGTCCCATCTAAACCAGTGTTGGTACCTTAGGGGAATTTTCTGAAAGTGAAGTCTGGGGTGAAGGGAGAATAGTTTTAGCAACTGTGGTTCTCAACACGGAGAGTGAAGGATCAGTCAGTAAGACGTTACTCATCACTCAACAATGAATACTCGTCATTCAAACTCATTTTTCTAAGGGGTAATGCAGGTGAAAAAAATAGATTTCAAGAAGCATAAGAGTTAGGAAACCAACATTTCTTTGAATTCCCATGATAGTCCCATTTAATGTCCCATTAAAACCTGGGACAGTGAAAGACCTTTCCCAAATGCGGTTACAAGCAAGTAGAAAAGCAGTACTGGCAATGATCCCTTTGTAGACTCTAATTCTTGTCTGAGGAATCCAAATCTAAGGAAGGTTGATTTGGTCCCTCATATGGTGATGACCTTAACCTACATTTATCACCTCTTCTCCAGGTATTTGAGTACCTGACTTATGCTCCAGACATAATGAACTATTGCTTGATGACTAAAGTATCTTCTCTCATTGCATTTCGTTTGCTGAAGCTGCCCTTGATTTTTCGATCTTTCTGCCTGGATTACCCCTGAGTGCCCTTCAAAACTCAGCCTGAGAGTTTTTTTTTTCCTAGCTACACTTCTCTGGTCCTCCAGAACGCTGATGTGTCCCTTCCAGAGCACCTTGGACTTAACCCTCTGCTCATATTTTCCATCCTCGATTATGGATGTTTACTTGTCTGTCCCATCAGACTCTCTGTCCCATCTGTTTACTTGAGCAGCTGTGAGTTGTTCAAGTTGCTGAAGACTGTAAGACCACTTAAAAGCACCGTGTCAAAAATAATGTCTGATGCCGAATAAATATTAATGGCAAAAACCACAATTACTTTTGCACCAACCTAGTATCTGTTGGGTCTCTAAATGAAAGAATACATGAAGTGTCACTGAGGCTGAGTTTCTAAAATCTTTCATTTTACCACTGTAGGTAAAAAAAAAAGAGTCCAAACACCTTCAGGATTAGTTTGGTTATTATGTAATGTATGTACAGAGTGAATGCAGTTTCTCAATGTTGCCATCACTGACATAAGGCCTCAGTTTCTCAAAACAATCAGTTGGAAGAACCACATTGATTTAGAGGCTTGTTTTTGCTAAAACTGGTTTTATTATTTAGAGTCACACCTTCCTCTCGGCGAGTTTGTTTTGTTTCAACTACTATAAAACTAGCAAATAGAATCCTAGGTCTTTAAAATTATAGAACCAAAGGTCAGAAAAGGTGGATCCCAACAAGCAAAAGAAAGGAATTCCATGGCCAAGGACAGTGCCCTAAAGGATAAATCTATCTTATTACTATTTTTGTGTTGTTATATACTTTGAACTTTCTAAAGTGATGTATAAGCAACATAGAGGAGAAAAGTGGTTTGAATATCATGCTGTATATAACTTCTAGAAAGCCCTTTCAACCGTTTCTTCATCAAAGAGTCCATTTCTTTTTGGGTCTGGCCAATCTTGCAGACTCCCCAGGAGACCTAAGTTTCATCATGGAAACAGTCAATAATGTGTCCCAGGTTCAGAACCTCAATCTATACCCAAGTTTCCAGGAACAATTTCTTGTGACTCCCATGACTTCTATTTACTTGTTACTTGGGAATCAGAGAACCAAGTTCAAGCTCTTTCCAAACTTACACTTTTAGAATGTTTCTCTGACAAATCCAGAACCAAAGCCCAAATGCTTTCCTTAAAATAATTTTTTCTTTTTAATGTCAAGTTTTGAAACTTGAAAAGTTATTTTCTAATTAGTTATGTTATCAGAAGAATATAGCCGAAAAAATAACATAAAATGACAGAAAACCCTCAAATAACTTTTTTTTTCCTAGCAAGTAACCTACATATTTATGTTTGGCTAACACATGAGCATGAGTTTGTGTTTAATGACTGTATAGTACTCCAGGGCAGAAGAGTGGGAAAGAGGTTATAAATTACATTCATAAAAATAATGATGATGCAGTATATTTAAGTAGGTTTCATAATTCATAGCATGCTTTCACATTTTCATTTCCTTTGACTCTCACAACAGTTCTATAAGAGTTGGCTGGGTGGAGAAGCAAGATCACTTACTAAAAAGAGCAAAGGTTTTAAAATTAGACAGCCTAGCTTCCAACTCCAACAGTGCCATTTATTTACTCTGTAATCTTTATCTAGTGTCATGACACATTCCAGCATCAATTTCTTTTTTTTAATAATAGAAATGGGGTCTCTCCATGTTGCCCAGGCTGGTCTCAAACTCCTGGGTTCAGGCAATCCTCCCGCCTAGGTCTCCCAAAGTGCTGGGATTATAGGCATGAGCCACTGTTCTCAGCTGCCACATCAATTTCTTTATAACTAAAGTAGTAATAATACCAACTTATGCTCGCATCATTCCCTCAAGAGACATTTACTGAGCATCTGTCATGTTCCATATCCTGTATAGGTTGGGGAGACAATGATGGAAAAGATATATTCACACAAATTAATATAAAGACTAAATGGGTTAATGTACAAGAAGTGCCTATCATGATAGATGCTCACTAAATGTGATTATTTCCTACAATTATATTTTATAGGTGAAGATATTAAGTTCAGAACAGTTATATGATTTGTCCTTGGTTGCATACCTGGTAAATAACTAAAAGCAGCATTTCAAACATATCAGTCAAGATCCTAGCAGAAAACTGAAACTTCAGTTGGGATTTTAGAAGAGATTTTGTAAAACTGTAACTTTACAGAAGTGTCAGTCAAGTTAAAGGAACCCGAAAGAAATGTTGAGGCATCCAGAGACTAATAGCAGTCCAGAGATTGGTGCAGAAGTAATTACGGTTTTTGCTATTACTTTTACTGACAAAAACCACAATAACTTTTGCACCAACCTAATAGTAGTCCCCAGTCCTGAAAGAGAAAGGGTTGAAGGGTGGGAGTTGTAAATCAGAAGGTCCACCGAATGTAGCCAGATAACCTCTGCCAAAACCACTCTGAAGCAGTAAGGGAGAAAAAAAAGCCTCAGAGTTGCTCTCTTCCTACCCTCTAATCTCCTACTGGCACTGCCCTTTAGTTAAACTTAAAGAAAGCCAGGGGAGGCCGAGACGGGCGGATCACGAGGTCAGGAGATCGAGACCATCCTGGCTAACACGGTGAAACCCCGTCTCTACTAAACAAATACAAAAATTAGCCGGGCGCGGTGGCGGGTGCCTGTAGTCCCAGCTACACGGGAGGCTGAGGCAGGAGAATGGCTTGAACCTGGGAGGCGGAGCTTGCAGTGAGTGGCGATAGCGCCACTGCACTCCAGCCTGGGCGACAGAGCGAGACTCCATCTCAACAAAAAAAAAAAAAAAAAAAAAAAAGAAAGCCAGAAGACTAAGGAGTCCTGCTGCTGCAATCTGTAGAGCTCAGCCTCTTGAAGCAGAGAGATGTAGAGAGAAAGGCAGAATCTACCCTTTTGCTCCAGTAATTCACACTCGTTGATGTACAAACTACACTTATCTTTTCTCCAGACCCACCAAATCTTATCAGTCATGCCATCTGGCTTGAAATCCGTGGTTCATAATCTGTATCAAGTCTGGATGTAAATGAGGTTATTTTAGTACAGTTGTTTGCATGAGGGTCTTCTTGAACCAAATAACTACAAACTAATAAGACAAGTTATCTGTTCCCCAAATACCCAGCATGCAACGGTGAGATAGGGACAAAATAATTAAAAGAGACATATTTAAAAGGAGAGGAACATGAGGTGCATAGCATTCACTGGCCCATAGCAATTCTGAAATCCAGCTGAGCACATGTCAGGTTCTCTGTTTTCAAATCAGGAAATTTTCCTTGATTTGGGCTGAATTTTGCAATCCAAGAGTGATTCCCTAGTCTACTGTTCTTTTCAACTCTTGACTCTAAGGTTTTCAATGGGTGAAAATGAAAGTGGCTTATCCCACTTTAACTCATAATGAACCAGTAAAAATTGTGTCTTCCTGTACCACCACTTTGAGCTCAGCTGGTTTAGACATCTCAGTTCTCAAGGGATAACGTCTCCACAAGAGATCACAACTATAACACCACTAAACAGGAAGCTGAGCCCAGCACCTGAACACTTTGAATTCCTCATACCACTGAAACTATAGGCAAAAAATGGGACTGCTGAACAGAGGAGGGTGACAGATTCTATCAAAGAACTTTAGCTAACAGCAACCCAAGGGTCAGAAGTTGTGGGCCTAGAATACAGAAACTTCTCTCTAGTACTCCCATGTCCTGTGATAAAAGTTAACAGAAAACTACAATAATCCAATATAGACAGAATAGCAAATAGCATAAGACCCTCAGGAACAAAGGTTTGAACATATAGACAAAAACCATAATCACTTGAGGTACTTACTGAGGGCAAAAATAATATAAAATATGGTAGTGGAAGAAACTTTAAACACCAGGTAAAACTATTTGATCATTTGCATGTCTGAGGACTGTGCAGTTTCATCTTTGCTTTTATATAAAATGAATTTATTTGCATGTATAGTAAGTATTTCCCCTACCACACTACCCCATGTGATGCAAAATATTTTGAGAGTTGTTAACTTTATTTATCAATATTTAAGTTATGAGATACCAAAGGGAGACTGTGATTGAGCTAGAAAGATGGGTACCATCAACAGGATAAAGTGACATATGAGATCTTGTGCATTCTATTGAAATAACTGAATTATGTAGAGTTGAAACATGATTTTACCATTACTTAATTTCCAAGTTAAATATTAAAAACATACAATAGAGTTGTATGAATGCAAAGTTGACAAGGATAGACCATGCTACATTTTGGTCCATCAACCAAGCTGGAAGCTATGTTTCTTTAAATCACCTTCCCTATGTGGTGCTAGATTAGAATTGGCCAAAAGAGGAAACTGTATGAGGTTTGGAATAACATTAAGTGAAACTCTTTGTGGTCAGGTATGTGACAGATGCAGAGATGGTAGACAGTTTTATATCATGCTCACTCTCTTCTCCATATCTCACTCTTCCTGATTTTTGACCCAACTGACAGTCAGCATCAATTGCCACATAGTTAAGGCCATCTTAAACCTTCCAGATAGCTATTTCTCTCTTGGGTGAGACCAACAAAACGATTACCTGTAAGAGTGCAGTCCCATGAGATCGAGAGCAAATGAAAATAGTCTTTGTTTTAATATACAAACCACTAAGTTTTGGAATGGCTTTTTATGAAGCAGTAGATAAACAATATACTTGGTATTAATAGTGGCAGATGCTAGTAAACAGGTATTTCAAATAGATAAAATTAATATTTAAATACATTTGAACCTTGGACAACACAGGTTTGAACTATGCAAATTCACTTACATGCAGATGTTTTTCAATAAAAATTACACCAAGTGTTTTGGAAGAAGTAGGGCTAACAATGTAGCTTTTCTAGATTGTTCAAGACTCTAGCAGACAGGCTTTAAGGAGTTTGTCCTCTGTCCTTTCCCAGTGGGGAGACTGAGGAGATTGGAGCAGAGGAATGACATGACCAGAACTTGGCTTCTGCATTCCCCATTTCCCTTTTACATCTTTCTTTTTTTTCTGATGTTTTTCCAATCAAATTTACCCAAAAGACCTATGTTATAGGTCTTATTAGAACTCTCACTTTGCAGATGAACAAACTGTGGCACAGAGGGACAGGGTAGTGAAACTAAGTCTTTTCCCTAACAACAAATGCTTTGGAAAGAATGTCCCACTATCTCTTCAGCACATGCATCTAACTCTCTGCTTTGGTTGTTTCTGTGCTTTGGTTGTTTCAAACCTCTTGGGGCAAGGAAAAGAAAAGAAGAGAAATACATTTTGGCAGACCTTTTTCATGTAAAGAACGTTTCACATGTATATATATTCTTATCTGATATTCACATAATACTAATATGAATGGACTTTCCTTGGTTGTAAGGCCAGGATGCTCCCAGGTTTGTGTTGATGAGTGGAAGAAGTGTACTTGCATTTCAAGTGTACCTGCATTTTCTGCCTCCCCTTCCAACTCCTCTATTGAGATAAATTACTAGATATATCAATGGACACTATAAACCTTAAGGGATCTTTTTTCACCAGCTCAGTGATGGCTCACATTGAGCAGTATATGTGAGTATGTGTGGGGGAGAGGTGGGGGGTGGAGGTGTGTCTGTTGGTGTGAATCTCCAACACCTATCAGAAAGTCCAGCATACAGCAGGCAGTCAATAAACTTTTTGAATTGAATTGCTTGAAAACATTTTGAACCTCATGGAATAGTGGAAAGTTCATGATCTTTGGATTTAGGATATTCTATGATGCATCAATTCTATACCAACTGTTAAACTAATGCCAAATATAGTACAGTGATTAAACAAGTGTACTATAGAGTCTGACTATTTAGGTTTAGTTCCCAGCTCATATATTTACTGCTTATTTCACATTGGGAAAGTTTCTTAGCCTTTTCTATACCACTTTTTTGCCTGTGAGAATTGAGTGGTTTAAACCCAAAAAAAATGCTTAGAATAATGCCTGACATTTGGTAAGCATTCAATAATTGTGAATTGTGTGTATGTTAAGTTATAAAACAATCTTCAGCCTTTATTTCTTCATCTATAAAATGGTAATCATTACATCAACATCCTAGGGCTGTGAAATTGCAAAGAAAATATGTGCCAAAGGTCTTAGCACAAGGTCCATCTCAAAAGAGACTTTAATCATTTTTGCCTCCCTGTTTTCCCCTCTTCACTCCTTCCCCTCATCAATGCAAGACTGGGAGCCTCTTGGCCTCACAACCACGAAAAGTCCATTCATATTAATGTTACCTGAGTATCAAATAAGAATATAGATACACATGTGAAATGTTCTTTATATGAAAAAGACCAGCCAATATTTGTTTCTCTTCTCTTTTCTTTTTTCTTTTCTTTTCTTTTCCCTGCCCTAAGAGGTTTGGAAACAACCAATGCAGAGACTTAGATGCATGTGCTAAAGAGATAGTGGCATATTCTCTCCAAAGCATTTGTTATTAGAGAAAAGCCTTAGTTTCACTACCCTGTCCCTCTGTGCCACTGTTTGTTCATTTGCAAAGGAGTTCTATTAAGACCTGTAACATAGGTCTTTTGGATGGATTTGATTGGAAAAACATCCCCCCGCCCCTGACAAAAAGGGTCGAGGGAAGTGGGAAATGCAGAAGCCAAGTCCAAGTTCTGGTCATGTTATTCGTCTGCTCCAATCTCCTCAGTCTTCCCACTGGGTAAAGGCAGGGGACAAACTCCTTAAAGTCTGTCTGCTAGAGTCTTGCACAATCTAGAAGAGCTGCATCGTTAGCCCTAGTTCTTTCAAAAGACTACCTTTATCATCGGCACCAAAATACCTGTTATTCTCTGAATATGCGCTGGACTTCCAGACTTCCAGGTCTTGAGTCAAACTTTTCTTTTTTCCTTGAAGACTCTTACCTGAAATTTTTTCCTGAGAAAATCTCCTATTTGAAGTCCTCCCAACACCACAGTTAAATTGTTGTGGCTCCCTCCTACTTAATCCCATTGCACCTGGCTTGTGCCACCATGCAAACAGTAATTTTACTTTATCTGAGATTAAAAGGCAAGGGAAGTTTCTCCCCGTCCTGTCCAAATGCAAAAGATACTTCTCTTCTATTTGTCTATCAATTCTTTGAGAGCAAAGATAGTAACTTATTAATTTTTTAATTCCTCATTTTGATTAGCATATTGCCTTACACATTTTATAGGTTTAATAAATATTTCTTCCATAAATTAATAAATGAATGAGTGGGGTTGAAGAAAGATTCCACATTTTTTTAATAGTTTTATTTGGGGATGATAACTTGAAGTCATAAATTAAGCAATTTCAAAGTTGTTTTAAAAAAGCTAAGGTCTAGAACCTGCACCTAATCTACCCAAAGAAAAATGAATGCAATTGAAAAATAATAAATGACGAAACAAGGACTTTAATTTTCTTTTTAGATTGTCTTGTTGCCACTTGGCCATTATAGACAAAGAAACAATTACTGTCAGCCTTGGTAAGGTGTAAACGCTAACTAAATATAGCAATTTGAATGAGATTGCACTACGTAAATAGTATTGATTTTTTTGTTTGCATTGGAGTAAATCACCATTAGAAAATAGCCTTCCAAGTCAATGGTTCTAATTTAAAACCTAATTATTTTAATTATTCCCCAAAGCAATCGCATTTTATTCTATTCATATATCCCAGGAAATTGTACTGAACTTACATATACACATATTGCATTAGAATCCCAGTTAAAGTTTGCAGCTCATCACTCTTTATTTGTATGAACCCTACTCAGGTCAAAACCTTTCTATGTGTGTGTGTGCGTGTATATATATATACACATACACATATATATACATATATATGTATGTGTGCACACATATATATACACACACACACACATATGAGTATATGTATACACATAAATATGTGTGTGTGTGTATACATATATATATATTTTGAGATGGGCCCTCACTCTGTCACCCAGGATGGAGTGCAGTGGTGTGATCACAGCTCTCTGCAATCTCCTCCTCCCAGGCTCAAGCGATCCTCCCACCTTAGTCTCCCAAGCAGCTGGGACCACAGGTGCGCAACACCACCTCCAGCTAACTTTTTATATCTTTGGTAGAGAAGGAGTTTTGCCATGTTGCCCAGGCTGATCTTGAACTCCTGAGTTCAAAGGATCCACCTGCTTTGGCATCCCAAAGTGCTGGGATTACAGGCGTGAGCCACTGTGCCTGTCAAAAACCATCTTCTTATGGATGCACCCCTTTCACCCCCACTTAAGTGTTCTTGCAGAGCACTTCCTGTCACTACCATAGATTGACCCAACATCTACATTTTCATCATCATTTATTTCATGGTAATTAATTCCTGGTTCAGAGTCAAGGTGGGGTAATGTGAAGGTGACAAGGTCTATAAAGCTTTCCATGTGTATTGGGGGTCCCACCTTGAGTTCAGACTGGGTCAGATATATTTCAGCAGGTGGTTGAGTGTATTAGTCTGTTCTCATGCTGCTGATAAACACATACCCAAGACAGGGTAATTTATAAAGGAAAGAGGTTTACTTGACTCACAGTTCCACATAAGGTTGGGGAGACCTCACAATCATGGCAGAAGATGAATGATGAGCAAAGTCACATCTTACATGGTGACAGGAAAGAAAGCCTGTGCAGGGGAAATCCCATTTATAAAATCATCAGATCTCTTGAGATGTATCTACTACCATGAGAACAATTTGAGGAAAACCACTCCCATGATTCAATTATCTTCACCTGGCCCTGTTCTTGACATGTGTGGATTATTACAACTCAAGATGAGATTTGGGTCAGAAACACCCAAAACACATCATTCTGCCCCCAACCCCTCCCAAATTTCACGTCACTTTCACATTTCAAAACACAATCATGCCTTCCCAACAGTCCCCCAAAGTCTCAACTCATTCCAGCATTAACCCAAAAGTCCCAGTTCAAAGTCTCATCTTAGACAAGGAAAGTCCCTTCCACCTATGAGCCTGTAAAATCAAAAGCAAGTTAGTTACTTCCTAGATACAATGAGGGTACAATCATTGGGTAAATACACCTGTTCCAAATGGAAGAAACCAGCCAAAATGAAGGAGCTACAGGCCCCATGCAAGTTCGAAATCCAGGGGGGCAGTCAAATATTAAAGCTCCAAAATGATCTTTGACTCCATGTCTCACATCCAGGTCACACTGATGCAAGAGGTGGATTCCCATAGTCTTGGGCAGCTCCATTCTGTGGCTTTGCAGGGTACAGCCTCCCTCCTGACTGCTTTCATGGGCTGGCATTGAGTGTCTGCCACTTTTCCAGGTGCACGGTGCAAGCTGTTGATGGATCTACCACTCTGGAGTCTGGGGAATTGTGGGCCTCTTCTCATATGTCAAGGGTGGGGTCAGGCGGAGATAATGGAATCATAGGGGGTGGCTTCCCCCATACTGTTCTCATGATAGTGAGAAAGTCTCATGAAATCTGATGGTTTTATAAATGGGAGTTTCCCTGCACAAGCTCTCTTGCCTGCTGCCACGTAAGACGTGACTTTGCTCCTCATTTGTGGAGGCATCCCCAGCCATGTGTAACTGTGAGTCAATTAAACCTCTTTCCTTTATAAATTACCTAGTCTTGGGTACGTCTTTATTAGCAGTATGAGAACAGGCTAATACAGTAATTGGTACAGTAGAGTGGGATTCTGCTGTAAAGATACCCAAAAATGTGGAAGTGACTATGGAACTTGGTAACAGGCAGAAATTGGAACAGTTTGGAGGACACAGAAGAAGACAGGAAAATGTGGAAATGTCTAGAGCTTCCTAGAGACTCGGAGAGCTCATAAGACAGGAAAATATGGGAAGGTTTGGAATTTCCTAGAGACTTGTTGAATGGTTTTGACAAAATGCTGATAGTGATATGGAAAATAAAGTCCAGGTTGAGGTGGTCTCAGATAGAGATGAAGAATATGTTCGGAACTGGAGCAAAGGTAACTCTCGTCATGCGTTAGCAAAAACACAGCTTCAGGCAGTAGTGAGCTCATACTCTTTAGAAGTATGTAAGCAAAGAGACTCAATCTCATCAATGATGTTGAGCTAATCCTTTGGCTGGGTGGAAGAGTAACTACTGATGAAAGTAAAAGTGGCTAACATATGATTCCAGAGAGAAGAAATAAGGTTAGATGGATGAAACCTACAAATAAATCGATTTGAGCTCATTAGAAAGAGCTTATTGTCAACAAAGCAGGCAGCCACATGAGTTGGCAAAATAGCCCTTTATCACCAGGCATGTTCAAGCAGAGCTTAACTGACTATATAACAAGGTTGTTTTGTTCTAGATAAAATTAGAAAAACACCAGTGTGTGACAGAGAGACTGTTTAAGTGGGTTCTTAACAGCAAAACCCTCTCATCAAGTGAACTGATGTATAAAATTTTAGTGATGATGATATACATGCTATTAGTCATAGCAGAAAAAAATGTATATAGCACTTGCTATATACCATTCATTGTTCTAAGCACTTTAAATGTATTCATTTAATTCTCACATCCTTGTGAGGTAAGTAGTGTGGTTATAATTGCCATTTTATAAACGAGGACCTTGGACCCAGAGAGTGTCAGTAACATGCCCTGGCTCTGACAGCTAATAACCAGGTCATAACAGTGAGTCTAACTCTACTCTCAATGCTATGAACTGCCTGCAATATCACCTAAAGTAGGACTGGGGAACTCATAGACTCACTCATTCAACCTTGACAATATTGAGGTATCCAAAAATCCAACTCACCTTGGAGCACACTGACCTAAAAGGACTGCAAATTTCCTTCTGACTCTAATTTCCATATGAAAAAATTCACAAATGCAAAACTCAGATGACTTGGGCTCTGCTGAGGAAAATGAATTAGTTCTCCTCTTTACCTGGACGGCATGCCCCAGGAGGGGCTATCCCTCAGCGAAGAGCAGGCTCTGGCCTGGTTACAAAGAGAACCATGTTGCCTGTGGCCTCTCTTCTTTTCATGGCTTTCCAATAAATAGAAACTTGTCTCACAGAAAATCTCTGTTCATCTTTTGGGTCACAAATTACCCCCCAAGGAACTCATTAGCAAAAAAGGAAAGGAGAAAGGGAAGAAGGGGGAGAGAGAGGAAGAGAAGGAGGGAGAGAGAAAAGGTGGGAGAACAGACTCAAACCAAGACAGATAAACACAAAGACAAACACAAAGAAAGAAAAAAATATACAATTCAAGCTTCCAAATGCGAAATGTCAGCCCCCTCAGTGGAGAAAAGCAGCCTTCACTTATATAATACCCCTAACTAGACTAGTCCTCTCATTCTACTCTCTTTTCTGTCATTTGAGAGAACTAGGAAGATACACAAGCCAAGGATTTAAAAAGAATCCAAAATTTATTCCAAAGCCACCATATGCTAGGCTTAAAACCAAACTCTCTAGCATATGTGCCCAACAGCAACTGAATTCCAACAATTACACTGAAACGTCAAGTGCAGAAGGGCTTGGTGTATTTGTCTTCAGGAATTCCCAGAGCCTTTCAAAGCTTTGCAAATCCTGCCAGCTTGCATTGGTCCTCTTTGGGGCACTTCTAGTTCGTAGATCCTGGGGCTAAAATGCTTTAAACTCTCCAAGCATTCCTTATAAATAAATACAACACACCCACTAAACCAACGTTAAACAAACATATTACAGAGAAAAGCGCAGAATGTGAGTGCTGAACGAGAGGGATTTCAGAGACCATCAAATACAACAGCCTCATTTTTCAGATGAGGATATTAAGCCCCTAGCATACTAAATCAAGACTAGAACTCGAATTTCTGGTCTCTAATTCAGCATTTGAGTTTTTTGGAGAGAATTCCCCCCTCATTATTCCAGATAACATATATGTCTTTCCAGAACATTTCATGTCTCCTACTTATATCAATCCCTCCTACTTATTTCAATCCCTCCCATGAAGTCTCACAAAAGATTCAGTCAATGTTTCTGACTAGTCCTATGTTAAAATGTAACTAGATATTTTGAAATAAGACAAAATCTACAAGAGTTCTATTTGGTCAGAGATAAATTTTATAACAGAACTCTCGATTATTGCATTTTAAAAATGTAACCAAGTTTCCTAAATGTATAGGCACTCTTCCTCAAGATAAATAGGTAACTTCTTGTTCTACTTACTTGAGAATAGCATAACGGGTCGCTGGTGCCTACCTCTATTCAGGAAGCGTTCTAGAAAGAGCTACTCTGTTCTCTCTCCTAGGTTTCATGTGGCCCTTTAGTTTCTTTTTGTTGTTTTTCTCTCTCCCTCTCTTTCTCTATCTCATATTTTTACGCTCTATCTCCATATCCACATACAGAACCAACATGCTGATATAAATATAATTATTTCAATTCACAATGGAGGGGTAGGCTGAGGCCTTGAGCTTAGTCCACATCTCCACTCATCTTTCCCAATGCCATTTCAAACCCAGTCAAGGCCATGGTGAAGTGAATGCTACTTGTACATAACAAATAATGGTAGTGTGTTGGATTTTAACCCATAGAACTCCACAAATACGCTCTACTGATACAATAAAATAAACATGAAAATGAGGAAGTAGAGGCAGTAGAATTCCAATAAATATAGAAGGAAAGAAGGAATCTAGAATCGCGTAGGCAAATGCCACAAGAATAAATGATGTAGACATGATCCACAAATTAAAGTGTGAGAGTTAGAAAAGAAACGAGATTTGCATAATCTCAAAGTATCTCACCTAAGATATTTGTCAACATCAAAGGGAAAGATACTAACTTTACAATGGAAAAACTTGGCAGACACAAGCGTAACCAAGTGACTGAGGTAAGCATCACCAGTAATAAAAAATGTCAACACCATGAAGCCCTGGATATTTTCTGCTGAGAAGGATGCCACCATGTTATTTTTGTGGCATTCTTGGAAAAAAATACATAACCTCATTTCAAAAATAAGAAAATATTGCACAAACCCAAATCTTGGGGCATTCTTCAAAATAACTGATCATTACTCTTTAGAAGTGTGAAGGTCATGAAAGACAAGGAAAGACTAAGGAACTGTTACAGACTGAAAGCAACTAAGGAGATATAATAACTAGATGGCAACATAGGAGCTTGAATTGGACTATTTTAAAAAAATAAAAATAAAAAAGAAACATTACCAGGAGCAATGGCTCACACCTGTAATCCCAGCTACTCCAGAGGCTGAAGGAAGAAGATTGATTGAGCCCAGGAGTTTGAAACTAACATGAGTTATAATCATGCCACTACACTCCAACCTGTTCAACAGGACAAGACCTTGTCTTGAAGATGAAGAAGAAGAAGAAGAAAGAGGAAGAAGAAGGAGGAGGAGGAGGAGGAGGAGGAGGAGAGGAGGAGGAGGAGGGAGGAGGAGCAGGAAGAGAGGAGAGGAGGAGGAGGAGATGAAGGAGAAGAAGGAGAATTGGTGAATTTTGAAAAAACTGTAATTTAGTTAATAATGTCATACCAATATACATTTCCTGGTTTTGATCATTGCACTACAGTCTGTAAGATATTAATATTGTTAACTTTAGGGCAAACGGGATAAGGTATATAAAATAATGGTTTGTACTCTTTCGATAAGTTTTCTCTAAGTCTAAAATTAGTTTAAAATAGAACATTCATTAAAAAAAGAAGAAGAAGAAGAAAGCACACTGCTATGATTTCCCTTCCACTCTTGTACCTTGCATGTGTTTTCCAGAAGTATGATGCACCTGGTCTGGTACTAATAAAATAACAAGCAAACTCAATGCTGATTATTTTTAGAATTCATAACAAAAATAAACAGTAAAGAATGTCAAAAGAGTCATTCAAATTGTTGACCCAAACTATACTTAATAAATGTCATGCAACATAGTGAAGCTCCATCTCTACAAAACTAAAAAATTAGCCAGGGATGGTGGCACATAAAAAATTAGCCATGGATGGACCTAAAGTCCCAGCTACTCAGGAGGCTGAGCTGGGAAGGCCACTGGACCCCAAGAGTTCAAGACCAGTGTGGACAGCATGGCAAGTCTCAAAAAAAACAAAAACACACACAGTATAGATAGGTAAAAAGACATTTTAAATAGTACATAGGGACAATATGTATGTGAACAGCAAAGAAAATTCTAATCACAATTTGTACATCTATACAATATGCAATCTAGCCAAGGAGGCTTACGCATACAAACCTGGTGAGTTTTAAAATAAATAGCAGGCTGGGCGCAGTGGCTCATGCCTGGAATTCCAGCACTTTGAGAGGCCAAGGTGGGCAAATCACGTGAGGTCAGGAGTTCGAGACCAGACTGGTCAACATGGTGAAAACCCATCCCTAGCAAAAATACAAAAATTAGCTGAGTGTGATGGTGGGCGCCTGTAATCGCAGCCAGTCAGGAGGCTGAGGCATGAGAATCACTTGAACTTGGGGGGCAGAGGTTGCAGTGAGCCAAGATCGCACCACTGCACTCCAGCCTGGGCGACAGAGTGAGATTTCGTTAAAAAAAAAAAAAAAAATGAATAGCAGAACTCATCTCTTGATACACTGTAAAATGTCTTTCAAACATCTCACCTCCTCCTGTACCATTACCCATTCTCTTCCACTTCTACAGCACTAGGCAAGTCATTTTGAAAAAGAAAAAAAAAACCTTTCCCTACTTCCCAATATTTTTTAGGTTGAAAACACAAAGTTAGATTTCATATTTTTTAGTGAAGGTAGCACATAAAACTCTTATTTCTGCCAATTGAGTCTCTTAAGATAGAAGCCTGATTCTGATGAGCAGATTTGTCAATTTTACTCTGAAGAAAAAGTACTAAGGCACCGTACCCATGACTTATGCCACCTTACAACCAAACAGTGGGAAATACGATTGCTATTTATCATCAACTACTATGTCTTAGGTACTGAACATAATAATGGTGAACATTAACTGAAGGTTCTCTCTGAGTCAGACACAGAGCTAACTGCTTCACAGAGATCTTCTTGTTTAATCTTTACAACCATTCCATTTCCAAGAAGAAGGTTCTAGAATTATCCTCAAATTGGAAGAAGAAACTGAGGCATAGAATGGTTAAATAATCTGGCCGAGAACCCTGATGAGTAAGAAGCAGAACCAATTATTTATCCCAACTGTGCCCAATGCCGTAGAGCCTCACACAATCTATTGGAAAGCCCAACAATATAGTCAGTGATTTTCCTGGGGCAGAAATGTGACCCTTGACTTCCCAGACCTCATCAATTATAGGCAAAATTAGGAATTACTATTATAAATGTGCTCTACCCTAGTTCCCGTCCGATTTTGTTCTAAGTAGTAAATGTGATCAGTTAGAAACAGCCATGGGTAACTTGAGCTAAAAAAAAAAAAAAAAAAAAGACAAAACTCTGTGTTCTGGTGGCACATCTTTCCTATGTGAAGAGACCAGGAGAACATATCTGGTGGCTTAAGCCCTCTGGGACTCAGACATCTCCACTTGCTGGGAAAGAAAGCTAGATCGCAGGCCTCCCAGGGATATCTTGGAGGCACGCTGTAGGGAAGCAAACTGAATGTAGGGCAAAGGAAACATTTCAGGTAAAAAGCCTTAATTCTATTTATCTTTCACTGAGTGTCCAGCCTGCACACTCCTGCACTCCATTCCTGCACTCCCATGGTGTTGTCTAGGATGTGAAGAGTTTGAGTAACTTGTTCAGGATACACGGTTGGGTAAGTAGCAGAGCAAGTACCCCAAAAGCTTTCTATTCCCTGGTCTGTTGTTCAAATGACTGTGTTGTGCTGTCCCTTAGCTGAGGCTGACAACCTCATGGGAAAGAAGAATGGGTTGCTTAGGAGCCACCCTGCCATAAACGAGTCCCATTATGCCTCATACTTCAGTTTATACTCCCTCTCCTTGCTCCATAACAAGAACATAATAATCTCTCCATCCAAAGGCTTACAGAGATTAAATAAAGTTATTGTGCATTAGTGTGGTAAATAACATAGAACACGTTTATAGCAAAAGAGCCTCAAATTGATGCTCAGACTCCAGGAGATCTAAATATCTCTCATTTTTCTTCTACTTGGAGAAAGTTAAAAAGAATGGGCATTGGCCGGGCGTGGTGGCTCACACCTGTAATTCCAGCACTTTGGGAGGCCGAGATGGGCAGATCATGTGGTCAGGAGATCAAGACCATCCTGGCTAACACGGTGAAACCCCGTCTCTACTAAAAACACAAAAAATTAGCCAGGCGTGGTGGCGGGCGCGTGTAGTCCCAGCTACTGGGGAGGCTGAGGCAGGAGAATGGCATGAACCCGGGAGGTGGAGCTTGCAGTGAGCCACGATCAGGCCACTGCACTCCAGCCTAGGGGACAGAGCCAGACTCCGTCTCAAAAAAAAGAAAAAAGAATGGGAATAAAAAGATAAGGAGGAGAAAGAGAATAGATGGTGGGGAAAATAGCAAGAGAAAAGGAAGGAGAAAAATCAGCACACTGGCTAAGGAAATCCTGACCAACTGAAGTTCTTTAACACTGTCATTCTCCTTCTCCATATTCATTAGCCTTTTCTCTCCTTCCTGGAGTGAACCTAAAACCAGTCCCTTAGGAGTTCTAAGAATCATGTTCAATGAAACATGTTGGAGATGATGAGTTAGCAAAAGTATGAAATATATGGTTCATACTTTGACAATCTATGGTTTTAAGAAAGAGAAATGGGCAGGAACCAGGGTTACTTGAAGACAGAGTACATAGCACCATTGCTGCTTTGCACACAGTGCTGGTGAAATGCTGTGTCAGTCAGAGAGCTCAGCTACAAAGAACAAAACCTGATTCTGGGGGATTTAGGTAGAAAACGAATTTATGAAAAGGATTTTGAGATCATAGTATGGCTAGGAGGCTGGACAACCAGAGTTTGAAAATGGACAGGAACAAAAGATAGCAGACCTCATCATTGCCATCAGAAGTCTGGTAAGACCCCTCTCCTGCCCAAGAATCCACATGAGCTTAGCAAGGTAGATTTAGAGATCAGCGAAGGTAGAATATTGAGTTCAGACCTGTTTCCAGCTTCATCTCCTTTGGCTCAGGTTGGAACCAAAAATGACAGCGACCACCGACGTAAGGTCTTCTGTTCTCTAAAACACAGGGTACAATGCTCCGGTGGTGGAGTCAGAAGTTCTGAGTTCTAGGAGTGTCTTGATCACTAAGTAGTTGGCTTGGGAATCACTTAACCTCCCTCCAAGTTCTGCATTTGCCAGTGGGAGGTAGTCATCCCCAACCTGTTCCTGCCCAGGGCTGCTGTGAGAAGCAAGTAGAAAAGGATGTAAGTGGTCTCAAAATGCTTATATCCCCGAGAAATGCTAAGAAGCCTTTTCATGACCATTAATTTTTAATTATTACTGGAAAGTGATATAGCACATGTAGAAAGCAGTGATATACGTCCAAAGATATATCACTCTAGAGTCAAACACTGGCTCCACCTCTTATCACCTTTGTGGCCTTTGAAAAGCCTTGTTGACTGTCTTGGCCACAGTTTTCATATGGGAATAATGTTGTCTATCCCAAAAATTGGTGTAAAAATCAGAGGAGATATCACATGCAATGCAGAATTCCTGGAACTCAAAGAAATGGTAGCTAGGAATAATCACAATAAGCACTAGTAATAATAAGAGTCGTGGATCACACCTCCTCTTCCCCTAACTAACCTTCTCATCATCTATAACAATTAATCATGTATGATTTGATAATCCCCCTTAAATTATTATTTGGAACTGATAATTAAAATTTTATTTACATTTTGTCACTGTTGTTGTTCATTTGCCATCTCTAGAGGTCTATTTAATTGAACTCTTTTTAACCCCAGCCAAGAAAGCTAAAAGTCCTTTAAAAATCCCTGCCTTTCTGTGTGTCATTTTCAGCAAGGAAGGGGTTACTGGGGATTCGGAGCATTTGCTGAAGCACAAGGCATCCGACCTTGTCAGGAGCCCTCGGGCTTTTGCCAGCACTCTGCTTTTTTTCTGCACACAGCCCTCAGTGGAAAAATACTGCCCAGACTCTGTGAATTATTAATCTCATCATGACATCAAATACCCACTAGATAAAAAGAACAAGTGGCCCCCACAACGAGGATCTTAGGGAAAACCAGAAGCCGAAGGTAGCTGACCACAATCAGAATTTTTCCTGCTCCCCTCTGAGGTGGGAGACAATCTCATTCATTCTCAGCACCCCATACACAGAACTCTCAAGAGGCATCAATTTAAAATGCTTCTGTTTGGAGGGGCTCAGGGAGCTGATAGAGAAGAAAAGCCTTTAAATTACTCTCAGCTTTTAGTTGATGATGCCATACTAACTTTAAATGAGTTTGTGTTTTGAGTTCATGAGAACTGGAGTACAAGAAGGAGTTCAAGGTCTTGGAGTTTTCTGTTTTCCCTTCATGGACCAGGCAAGGAATCTGGCTAGATCAAAATCTACTGGAGGGTAGGAAATTATTGACACATGGAAAATTCCAGTAATAAATGATCCATAGGAAATACATCTGTCATATTCCACATTACTTGGCAAGGCTTTGAACCAAATTTTTAGTAAGGCTAACCTCTGAAAGAATAGATTTATTTTTAAGTCAGAGAGAGAAAATGACAGGATAGGAAGATCATTGCTCAAGAGATTTAAGCTCTAGAGCTTGGAGATTTCATTCAAAAAGCACTTACTAAACACAGGTGTGCTGGAGTATACACACATATCCACCAGTGAAAAACCATCTACCATTTCTGCAATACCCAGTATCTGTCAGGCGCCCTGCCAGGTGGTTTACTCATCATATCTAATTTACCCTCACTACAACCAAAGGATATATAGTTTTATGCCTGTTTTGCTTTTTTTTTTTTTTTTTTTTTTTTTTTTTTTTTGACATTGATAGACACTGATAAGGTATGCATTGACTAAGGCCACAAGAGTTGAAATTCAAACCCAGATTTGTCTGGATTTAAATCCCTTAAGAAACATGTTATTGAGCAGCAGAGCACAATGAGCAAACAGCTAATGCCAATGGAACACACATGTGGCAAGACAAAATCTGTAATAGCCGGAGAAGTATCTGTAGCCAAAACATGTAGAAAAGTAACAGGGTGAAAACCGGCTTGTCAGGACAGAAGGGTTTCTCAGGGTGCAAAAATGTTAATGCTAATACCAGGGTATGCCAGGACAAACTGGGACAGTTAGCACCCCACAGGTAAATGAGGGGTAGGTCCTGAAAGAGAATTTGTGTGAAGGTGAGAAGTTTGACCTTCATCCTAGGAAGAAAAAGATAACTGATCTGCACAGATGATTGTTCTAGAAAGGAGAAGATATTAGGAAGACAACACTGACTGCTGGGTGAATAGTGGATTAGTGAGAAGAGTGGTTAGGAGGCTTGGAATGAAGAAGAAAGACTGAAAAAGTAGACTAAAGAAGAATGAAGTAAAATAAATTATACATTTCCCAAGTGAAATCTAATCAAGATAGAAGTTTATGTTTTACACTGACTAAATAGACTAAAATATTTTAGCATATAGTGTAGTATCTACCTCGTATAAGTTGAATTGTGTCAACAATAAAAATATGTTGAGGTTCTAGTCTCCAGTACCTCAGATGTGACCATTTTTGGAAATTGGGCTGTTGCAGATGTAATTAGTTAAGATGAGATGCCTAGTGCCCTTATAAGAAGACGGCCATGGGAAGACAGAGACACACGGGGAGATCTCTGTGTGACAACGAGAGTAGAGACTGGAGTTAAGCAGCTGCAAACCCAGGAATGCCAATGATTGCCGGCAAACCACCGGAAGCTAGAAAGAGGTAAGGAAATACTCTCCTACAAGTTTCAGAGGGACTGTAGCCCTGCCAATGCCTTGATTTAGGACCTCTGGCCTTAAGCACTGTGAGAGATTTCATTTTTGTTGTCTTAAGATGCTCACTTTACGGTACTTTGTTACAGCTGCCCTAGGAAACTAACGCACTAGCCAAACTCTATCCGAACTTGGTTTTATCACAAAGAGACAGGATGGAGCTAGGGCATAATAGGAACACTCTGCTGAGAAACCTCTAGGAAGTAGGCATCAAGCCGAGTGCTTTCTTAGGAGTTTATGGGTGAGCTGTCTCAATTGTCCTCTAACAACCCAGGTCATCAGTAAGAAACGGAGACTCGGAAAGAGGCTGCAGCTCACCCACTGCTACCCAGCTAGGAAGTGGCGACCCAGGGCTTAGACTCATGTCTCTCTGACTTCAGAAACAGATTATTCGTTTCTCACCCCTTGAATTTCCTAAAAGGAGAGGCAAGGCAGCCAAGGCAGAAGGCCAGATAAAACTGAAAAGCCTGGCAGAGCTCTGAGCAATTCACAAACATGAGAAAACACAACCTTGAGGGCTCTGGGTTGGGGTGGTGAGAGGACAGGTGGAAGAAAGGCTTCTTACCCCACAGCTCTGAGTCACCCAAATGTGATCTGCATCCATATCAGCAGGACTTTCTTCTCATCTTCCCTTTGGGCTCTGCAGCTCAGGGAGAGCAGAGAGTAAGGAAATCTTTTCAGAAGCCTCTAGGGCCTTTACTTTCCTAAAGTTAATTACTTTCTGGATGAACATCTGATTAGAAATATCATTTGCAAGCCCCACCTGCCACGGATGTCTCCTGTTTTGAAAGTGAATATTCAAAGACTGTTAAAATCCTAATATATATCTTCATCTCCCATGGAAAACAGAACAGTGATTATTTTGAGCCTCGGGAAGTTGGGATCCAGTCAAGGAATTCATCATTACCCTTATGCAATCTAGGAGATGGGGAACAGATCGGGTGAGAAATCTCAAAGGAAAACATGCCGCCTGCAAAATTAGCCTGAGTCATTGCTCCAAGTGAAAGGCTGTGTTTAAATCAGGAATAATTCTTTAAATTTCAACCCATGACCCTGACAATGAGGTTGCTGTCTTTGGAAATGAACCAGTATGTTTTTGTCTGTGTGTGGCAGATACACTTGCTGAAATATTCACGATACAGTGGAAAGGCATAGGGTCAGCGGCCAGAAAACGAGGTTCTGGTCTCTCCTGTGTGACTTATGTAAGTCACATTCCTTTCTCAGTCTCAGTTTCCTCATCAGTGAAATGAACTTTTTTATTCTGATGTGATTACCTCTTCCTGGCCACTCCTTCTCTGTTCCTCCCTCCCTCATCCCATTTTTCTTCCTTCTAAACTTCCCACTTCCTATTGCCATGATAATGAAAGAGTATAAGTCAAGTTGATTCATGGGCTTGGACAAGACACTGGAAGGGTCTTAGCAATGCTACACAGAGCTCTAGGTGAGTATATGAAGGAAAAGACAGGAGGGTAAAATTTTGTTATTGTAAAATGTATTCATTCATTTATCCAGTCATTCATTTCACTAGAAACCCATTATGTATCTCATTCAAGCCCTAGACCTTGAGGCTAAGACAGTAAGAGTAAAATATCATTCCTGTTCACTAGGAACACACAGTCCTAGTAAGAAGAGAGGGAAATAAGTGATTAATAATAATTGGATGCTATATACAAGAAAACACTCAAGGTACAATGGAAGCAGGTATTAGAGGAACTTATCCAGTCATTTTATGTGGTAGAAAGCTCCCAGAGGAAGTAAATCTGGGGAAGAGAGTAGGACAGAGAATATTCTAGAAAGAAGGAACCCAGGACACAGGCAGAAGTTCAGGTAGTTAAGTACATCTGCAGTTCAAAGTTCTAAGACATGCGGCCGAGGCAGCAAATGGCGTCAAATGACAGAGAGACTCATGGGGATTGTTTTGTGTGTGTGTGTGTGTGTGTGTGTGTGTGTGTGTGTGTGTGTGTTTTGTTTTCAGTTTTTTGTGACAGGGTCTCACTCTGTCACTCAGGCTGGAGTGCAGTTGCACAAACATCGCTCACTGCAGCCTCAGCCTCCTGGGCTCAAGGGATTCCTCCCGACCTCATCCTCCAAAGTAGCTGGGACCACAGGTGAACGCCACCACACCTGACTAAATTTTTTCTTTTTTTAGAGATGGAGTCTCACTATGCTGCCCAGGCTGGTCTAAAACTTCTGGGCTCAGTGAATCCTCCCATCTCAGCCTCCCAAAGAGCTGGGAGGCATGAGCAACTGCACATGGCTCATAGACCTTGTTAAGGAAAACAATTGACTTATCAGTCACGGTCTGCGTGAAGATGGCCGTAACCTCTTTCCTGGTGCTGGCATATCTAACAGTGAGCCCATGGCTCTCATATTCCCATGCCTGAAAGGCATCACTTGTAACAGTAACGAGAGTCATTGTGTGAAGCTCCAGAGAACTTGAAGCAAAGGTTAAAAAGTACAGAAAAGCAGAAACTTTTAATAGCCAGTGCTATTCAATTGGAAGCAACAATAAATTCTCCATGAATGATTGTTCTGCCACTCTCTAGAAAGATAGAATAGTTAGGCAACCTAAGATTAATTTGTATTCATGGTAAACCTTAATCTACGTTCACTTTTCCTCCCAGTGGACGTCAGTTGAGTCATCTATAAAAGAACAAACAAGACCAAATTGGTGTTATTTCTGAGTGTTTTCACCAAAAACTTTTTTTTCTTCTCCACTTACCCCACCATGGGTCAAATCTTGTGAAGCTTTCTCTCTGCTAGACAAATTATACTCATCAAATAATAATTGTTTAACTTTATATTTGAGTGCACAAACCAAATAGTGCCGTGATTTAGCTAGATATTTCTGAATATTGAAAACAGCTGTAAGTCGACTATTTGGGGACTCAAGATTGGAAACATCCAGAGAAAATAATCTCCAAGGTCTCCTGCAGCAATGACAGTCTGTGACATCAGATATTAGAAAGACCAAAAAAAAAAGAGTAATTTTATCCTTGAAAGATTTCGAACACATGCTCTGAGTAGAGAAAGCAAAGGTGAATGGAAATCTCAGGGAGAAGAAAAAGCCTTTGGAAGGGAGGTAGTTGAGAACAGTCTGGAACTAAAGGGATGCACAGAATAAAGTGGGTGAAGCTTGGGATGCACGAATGTGCAGGTCTGGCTTGGAAATAGACTTTGATTACAGACATGTGCTTTAGCACTCTCAGACTCCTTTCGTTTTCTGTATATTTGATGAATGACCCTCAGCTTTAAAACACTGTTGCAACAATTAAGAGAAATATTTTATGTAAAGCAACTAACTATGCCTTGCACACAGTAGGTTTGCAAAAAATAGTAGTAACCATGAGAATGACAATGATGCTTTAATCAAGATGTTCAGATACCAGGAGCACTTTAATTTGTTTACTGTGCAAAAATATGCCAGCCTTTATTGCTCTAGTGACAGTTAGATGACTTTAGAAGCAGCCTAGGGATAGTGTGTCATTGTCATTGTAGATAATAAAAGCAGAATTGAGAGGAGAATTAACGAGGAAAGCAGACAAATCCAAAATGCTAGGCCATCATCCGTCTGGACTGCATCAATGCAGGGAATAAAGGGATGACGTAAGTGTTTATTTCTAACTCTCTCTCTCTCTCTCTGAGAATGCTGAGTGTTTTCAGTCTGGCTTTTGCTTTCAGAGCTCCCAACACACCTGGACTCCAAAAAGGATTTTTTAAAAACCTGTGGTTGGCCTGGATTCCTAAAGCAACTGTGTGTATGATTATGTTTTTGGTACATGGGTAGCAAGGTAATAGTGATATTTACCCCAAGAACTAAGAAATTGTACCTCAAAGAGTTAAACTAGAAAATTAGCACAGTTAGAACGAGATATGCAAAGTCACCTCCCAGAAACAGAGTGGGCCCCAGGCCAGCAGGATGAAGGCTAACCTCAATGAAGACATTAACGTATCTAGAGAAAAAATACTTTGGCCACAAGGAAGCTGACCAGCATGGAAACATAAAAAAGGGAACCATACAACCACTGGGTACAGTGTGATCTAAGCCCTCTCCAAGGTCGTGCCAATGATCAAATACTCTGGAATCTGTAGCAGCTTCCTATCACCTTGAGGACAAACCCCCACACTCCTCACATGACCCATGAAACCCTATGTGATTGAGCCCCAACACATTTCATCCCCCATCTCTCTCCAACTTGCGCAGTTCCACTCTGGTCCTGGCCTTCTTTCTGTTTTTACAATGACTAGTCTCTTGGCCTGGGATTCTCTTTTCCCAGATTTTCCCTCATTTCATTGCTTAAATTTAATTCAGTCTTCCCTAGCCACCTTATCTAAAATCCATCCAACAGAGAGTCAGAGCCAGGCAATGTGTTTGTAACTTGTGAAACAGCTGGACATTTTTTTGAGATCTATGAAAAAGTTACACACACACACACACACACACACACACACACACACACACAGGCAAAAGCCAACAAATACCGTGCCAGAAAAAGCTGGTTTAAAAGCTGAAAGAGAGGTACACTCTGCACAACATAAAGCTGGTGAAATATTTGGTCTCAGCAGATTGCAATGCTGCAGTAGTATTTCCTGAACAAGGAAGAAAGCAATCCAGGAGAAACTTATTTATTGGAGCAAGGTTTCACAGCCATGAATCTGGCTTATAAAGCAAGTGAATACTTTTAGAATACCAATCCATTCTGTCTTTTAGGTGTATTTAGTAAAGTATTTAAATTGTTTTCCCCTAACCCCTTCTATTCTGAGACCTTGATCTTAGCAACTGAGGTTTATGAAATCATAGATCTTTAAGGAAAGAAAGCAATAACACTGCTTCATTCTCATTTGGTAAAAGCATCCCAAATGGAAGATGGATATATCAGACGGTCCCATGATGTCACTATACTCCCAAATCCATTAAACAGTCTTTGCTCTGATTTTATTCCCACCAGGCAAAGTTCTGATTATAATTTGGCTTTTTATGTAGGTCTGCTAGGAAACGAAAGAACTAGAAATGTGAACATAAGCTTTCTGTCTCCCTGTGTCAATTGTATGTCTGGCTGTTCATCAATACATAGCACAAATGACTATTAACTTGTGCTTTCATGTATGTGTGTGTCTTTAGACTGCAGCAAGAGGCTTCCTTGAGGGACTTGATGGGACTGGGAGGAAAGGGTCTCTAGGTATTTTTTTTTAACTTTTGTTTTACATTCAGGAGTGTAAGTGCAGGTTTGTTACGTAAGTAAACTTGCATCATGGGGCTTTGTTGTACAGATTATTTCATCACCCAGATATTAAGCCTAGCACCCATTAGGTATTCTTCCTGATCCTCTCTTTCCTCCCACCCCACCTCCCATCATTCAATAGACCCCAGTTTGTGTTTTTCCCCTCTATGTGTCCATGTGTTCTCATCATTTAGCTCCCACTGATAAGTGAGAACATGCGGTATTTGGTGCTCTGTTCCTGTGTTAGTTTGCTAAGGATCATGGTCTCTAGCACCATCCATGTCCCTGCAAAAGACATGATCTCGTTTTTTTTATGGCTGCATAGTATTCCATGGTGTATATGTACCACCTTTTCTTTATTCAGTCTATAATTGACAGGCATTTAGGTTGATTTCATCCATATCTCTGTTATTGTGGACAGTTCTGTATCTGTAAAGAACTTAAATTTACAAGAAACAAAAACAACCCCACAAAAAAAAATGGGCAAAAGTCTCTAGGTCTTTACATCAGAGAAGAATGGAAGGAGAAAATAGGATAAGAGTTTTTGGTTACCAACTTCTAGGCCCTTCCTAATAAACATGTGATGCTAATGTGGGGGAAACGTGAAGCATGTAGTGTGTGTGTGTTTGTTCACACATGTGCGTGTGTGTTGCTGTTCTAGAATTTTCTTTGTTAAGCCAGAAGTGAGGGAATAAATGTGGCAGGGTTTCTAGAGGATCTCTTGAGACCTGGTGAAAGAAAAGGGCAACCCATATGCCAGCATGGTGTCTTTAAAGGAGTGAGGTTTTGGAGAAGAATGGCCCTCTGAGAGCCAGAGGCTTAGGAGCCAAAGTCCAGGACACATGTGGTCAAACTTGGCACAGGGGAACAAAGCTATCCTCCTTTAAAGGACTGTGAGAGTCTGAACAGGGAACTGGATAAGTAAAAGTATTCAGAGAGAGAAGCATGAGTCAATTCTAATAATTTAAAGATCAAAAATGGGCGGTGACATAAGCCTCATGAGAATGTAGAGACCTTTACACCTGCTATAAAAGAACTGAAATCTCAGGTACCCTTCTCTGACCTCAGTCAGCAGGTGGACAAACCAGGATCTGATTCTGCCTGGCGCAAGACCAACACCGAGAGGTCATTTTGCTAACTGCTGCCCAGCCTCTGGGAATAACACTCAACCACTCTGAAGTCTTTTCTTTGAAACTTCAAACGAACTGAAGACCAGAGCCAGTCCTAGAACTTACACAAATAAATACAGTTTCTAGGAGTATCTTCCAAAATGTGCTCCCTATTTCCTTTGAAAATGTTTTTCCTACGGAAAAAAAAAGAGTCTAATGCAAAAAAGCATAAAACAAACAAAACAACTGTGCGGCAGGTGTTATTGATCTCACTTTATAAGTGAGCAAACTAAGGCTCTTAAAATTTGGGGAAAGCATTCACCACCACTCAGCCAGTGGATGACAGATCTGAAACACAAACCTGAGTCCCTAAGTCTAAAGCTGTTTCAACAAGACCCAGTCACTTTGCAATCACAAAAGAACTTGAAAATTATACAAAAGCATACTTCACTGACCACTTCACAAGTAGACACCTACCGTGTGCAAGAAATCATGTTAGGTCCTGGTGATTAAAGTTCCACTTCTAAAGAGTATAGTTGTTCCTAGGTGGGGGTGAGCACCTGCTCAGGACTTTCTCACAGAAGGTGCTTATAGGTTCTTCTAGGAGAATGGGAAAAGCAGGAGGGGGCGGAAGGCTTCATCAAGAGAAGAATGTTTCTGTATTTCAGGCACAGGCTTGAAAGCAGGGAGAGAGAGAGAAAAAAAAGGATGTAGAAGTTTGAACAGGCTGTGAGCAAGGTCAAAGAAAAGCAAACTGCTTATTCTACTTCAAGAATAAAGTACAAGTTGTGGGAGGAACAGGTAAAAGAAAATTATGTACAACTTTAGAAATAAAAACAGAATGTTGAGTTCTTGAGACTTCCAGGAACATCCAGAAAGAAGACAGAATCTAACGACCAAAAACTAAACTCTAAGAACTCTAAAATTCTAGAACTCTGGTTGTTTGCTCACTGTTGCTACTTTCACTATTTTCGTGCTTTAAAATTGTGAAGTCAAAAAAGACCTTGCAGGCTCCTCCTCAGCGGCACAAACACAGGGATCGGAACAGACTTCTAACTGGTGCGCAAAGAAAGCCAACTGGTGGTGGCAGCCATTTTGAAGATCAGGACGAAACAGAATCTCTGTGGCTGGTGATAAGAAACCACAACGAGCACAGGAAGCAGATTTGGCTTGAGAGGGAGCCCTGAGGAGGAACAGGTGATAGGCCCAGGGGCTCCTGGTTAATAAAAATGGCTCCTGCCAAGTCCACCTCCTACGGTTCAAAGGAGACGCACGAGTGGAATCGCTACCCGGTGGGTTCTGATGATGATCTTTCCTAGGCTCTAGACGAGGGACTTGGGAATCCTGCCATTAAACTCTTACCTCTGAATGCTCCTGCTTTGTTTTTTAATCCAACATTCCTAAAGCCTTTCATCTGCATTTCTGGACTCAGCCTATTGCTGCAGCAGATCCTCGCTGGTTGTTTAATGATAGTCTAATGAGGTCTCAGAGTGTCCTGAAGGAAAGCTTCTGGCCAGCAGCTTTCCCTTTAAGGAGGGGGCCTTTGAATCTAGGTCTGCATTAAGTATGAATCAAGCTTTCCGTCTGTGTCTGGTGCACACATGAGTGAAATCCACCTCCGTATTACTCGTTCCTGGAGGGGATTTTCTCTCTGTATTACACCTGCAGAACACCATCCTCTTTTCTCTGGCAAGCCTGGATACATGATTAATATTTTAAGCCTCCCAGGTTCCACTTTCCCTAGTTTCAAAAGTGCCTGCATGTTGGACTTTTAAAAAATGTATTTATCTCCCTATCCAGGCTGCTGAGGAGAAATTGCAAGTAGAAGGCACAGCCAGGGGGGCCTAAACAAATCCGGGCAAATCTTTAAATTGCTTCTGCAGTCACTGGGGTTTTCTTTCATTAGCATCTGGGATGCTACTTCTCTCTTGCTGACCTTCATTTTGGAGGGGAAGGCAGAACAGTTTTAAGAGGGCATTATATCTTTTCCTTTGGAAACAGAGACTTGAACTGTATGGCCAGTGTTAGCTCAGTTCAGCGAGAAATATGTCTGGCTTCCCTTCCTCTCCTGGGCACCACTATCCTCCCAGCTTCAGTCCAGGAAGACTCTTCTGATTTTTCTCTCCTGAGCTCCCTCCTTCTGTTCAGGAGGCACTGCAGAAACATCCCCCACAAGGCTTCTGGCATTCCCCTCACGGAGGGCTGCAGGCACCTTGTTATCTCCCCATCCGCAGTATCCTTACAGCAAGGCTCCTTTGCCCAAGAAGCAGAAAAAGCCTTAGATACGAAGGCAGCAAGGGCTGGCTACACAACCCTGAATCTACAAGCTGACTGCTTATGTTCAAATTCAGTTCTGACACTAATTCTTAACTAATTCCAGTCCTAGGAGACTTGGGCAAGTCCCCTAATTACTTTAAGCTTCAATTTCTTTACCTGTAAAACCAAGGATGGTAATAATAGTCAATGAATAATAAAGAGTCAATAAATAATAAATGAGAGTAAAAATAGGACTCACATGTCACAAACATGTATAATATATTAGAAAGATCTACTGTATGCATTTATTACACAGATGACTGGAGTTTGGGAACCCTGGTCTGCAAAGATACTAAGTTCCCATCTACTTGTAAATCCCTAAGCATCAATCCCTATAATAGATAAATATTGAACAATCATGTCTCTGTTGGGTAGTAAAGACACAAGAAAAAATGAGGAGCAGCATTTGCTTTTGTGGTATTTATGACTAGTGAGTCACCTAGACCCACAAACAACCACAAGAGAAGCACTGATCACTGACTTTCACTTAGCCCAGTAGCCAGGACAATGAAAAGGCATTTTTCATTGGGTAAAGCATACTGACGCCTCAGAAATGTTAAACGTTTGCAGCTGGTAGATGCCTCTCTATTGTACCATGTGTTTCTGCCCCCGCAAGACTTTGGTTGACCACCGCTTGTCCTGATTGGATTGAATCAGAGATCTCTATGTACTGACAATGCATTATGACATGTTAGAGTGGCGAACGCAGGTATAAAGTATGAGGGGTGCCTGCCTTCAAAGAACAGTGCCGCAGAGCAGAACAATTACAGGGCTTGAGAGTGGAGGGCCCAGTGCAAGGGATGGTCCTTGGTTCTATGGATTTGGGCAATGCACTTGACTTATTTGAGTGCATGTCTCCACTTGTAAAGATAGAGATAATTCTATCTGCCTGTTGATAGTAATTTGGGAAATAAATTAGATGATGTACATGAAAATATTTTTTGGATTCTAAATCTTTTTTTCTGGCTGTTTCATTTTTTTAATCTTGAAATGAGAAGAGGAGATGATGCCAATATCCTTTTTGGAGGGTGGGTGTTGGCTCATGCCTGTAATCCCATCACTTTTATTATTATTATTATTATACTTTAAGTTCTAGGGTACATGTGCACAACGTGCAGGTTTGTTACATATGTATACATGTGTCATGTTGGTGTGCTGCACCCATTAAGTCGTCATTTACATTAGGTATATCTCCTAATGCTATCCTTCCCCCCTCCCCCCACCCCATGACAGGCCCGTGTGTGATGTTCCCCACCCTGTGTCCATGTGTTGTCATTGTTCAATTCCCACCTATGAGTGAGAACATGCGGTGTTTGGTTTTCTGTCCTTGTGATAGTTTGCTCAGAATGATGGTTTCCAGCCTCATCCATGTCCCTACAAAGGACATGAACTCATCATTTTTTATGGCTGCATAGTATTCCATGGTGTATATGTGTCACATTTTCTTAATCCAGTCTATCATTGATGGACATTTGGGTTGGTTCCAATTCTCTGTTATTGTGAATAGTGCCGCAATAAACATACATGTGCATGTGTCTTTATTGCAGCATGATTTCTAAGCGTTTGGGTATATACCCAGTAATGGGATGGCTGGGTTAAATGGTATTTCTAGTTCTAGATCCTTGAGGAATCGCCACATTGTCTTCCACAATGGTTGAACTAGTTTACAGTCCACCAACAGTGTAAAAGTGTTCCTATTTCTCCACATCCTCTCTTGCACCTGTTGTTTCCTGACTTTTTAATGATTGCCATTCTAACTGGTGTGATGGTATAAATCTTCTTATAATGTTAGTTTCACAGTCTAGCATAAAAAAGAGGCTACATACTATTCATAATTGGAAAGTTATGGAATCATCCTAAATGCCCATCAATGGTAGACTAAATAAAGAAAATGTGGTATATGTACACCATTGAATACTATGCAGCCATAAAAAATAATGAGATCATGTTCTTTGCAGCAACATGTATGCAACTATAGACCATTATCCTTAGCAAACTAATGCAAGATCAGAAAACCAAATACTGAATGTTCTGACTTAAAAGTGAGAGATAAATAATAAGACTATTTGGACACAAAAATGAGAACAATAGACTCTTGGGCCTACTTGAGGGTGGACGGGGCAGGAGGGAGAGAATCAGAAAAAATTCCTATAGGGTACTATGCTTAGTACCTGGATGATGAAATAATCTGCACAACAAACTTCCATGACATGAGTTTACCCATATAACAAACCTGCACATGTACCCTTAAACCTCAAATAAAAGTTAAAAGAAAAAAATAGAAGAGGCTACAGAAAATTGATGGAAGGCATAAGGAAAAGATATGAGAGAGGAAAGGAAGAAAGAAAGAGACAAGACACACAGGTGGCATTTTTTAAACTATAAAGTAGGAAAATATCTGTCAAGGGCCAGGAGGCTATAGAAATTCAGAGTAAGAAGAAATTACATAAAGTAATACAACTAGGTTTGCATTTTATATATATATATATACACACACACACGTACATATACATATATATTGCTTTTTTGTTTTTAATGAAAAGCAACAGGTAATTTTGTGAAAGTCAGGAAACACCAGTATCCTTGTGATCTCATCCTAGATTTTTCTGTCAACTGGATCCACTCTAATTAATAAGGAATGCATTTCTGACCCCATTCCAAATATGTAAAATTAGAAGACATGATTGCATATATAATAATAAAAGCACAATCTAAAGGGTATTATCACACTAGGAATACAGAGTTGTTTCTTCCTGACCTGGAGCAAATATTAAGAGAAAGTCAATGTATTTACAAACAAGATTTAATAATGTTCACAAAAATAGAGTTTGCCTCCAAATGAGAAATTATGCATTGCTTTGTTTCAAAAAGTTACCAATTTAGTGCTTGAAAAATCCAGCAGGTAAGCAGCAGGCCAACAGAGTCTCTTTCTGGAACTGTCTGCTAGCAACTGAGCATTCTCAGTCCAGGAAGCCATTTTTCATGGGAGGAATGGAGAGAGGGAGAGGAAGGCAATATTTACATCCCATTCTGCACGGCTCAGTACTGCCTGTTTGTCTTCTTGACCTTTTCATAACGATAGTCATCAGTGGCCTTCTGCTTATCAGGATGCTTGCGGTTAGGAGGGGACCTCTCAGCCTCTGCCTTCTCTGTGTCGCCTAGCTTCTCTGTGTTGCCTACCCTCAAGAGTCTGGTTTTGGGTTCTTCTGTGTTTCTCTGTATGGGAATGTTGGGCTCCTCATGATAAAATCTGTTGTGCTGCACGTAATTCACAGCCATGTCAGTAGGCATAAAGGATAGCTTACTGTCTTTTTTCTAATTCTGCTACTCTGCCAGCAGATGGACCTTGGCATCCTCTGCAGAAATGACAGTTTTTATTCTAGCATTGATGCCAAGGTCCAACTCAGGAATGCCATTCAGCATCTGGTTGGAAAATATCTTCTTGGTCTTCTTTGCTGAGGAAATGTGGAGGTTTTCTGGAAGTTCATAAAGACAATCCTCTGCATTCCTTGGCTTGACTTTCTGTTCCTCATGTTCCACGATCCCTTTCTTCTTTAGCTCTGTCTCAGTGTACTTCATCATGTCTGCATCCTCATCCCTTCAGTTGGTTTCTGCAGAAAATGATGTCCCCAAGTGAAAGTCTTCCTCTTTACTGATTTTATCTTTGCCCTTTTCCTTCCATTTCTTCATATCCACCACATCACCTGTCTTCATCTGAAAGGGATCTGAGTGATCTCTTCTTGTACCTTCTTTCCCAACAGCAGGGCCACAGCACCCATTGAATCTCTTCCTTATATTATGTACTTATCTAGTCTATTCCAGTTTTAATTGAACCTCCTCTGAGTCCTCCTCATCTTCCTCTGACTCTGAGTCATCCCAGTGCCAACAGAAAGTCTTCCTGGTGACCAGCATGGTGGCACCAGCCCTGTGGTCCAGCCACAGTGCCACTGTGCCTTGAGGTTTGCATTTTAGTATTAATTTTTGATAAAACAACTTCTAGTAGCTGTAAGTGAGACAGACTTGTGAGGCTGATAATAGAGATAAGAAAAACAGTTTAAAAACAGCTGCAATGATAAAAAAAAAATAATAAATAGGCAATGTCAACCAGAATGGACAAAATATATTGGAGCAAGACTAAGGAAGAACACATTCCAAGATATGGGGAGGGAGGGAGGTGATACGGTCTGCATATTTATCCCCACCCAAATCTCATGTTGAATTGTAATCCCCAATACTGGAGATGGGGCTGGTGGGAGGTGTTTGGATCATGGGGACAGATCTCTCATGGCTTGGTGCTATCTTTGTGATAGTGAGTTCTTTCAAGACCTGGTCATTTAAAAGTGTGTGGCAACCCCTCCCACAACCTTTGCTTGCTTTTTACTTTTGCCATGAGACATACCTGCTCCTCTTTTGCCTTCTGCCATGATTGTAAGCCTCCTGAGGCCTCCCCAGAAGCCAATCAAATGCCAGCATCATGCTTCCTGTATGGCCTACAGAATTGTGAGCCAATTAAATCTCTTTTCTTTATAAATTATCCAGTCTCAGATATTTCTTCATAGCAATGCGGGAACAGTCTAACACAGCAGATTTTAGGAATAATTTTCAGGTTCCCCCTGAGAATGGAAAAACTGAAAGTTGATGAGAGGGAATAACAGATCAACCCCACAGTAAGTATGTAAGGTGAGAATAATAAAAGTGGGCTCAATGTAGATCCATGAGGAGCACCAATATTTTTACATGTCTCGATGAAATTGTCAGAAAAGGTAGACAATTCACGTTCAATTGCCAATGACAGTTGAAAGCACCAAATTCTGAGTCAGGCTCACTAGCCTCCCTTCCCAGATCCACCACTTACCAATCTGGGCAAGTTCATTCAATTCCCTGAGGCTCAGTTTTTCCATGTGTAAAATGGGAATACAATAGGACACATCTGCTGTGAAAATTCAATGGAATAATATAGGTAGACTGTTGAGCCCAATGCCTAATACATGCACACATAAATATTTAATAAGTATTAGATACTTTAGGTGCTTTTGGGAAAAGGGCTTCATGTGCTTACATTTTAAGATTTCTTCAATTCTCCAAATGCAAGTTGTTCCCCAGGCCACCAGTGTAAGGAAAGACCTTTAACAGGTTCTTCTGCATTTTCTCCTAGATGGATTGCTGAGCACCCTCCAGCAATCCTTCACCTTTTCCCCTCTCTTGACAGCTTCCTGCTCCACCTCAGCGATCATTCCATGTTCTCCTCACTACACAAAACTATAGTCATCAACCAAACAAACAAATAAAACAGTAAGATAATTTCAAATAGTTCCATAGACTGACTGTTGATGCACCTCCAAAATTCATATGTTAAAATATAATCCCAAATGCAGGGCGGGGGTAACATAACACAGATGTGATAGTATTTGAAGGTGGATTTTAGAGGTAGATTAGCATCCACCCTTATGAATGGGATTAGTGCCCTTATAAAATAAGCCCCAAAGGACTCCTTTCCCCTTTTGCCATGGGAGGTCACAGTGAGGAGATAGCCCTCTGTGAATCAGAAGGATTTCCTGATGGAAATGGACCCTCCCAGGCAGCGAATCTGCATACACCTTGATCTTGGACTTCTCAGCCTTCCAAACTGTAAGCAATAAATTTATGTTTTTTATAAGCCACCCATTCTATGGTAGTTTGCAATAGCAGCCCAAATGAAGTAAAACAAATAGTGATAAAATAATGAAAAGTAAACAGAGAGCAGTGATAGAATAAGTCCAAGGTGGATCTTTCCATCAGTGACACTGAACAGAAACTTAGACCCTAAATATGTGAGTGAATGTGTGGAGAGGTATGGATGGATACTACAGTTTCTTATTTGAGCAATTGTTAAAGCCAGGCATGAGGCTGGATGTCTTCCTAGATTTGCATTCTCATTTGCAAACTTTCCTTTTCCCTCTTGAATTACGAAAACCCAACAAAAGAAGTGCTCTCCACTCCCTTTCCAGTCAGCCACAAAGAAAACGATGCTTTGAATTAGATGATAGATTTTTCTGTTTCTGCCACTCTAGGCACCTCCACACTTTAAGGTGTTTGATGAGTGAGAATATAAGGTTCAAAGATTCTACCACGTAGAGCATGAACTAGTAGAATTTCTTTCCACTAAACTAAAATCCACAGTAGCACTGCCTACTTAGAAATAACATAACAACCTCTCAAATCTGCACAGGGCTTGACAGTTTGAAAACTGCTTTTGTAGACTCAATTATATTTAAGACCCACAGCCACCATATGAAACAGTATTTTTTCCAATTTATAGATGAGGAAACTGAGGCTCAGAGGTTACGTGACTTTCCAAATATGCTACTTAGTGTTGAAACTAATATTTGAAGCCATTGCGCATCTGTCTCTGGGTTCACTTTCTACCACTGTTATCCCAGGGCCCCTGAAATAGCCTTGGATCAATTTATAATGTTGAGTCTGTCTGAAATTGCTAGCATTGACTCTCAGTCAGCCATAACATGCTGCCTACGTTTACTGTGGTTTTCCCGGCCTAGGGGTAAAAAAAGACATCACTGTTTTTCTGGCTTACTCATAATGCTGAAAGACAAGACTTGACTGAACGCGTGTCCCCTACCCTCTGGACAGTCTCAGGAAGGTTTATAATGTGGACTTGCTCAGGCTGCCCCTATGCAATGCCTCTGCTGTCCTTGAAGATACCTTGGACACTTGATTCTCGCCTCCCATGCCCACAACTGGCTCCATCTGCCCCTTCCCCTGTTGGCTCAGAGAATGAAACTGCTGCTAAAGGCCCTGGAATTGGTATTTGTAGTATTTCTGTTAAGCATTTTATTCCATGCCCGCCTCAGACCCCATGGTGTCAATGCAAGTTACCCTGGAGTGGAGTGCTCCTTACATCCTTTCATTTAGGCCTCCCATAAGCGTCCTGACATGGTCTTAACTCTGAACATCTCTGCGTTACGTATGAAGAAGCAGATGTAATCACCCAACAGGTTCTTCTTGACCACTGCACAGACCAAATCAGTTCACTGCGACCGTTGTCTTGCAGTAAAGAGTTTAATTAATATGAGTCCAGCCACATGAAACAGCTAGAGTTATAACTCAGATCAGTCTCCCTGATGGCTCAGAGGTTAGGGTTTTTCAAGGATAGTTTGGTGGGCAGGGGTGTGGGGGATGGTTGCTGCTGATTGGCTTGGGGTGCAATCATAGAGGTGTGGAAAACAGTCCTCCTGAACTGAGTCTGCTTCTGGGTTGGGGAGCCACAAGATAAGTTGAATCATGAGTCACAAATCTAGGTGGGGTCAACAGTTGACGTAATGCAAAAGTCTGAAAAACAGCTCAAAGATCAATCATAGGTTCCCCAATAGTGATGCTATTTATTGTAACAATTGGAGAAGTCACAAATCTTGTGACCTCTGGCCACATGACTCCTGGTCAGTAAGGGATTATGGAAACTAGCACTACATTTTAGCAGGATTCAGGCTCCTCCCATAATCCTAATCTAGTAGCCTTTTATTAGTCTTACAGAGGTGGTTTTAGCCCCCCAAAGAAAGAGGGGATCAGCTTTAGGGAGGGACTGCTGTTATCCTTGCTTCAAAGTTAAACTATACACTAAATTTCTCCTGTGGTTAGCTTCGCCTATGTCCAGCAATGAGCAAAGACAGCCAGGCTGTGAGGCTAGAGGCAAAATGGAGTCACCCGTGCTAGATTTCCCTCACTGTCATGATCTTTGCAAAGACAGTTTCACAGAGCCTCAATGAAGTTAAGCCATTTGTTCAAATCCAAATAGGTAGTAAATGGGAGATTTAAACCCAGGCCTGTCTGATCAGTGAGTGCACGTGCTTAACCTCAATACTCCATAGGATATTGTGATTTATAAAAAGGAGTATGTATTTGGTCTTCATCCAGTTCCTGGTGCAGAGCTCCTGAAACACTTGGAATTTCCTAAGTGAGCTGAGCAGTAAAGATGAGAGTAGAGTCTACTGTTACTCATTACAAACTCCTTTCACACACACCTGAGCTTATGTGAATGAGGTGATTATTGGAAAGCCCAGAGAAAACTACAGGATGGGGTCTGGTTGCCAGGGGAACCAACCACATAATTACAGGGTTGGAACTTCCAGCCCCACCTTCTGACCTCTGGAGAGGGAAGATGGGTTGAAGGTTGAATTGATCACTAATAGCCAATGATTTAATCAATCATGCCTGTGTAATGCATCCTCCAAAACACCCACAAGAAAGAGACAAAAGAAAGAGGTTCACAGAACTTCTGTTTAGTGAGCACGTGGAGGTGCAGGAGGGTGGCCTTGCTCTGAAGGGGCACAGAAACTCCACACTCCTTCCCTATCCCTTGCCCTACACATCTCCTCCATTTGGCTGTTCCTGAGTTGTATTTTTTGGTAATAAACTGGTAATACAATGTTGTGTTTTCATGAGTTCTGTGAGCTGTTCTAGCAAATGATTGAACACGACGAGGGTGTCATGGGAACCTCTGATTGAGAGCTCTAGGGGTCAAGAGAAACCTTCCCCTTTGCTCTTTGAAGATTCACTAAAAGTCAACTGATTGTAAATTAAAAATAGAATCCTAAGCCCTCCACCCACTGAACAGACACCCTTTTGGCCAAGGGCACTCCAAAGAAACGTTAAAAAATTGAGTTCCTGGCCATAAAGGGAAAGGAGGTTGGGCATGTCTCACTGTACCTCTTCCTTTTTGGAGTTTAGACATAACAACTGACCAGCATTGATGTTAAAATAGAGATCATAAGGCTGACAATAAGACTATTTGTGGCAACAAGATACCAAATTATAAACAAGACCTAAGGCTACACAAGGTAAGGGTTAAGTCACACCCAGAGGCTGTCAACCTTGCTACATAAATCCTTCTCTTAAGACATTTCTTTCTGCTGAATCCAAGTTTTAGACAGAGTCTTACTTCTTTAACCAGTTGCAAATCAAAGAATCTCTGAACCCATAAGGCGTAAGCCCCCACTTCAAGATATCCCATCTTCTTGGGTGAACCAATATATATCCTCCACATATTGATTTATATATTTTCCTATAACTCTCACCTCCCTGAAAGGTATAAAACCAAACTGTAATCCAACAGCCTTGGACACACTTTCTCCGTACTCCCTGAGCCTGAGCACCCTGCTTCCCAGGCCTTTGGTCATTCTTATTGTCTAGAAATTAACATTTAAAAAATATGTTTACAGAGTTTGTGTTTTCCATTAACATGACAAAGGCAGATTAAGAGGAGAAATGGCATACACATTTATTAACATGCAGGTGGAAGAATCACAGAATGATTACCCCAACCCCGCAATTGGTTACAGAGGCTTATCTCCCATCTTGAGGTTACAGAAAGAATGGAGGTTTGGAGCATGGCCAAAAACAGGTTATGGTGGTAAATTCAGTAATAATAACAATATCGGTTATAGGAGGGAGAAAAAACAGGCCTAGCTAGCAAAGATGGTTTTGTTATGTAGGTGAAACCTCACAGGTAGCAGCCCTCAAGGAGAATAGATGGTAAATGTTTCTTCAAGACCTTTAAAGGTGTCAGGCTCTTGGTTAATATTTTCTGGACCTGGAAAAGGGAGGAGCTCAAAGAAAGCCTGGCAGCATCAATGCAGATATTTTCTCCGGATGCTAATCTCACCTATGAAAGACACCTTTTTCAGAGATCCTTCTGTTTAAGTACTGTCTGAAAAGCCATCTGAAAATATGTCAAAGCAGTCTATTTTGGGGTGCAATATTTTAGTTTCATTCATAGCCAAGTTAAACAGGAGCTGTGGATAGCTTGGGGCTCTACTACTTGAGATTGGTGTCTGAAGTGGGGTGCAGTCTTGTGAAGCTTACCCCTTTTGGTGGAATCTGATGCTATCTAGAGACAGCATCAGAACTGAGTGAAATTAGGACACAGTCAGTGCCCATTGAGAAGAAGAGAATTCCTTAATGTGGGTGAGAAAAAACTTACACATTTTGGTGACCAGAAGTAAAGTGTAGTGAGTAAAGAAAAGAAACAGTGCTTGTTTTCTTTTTCACTGCCCTATTCCCCTAAGAGAAAGCATTCAGTTTCAGGGAAGGGACACAGGCCCACAAGCTTTGTCCAGCCACAGCACCTCTGCTGCCTAATACGGTGCAGCGCTCAGAATTGTCCCTTGATCATCCTCACAGACATGTCAAAATGCCTGAGATCAAGAAGTTGCAGGTAAACAGCTGAAGAAAAGAAGCAAAAATTGCTCAGCCATCAAAACACTAGGGAGCTGTCTTACACACACACACATAGACACACACACACTTACACACAAACACACAATGTCTATGGGATATTTGGAGTGTAAGACAACGGCATTTTAGTTACCTGCCCCACCCTGCTTAACTGATCAGAGAGTGTGTCTAGAGGACCAGTGTATCTTCAGCCCATAGCACAGCAAGTGATACAGAGTAGGCACTCAAAATACTATTTTCAGTGAATAAACAGAAGGCCGGAGTGTCTAGATACTACTGTCTTGTTATTGAAGCTTTCGAACTAATTTTTTAATCACTCATTTTCTAAGAAGGAGCAGTGAGTTTTAAAGATGAGAGCCCAGTTGAAAATATGCCTGAGTTCAAATGGGACCTTTCGCAGGCTATTTGGTTTTCTGAATTTCACTTTTCCGAACTGCAGTGAAGAGCTGGTCCCAGAACAGTGCTCACCCAGAACAGCGAGCACAGGATGCTACTCATTCTTTCTCCTTCTATATTGGTAACTTTGATCCTCAGTGATCTCTTTTTATCTGACCCTTCAAGGTGCAAACAACAGGAAATAATCTTAGGAGTGAGGACACCTGATCTTAGCACTAAATCTCTGGGCAGTCAGTTAAATCATTCAGGACAGCCACCCCTCACATGCCTAGTCAATAAAATAAGACAGGAATAGGCATCTTAGCAGGTATTTGTAAAAAGGAAATTAGACTCTACCTTCAGCAGAAAACATAACAAATCCCACTTTTCAGTCTTGCTGTGGGGGTATCCTGTGCATTGTGGAATGTTTAGAACTATCCTGGATCCCTCCTTTCTTTGTGTTAAACAAAAGATATTTTACATCCCTCTATCCCTACCCTTCACTTACAAGCAAATGTATACCCTATATAGAATAAGAATTAAAAACAAAACACATTCCTGGGTACAAATTTTAGTCCTCACCACATTTTCATCCCTTGCCATCTGAAGAGAGGCAAGACTCCTTCTCCCTCTTTCTCTCACACTAGCCAAGGCCACAGGCTCTTTTCATAGCCTCTGGAGGCTACTCCATAGTAAGGACCATACTGCCTCCCTAACCCTTCCTTACTGCTATTTAAAACCTTGTCACAGCCAGCTTGGTGGCTCATGCCTGTAATTCCAGCACTTTGGGAGGCTGAGGTGGGTGGATCCTTTGAGCTCAGGAGTTTGAGACCAGTCTGGCCAAAATGGCAAAACCCCATCTCTACTAAAAACACAAATATTAGCTGAGCATGGTGGCATACACCTCTATTCCCAGCTACTTGGGAGGCTGAGGCATGAGAATCACTTGAATCCAGGAGGCAGAGGTTGCAGTGAGCTGAGATCATGTCACTGCACTCCAGCCTGGGTGACAGAGTGAGACCTTGTCTCAAAAACAACAAAAACAACAACAAAAAACACCTGGTCGCTCATCCCCTGGAAAAGCAGCACATCCAGCCTTACTCTGCAAACCCGTAGATTTCTGATCTCCAACTTCTACTTAATCTTTTGAGAACATCAAGCCTTTTTTGTCAAAATTGAGGAGCCTTGATCCAACAATTCAATTTCTGGGTACATATCCAAGATAACTGGAAGCAGGATCTGAAGAGATATTTGTAGACCTATGTTCCCATGTTTCTAACAGTGTTACTCACAATGGCCAAAAGATAGAAGCAACCCACACGTCCACTGATGGATGAATGGATTAACAAAATGTGGCATGTTCGTGCAATGTGGTTTTATTCCGCCTCAAATAAGAAGAAAACACGTGCTACAAAATGTATGAACCTTGAGGACATTATGCTAAATGAAATAAGACAGTACCCCCCCCCCAAAAAACTGTGTGATTACACCTAGAAGAGGTACATAGAGTGGTCAAATTCATAGACACCTGATGGTTACCAGGGCTAAGGAAAATGAGGAATAGGGAGTTACTGTTTAATAAATACAGAGTTTCACTTTCACAAGATGAAAAAGTTCTGGAGATTGGTTGCACAACAATGGAAATATACTTAATCCTAGTGAACTGTACACTAAAAACGAGTCAAGATGGTACATTTTCTATTATACGTATTTTACCACAGGCAAGAATAAAATTAAAATAAAAAACAAAAATGGAGGATCCTATATCCTCTCTCCATCTCTGCAGCATAGATTCTACAACCTACTCATAGTTTTGTGTCTGCATGTTGCTTGAACTCACTCTTGTTTCTTAAAGTTATAGGAGAACCTGTCCTCCTCTCTGCATGATCCTTCCTTGGCCATTACAATAGGAAGGTTCATCCTCTCCTTGTCCTTCTTTCCACTTCTCACGAGGAGGTAAGGCTTGTCTCACTAGGACAGGACAACACATCTCTCCCTTTCTTCTTTTCCTCTCCCTTTCTGGAGCCCAAACTCTGTGTCTTCTCTAACTCCCACCTTTGTCTTCATCAGGGTCACATGTGAGCTATCTTCTGCATCCTGCCTCCCTGGGATATGCTTTTTCCAGGTCCTGCATTGGGTAATGTGGTTCATTTCAGCCATGGTGCCAAGCTCAACTGTCCAACTCCAGCTTTGCCGGCAATGAAACTGACTTCCTTAGAATTATTATCTGGTTCCTGGGGCTATTTTTCACTCGGTTCAGAACTCATACAGGAGCAGTCATGATTAGCTTATTGCCCTCTCTACCCAAAGGTCCAGAAACAAAGCACTTTTTTTGGTTTTGTATCAACCTTGAAAAACATGAGAAACAATGGCCTAAATTAACACCCAAATAATATAGTGTGTTCCACTCATTATTCAACAATTATACCGGTAGCTGGTCACTATCTTAATATGTTTTTTATCTTTTATCTTTTTTTTTTTTTTTTTTTTTGAGACGGAATCTCACTCTGTCACTCAGGCTAGAATGCAGTGGTGCGATCTTGGCTCACTGCATCCTCCATCTCTCAGGATCAAGCAATTTTCCTGCCTCAGCCTCCTGAACAGCTGTGATTACAGGTGCCTGCCACCATGCCTGGCTAATTTTTATATTTTTAGTAGAGGCAGGGTTTCACCTTGTTGGCCAGGCTGGTCTCGAACTCCTGGCCTCAAGTGATCCACCTGCCTTGGCCTCCCAAAGTGCTGGGGATTACAGGCGTGAGCCACCATGCCCAGTTTATCTAAGCATGATTTGAAGTTGTCACCTCACTGAGAGCATCTTAGATTCCCCTTTACAGCTCCAAGCTCTGTGTCAGGTGCAGAGTAAAACTCATATCTGTTCATTGATTGATTGATGGTAATTAGAACACAGAAGAGAAAATAATTCTCTAAGGACTGCCCTTTTTGGTCACTTTGACATGGGCATGGGCAGACGTCACACTTAGTAGTTGGCAGAATGATAGAGTAAAAAGAATTGGAAACTGGAATAAGAAATGTCTCATCTAACTGATTTAGTTGAATCATTCATCTAAATTTGGTAAATTTAGGCATCAATTTGTGTGGCAAATTGCTCGCCCTTCTGAGTCTCCATTTCCTTGTCTATAAAATTAGGGTCTTTGCCCTGATGTCTAAACTCGCTTCTATTTTAAACATACTCTTAATTGTATGACTCAATTGTACTTTCAGCTCTGTATTTAAGAGATTAAAGCAGAAAAAACCCTCCCTTCCCCTCCCACTGCCTCTGGCCTGCAGAAGTGTCCAGCAAGCATTTTCCTTTTTGCAGGTGTATGGAGGATCCAGCAGGCTGTTGAACCATGATATCAAATGCCAGTCAGATGATCCCCCACTAGGTTTTTAAATCAACATGGAATGGTTCTGACCCAGTGTGAGAGCAGCTGAAATTGACAATCCAAGAGTGTCTGTGGGAGGTAGCCCAAGGAGCACTCTTGATAATCAAAAGGAACAAAGACGTTCCTTTCATCAAACTATCAAAAACAAATCTAAGCCATGGGTTGTTTTAGGAGGAACACCATCCCACCCTCCTTATTCATCCCTGCATTCCACAGTTTTTCCCTCCCTGGCTCAGCGGCTTGCCACAGGGGGAGTAAGCCACCGTGGGTTATGAGCTGTCAGGCTCTGCATTTAAATATTACTCACCCAGCTCAGTTCAAGGTACAGGTCAGCCCATAGTATTAAGTTAACTACATTGGGAAATACGTTATCTTTTGGGTCACAGGGGTACAATGCAGTGAACAGCAACAGGATTTCCTGGTTGATAAATGGTTCCACAAGAGGTTATAGCTTGCCTGCCCTAGAAATAATAGCAATAATCCCCTACATTCATATTCCACTCTGGAGTCTGTAGAGGATTTTCACATCCATTATCTCTTAGGAATTTCTTGAGGGAGTCAGCCCAGCTCAGGAGAGAGGGCAGAGCACAGACCTCATCGCTCATGCCTGCTTCCCAGTACACCACGCTATGACTGGGAAGTTCTGTTGCCTCCTGGCACCTCAGTTCACGAACTATAATCAGGAAATGCCAATAATATCTGCCTTGTAGAGGAACCAAGAGATCAAATGAAGTGATGTTTGTGCATATTAAAAAATGATGTCATGGGAAAGAATCTATTAGGAGTGCTCTATAGAAGCAAAATTTAAAAGCATAAAAATAAGCTTTAATTTACCTGCTAAAACCTTATAAAACTACAAAACCAGTAGAGTTAAAAATCATTTTAAGATATCTCTTTTTACTTTTTATTTTGCTTGGCATTCATTTTTTGGGTACGTTTGCACAATACCTGTTAAAGCTAATCTCTGCCATCTAGGAACTTGGGAAATTAAGATATGTATAGATATAACTACAGCTATGACTTTAGAGACTAGAAATCAGGAAGGGAGGTCAGTCTAGTAAAAGTTGCAATGACTGCAACTTATATGATGCCATTAAAAGAATCCTGAGGAATGAGGTTATGCTGGACTGTGGCACTGATACAAAAGAGCTATCAATTATCAATGTCCCATAAATAGCTATCAATTATCAAGGTCCCATGATATGGCAGCTGCTAGACGCACATTTCTAATCCTGGCCATCACCCTGAAAGGTATTACTATTATTATCACCATCATCCCCATATTACAGATGGGATAATTGAGACTAAGGAACGCTAAGTATCATGTCAGCATATAAAACATCTGAGCCTGGGCTCACAGTGTTTTCTGTCTGAAGCCAGCGCCTTTGACTCCTGCCCTGCACTGTGCAATTTGTCTTCTTAGAAATCAGAGAAGAGGAAACCCCTGATACAAGTTTTTTTTATTTTTTGTTGGGCTCTGAAAGACCCAGAGAGAGAAAGATTATGAAGTAAGCCATTTAGGAGGAGGTCACAGCATGAATAAATTATGAAAAAATATCTTTCTAAATATCAGTCTCCCTAAAGAGGTGTTCGGTAACAAGCTATCCATTACCAGAAATTCTAACCACCTTTTGAGTTCAGATCTCCTAAAGACCAAGTGAACAGATGATTTCCAATGATTCCTTCCTCAAAAAATGCCCAGGCTCCTGCCTCTGTAACCCTCCTTGTAATCATTACAATCACTCTGTTACTTCCATTTGTCCCCATCTGCTCCAGACCAATCCCCAGTGCAAGTTCCATATTTACAATAAGTACTTGATTGTTCACTAAATGGTGAATGACACTGTCCTGTGCTACACTAGTCTGCTGGTTTGGTTTGATTTGATTTCCATCTCCACTTCTAGAGTAGAAATAGGAAGCTTAAATGCCAATATTGGTAGACCCCCCACCATGACGCCCCACTGAAAATGTCAGAGTATTGTGCTTCCAGGCTAACATACTGGGGACAAGCTGATTTTTCCTTTTTTTTTTTTTTTTTTTGACATTGACATTTCTTTATTTTTTTATGTTGACATTGATTCCCAAAAGATAACTTAGTATGTAACATCCATGTTTGATAGGGTGCAATTATGGAACATTCAACAGAGAAGGACAAATGAGATAATGCATGACAGGGACAAGTGGGACAGAGGCTCCAACAAATAGTAAACACAGTTGGTCCGTGAACAACATGGAGGTTAGGGGCACTGACTCCAAAATCCTGCACAGTCCAACATCCACATGCGACTTTTGTCTCCTCAAAGACTTAAACACTAATAGCCTTCTATTAACCAGAAGCCTTGTCAATAACATAAACAGTTCATTAACACATATTTTGTATGTTATATGTATTAATATACTGTATCCTTATAATAAAGTAAACTAGAGAAAGTAAAATGTTATTAAGAAAATTGTAAAGAAAAAATGTTTACTATTTACTAAGTGGAAGTGGATCATCATAAAGGTCTTCATCCTCACCGCCTCCATGTTCAGTAGGCTGAAGAGGAGGAAGAGGAGGGGTTGGTTTTTTGCTGTCTCACAGTGGCAGAGGCAGAAGAAAATCTGCCTATACCTGGACCCACACAGCTCAAATCTGTGTTGCTCAAGGGTCAATTGTATAGACAATACCTATACCTCCTTTTCTACGACAAAAAAATAAAAAATAAATAAACAAATAAATAAATAAATAAAGCCCTATCAATAAGAGGAGTCAATAGCATCCACTTGTATCAGTTTAGAGTATCCTGGCTATAAAACAGGTGAAATAGACTCTGCCTAACTTAATGGAAACATTCCTGGAGTTCAGCAAATTAAAGAAAGATTTGGATAACCAGGCTTTGGACAATACATGAACCGGGGATACTCTGAGCATTGGTTCATTCATTTGCTCATCCATTCCACAAGAATTTTTGAGTGCCAGGAATTGCTCTAGGCACTAAAAATGTACCACATCCAGTGGAGATGGATGTGGTTGCAAAAACTAATGAGCACATTTTCAGGACATAACTGCTGTATGCTCAAATTCCAGTGCCTGCCATCATTGTAAGGCTCCGCGCAAGTTTCCATTCTCATGAAAGAGTCTGAACAAATTAACCTGGATCAGTGTCTACTTCCTTGGCTAGTGTTGGCAGGGTCAGGTGGAGTTCTTGCAGAGGACCTGGATGAACACTCACACCGTGAACACATCCAAAAACAATGAGGAAAAGATACTTAACCAGAGGAAAATTGTGATGCTTTACCAAAAAAAAAAAAAAAAAAAAAAAAAAAAAAAAAAAAAAAAAGGAAAGGGGGATGCTGAGAAGATAAAAACAATTCTTGTCTACTCTTCTATCTGAGAACATAGCATAAGATCAGGCATGTGAAGATGTTGGCATAGTCCCTAGCACAAAGCAAGCACTTGATGAACAAATAACAAAAATGATTAAAAATTCATCTAGACCATCCTGGCTAACATGGTGAAACCCCGTCTCTACTAAAAAATACAAAAAACTAGCAGGGCGAGGTGGCGGGTGCCTGTAGTCCCAGCTACTCAGGAGGCTGAGGCAGGAGAATGGCTTAAACCCGGGAGGCAGAGCTTGCAGTGAGCTGAGATCCGGCCACTGCACTCCAGCCTGGGCAACAGAGCGAGACTTCGTCTCAAAAAAAAAAAAAAATCATCTACTATGTGATGAGACATCAGAGCATGTGAAGTAATCAATTAGGCTATTGACTATTGCTTTACCTACAAATATATAGTCAACATGTCAGCACTAAGATGTTAACTTTAAATTATTTATGAAATTTGAACAGCATTAATAAAAGTATCTGAAGTGAGGAAAGTGTTTTTCCTGGTGCTGCTTTTCCTGGCGCTGGCCAGACTTCAATTTAATTGAACATATAATTAGGCCGGGCGCGGTGGCTCAAGCCTGTAATCCCAGCACTTTGGGAGGCCGAGACGGGCGGATCACGAGGTCAGGAGATCGAGACCATCCTGGCTAACACGGTGAAACCCGTCTCTACTAAAAAATACAAAAAACTAGCCGGGCGAGGTGGCGGGCGCCTGTAGTCCCAGCTACTCGGGAGGCTGAGGCAGGAGAATGGTGGGAACCCGGGAGGCGGAGCTTGCAGTGAGCTGAGATCCGGCCACAGCACTCCAGCCTGGGCGACAGAGCGAGACTCCGTCTAAAAAAAAAAAAAATATATATATATATATATATAATTAAGCACATATTATATGCCACATCCTTAGAGCAGTGTACACAGATTTTAAGAGGACTCAGCAAACATAATCCTAAAGTAAAAAACAATCTGAAAACTATGACACATGTGAAATGATTGAAAAGATGAGAGCATTTGGCCTTAAGTCACAGTACTTACTATGCATGTCTAATTATATGCAATTCTAGTTGAAAGGAGAGAAAGGTTCAGGCCAGTATCTTGTGACTAGTGAAAGCAAAGATTTGAAACCAGGGCAGGAGAGTAACTTAGGTATGGCAAGGACAAAGGTGTATGCGTGCACACTCTGGTGCCTGGTGTATATGTGTGAGAAAAACAAAATCTCTAGAATGCTTGCCTTTGGTTTATCCCAAAAGTACTGTAAATGAAACTCAAATGAGTTCTAGTTTTAAATGGCTATTCAAAGAAGGAAACTTTTGAGAAGTGGGAAAAAAATCTGAAACAAATATCATAAAATGGAGGTTCAAACCCTCCTTCTGTCACTTGGCCAGTTGTGTAACCTTGACAGCCAACGGATGTTATCCCTGGCAAGCCACATCTTCCACTATTTCTGAGCTTCCAAATATGTTTCTTCTTTTTATGGCTGTGAAACAAACCACCTCAATCTCCTGGGCATAGAATGATAATCATTAATTATCATCTCCTTGTCAGAGGGTTTACTGGGCTCAGCTATGTGGTTCTCAGTGTTTCTCCGGCAGTTGAAGCCCAATAGTGTCTGTGCCTGGAGTCATTAGGAAGGCTGGTTCACATGTCTTTTGGTTCATGCAGGCCATTGACTAAGACCATGCCAGGAACTGTAGCCAAAACACATACTGGATCCTTTCCATGCATCTTGGGCTTCCTCACAGCATGGCAGTTGGTTTCTAAGAGTAAGCATCACAAGAGAGTCAGGCAGAGACTACATAGCCTTTTATGACCTAATGTTGAAAATTTTGATGGGTCACTGCCACAACATTCTATTATTATGGAGTCACTAAGGTCAGCCCATATTCAAGGGAAGGAGAATTGGACTCCATCCCTTGATGAGAGAAATGCCAAAGAATTTGCGGACCTGTTTTAAAACCACTACAGTCCATCCTCTAGCTGCACACATTTATATTCCTTCCACATAAAAATTACCGTTCTATGCTTCTAAGACACCTCCCACCACCAAGCATTTTCATTTATTATTACTGCAGGCTCCAGCTGTAAGTTCAAGATCTAATCACCAAATTTTTATAAAATGGAAATGACGCTTTCCCTAACTACATCATATGACTACATCAAGGATCATGTTAAGTATGGGTGAGTGTATACACACACACACACACATATGCACAAAAAATTTATACACAAACACAAAATCATGAAGCTTTTTTAAAAATAGGAACTGTTAATTATACATAAAGCATCTCCATTCGTGCAATTTTTATGTCTTCTTCCAGGTAATTAATTTTATGGAAATATGCAATCTTCCTCCTGCCTGCACCTCTCCCACACACACACTGCCTTCCTGGTACTCTGGGGAATATTGGGCAAACATTCTCACTACAAAATTATATTAAGAAGCTAAATTAACATTAAATGTTGTATGATATATGCATCACACAAGGAACGTTGTTTATGGATGCCGAGATTTTCTAGGCAACCTCAGAATGCTAATATGTTTAACATCAACTATTCCACCCTTGTTCTGAGATGGCATCTAAGATATGGAGATGTGTCTTTTTCTGAATTTACTCTCAAGTACATCTGGAATTTCACTGTTTTTCTGAGTTTGGGCAGTAGCTAGCAAAACATCTATGAGACAAAGATGGCTGGTTATTTCCCCAATATCTCTTTTCCCAGATGATAAATATTTTTGCTGAGCATAGGGCCGTTCAGCCAAAGAGTTGCTTTCCTAATTTCTCTTGAAGCTAGGTGTAGACACGTGCCTATATTCTGGTCAATTGTACGGAGTAGAAATGCTGAGTTGTATCTTCTAAGTCAGGCCCTTGGCATACAATAAGCCTAGCTTCCCTTTCTCTTCTTGACTTCCTATTGGCTGGAATGTGGACTTGATAGTGGGAGCCACAGCTCCCACTATCTATGTTAGACCATTATCTATATTAAACCACTATATTAGACCAAGAGGTGAAAAATGCATGTTGACGTTGGCAGAGCAATAAGAACTTCCATATCAGCCTGACATGATATACTTGGCTGCTTACATACTCAGTTACCTAAGAGAGAAAAAGCTTTTATCTGGCGTGACTGTGTTGTAGTAGGCAAAGGGAAGGTTAACCAGTGAACCCACTCAGATTCTGGTCCACGATCATCTCTCAGAGATGCCCAGCATTGGCCCAACCTCCATTCCTCTGCCCTCCAGGAAGTCACGGGCTACTCAGGGACTGTTTCCTGTGTGCCTTGCATTCCACGTAACCCACGTCTGTCACCAAATGGCTCAGATTCATCAGAGGGAAGGAGACTAAACACTAGCTTTGTTGATTAACATGTTGCTTCTTGTGTCCTGATGTCTCAAACAGTACTTCCAAGAACCTATTGACAGGAACAACACTGAAAATATTTACAGTTGAAAATTTCCAGGCAATGAGCAATTGGAATGGGCCCTACCAAAAGCAACCACCTCTTCCACTGCCCTCAGTAGGAGCCCAGCCATCAGTGCACACCTGCTGATTGCTGCAGACAGTCGCTCCTGCCTCCTGCCCAGCTTAGCTCTCCAGCACCCGTTCCTCTTCACAGAACAACACTGTAGTAGAAATTTTCTATCAACAGGAAAAAAAGAGACATTACAATTAGATAATGGATTTTGTCCTTAATTTAAAATCATAGTACCTTAGGGAAGACTGCAAGACAGAATCTCTCTTCTGGGTTTTTGTATACACTTACGGAGTTCCTGGACTCATTTTAGCTTTTGTATATACTCAGACTTGTTGCAGACCACAGAGTATAGGCCTTACAATCCTGGTTTTAAATTCTGGCTTGGTATACTATAAAACAACACACTGTGGCCACAGGCCATCATGCAATTAACAAAATACTTCAACACTCAAGTGGGGATACAGCATTTGCACAAATGAAGCACATTGGTTTGCCAAGCAGTAACTGTAACAGCAAAGCAGAGAGACCAGCCTTGTAAGAAATAGCTATTTCAGCCTCAATGACATGATAGCTATTTTGAGCACCTCTATTTAATCAAACTAAACATTCACTGAGTGCTTATCCCACACCAGACACTGACTCTACCAGGTGAAAGGGAGACAAACATTACTATGATGAAGTCCCAACTCTCAAGTGAACAGATTGATAAACAGAAGACTCTGTAATGCTGTAGAATTTTCTTTTTACTTTTATTTTATTTTATTTTTTTATTATACTTTAAGTTCTAGGGTACATGTGCATAACGTGCAGGTTTGTTACATATGTATACTTGGGCCATGTTGGTGTGCTGCACCCATCAACTCGTCAGCACCCATCAACTCGTCATTTACATCAAATGTATGGAAAGTGTTATAGGAACACAGATGAGGCAGCAATCACCTCTGCCTGGCATCAGACAGCCTAGAAAGATTTAAAAAGGCAACACTTGAGTCAGGTCATAAAAAGTGAACCAGTACTCACTAGGTAGACAAAGAAGGAAGAGTGCACCAGGTAGACAGGGATGAAGGCTATGTAGACAGGAAAAGGCACGGTGTCTGCGGGAGGGCAGCAACCAGGGATGAAGCTGCAAGTGTGGTTCTCAAACACCAGCACATAAAGAACCCCTGAGGGGCTTATAGGAACTACTGTGCCAGCACCCACCAATATTAAATCAAAATCGCTGGAGATGGAGATGAGCATCGGGACTTTGTAAAAACCTCTACAGGAACACTAACATGCAGCCAAAGTTAAAACCAAGATCAGTCTCTGTGTGTGTGTGTGTGTGTGTGTGTCTGTGTGTGTGCAGTGAAGACCTAGGTCTGCTCTCTTAACAAATGTCAACTACATGATACAGTATTATTAACTCTAACTACCATGCTGCCCATTAGATCTCCAGAACTTTCTCATCCGATAACTGAAACTTTGTACCCTTTGATCATCTCTCTATTCCCCCTTCTCACACACCCTGGCAAATACCATTCTACTCTTTGCTTTTAGGAGTTTAATGTTTTTAGATTCCCCATAGAAGAGAGTTTATATTTCTTCTGTTTCCAGTTTATTTCACTTAACATAATGTCATGTAGCTTCCTGCCTGTTGTCCCAGGTGGAAACAATGTGAGGTGATAGATATGTTAATTAGCTTGACTGTGGTATACATTTCACAATGTATACCTATCTTTGTACATTACACTGCACATCTTAAATATCTATACTTTTATTTGTCAATTTTATCTTCGTAGAGCTGAGGAAATAATAAAAAATAAAAACCAAGTTCAAGAAGGGCTCCAAATGTTGCCCTGAAGAATGATGCAGTCTTCTGGGACACGGGAATCCTAGGCAGTCCTGGCCCCCTCATCTGCAGGTTTTAGATGATAAATGTCTGTGTAAGGTTATGTAATGTCATGCTGTCTGGGGGCAGCAGATGGGTGACCAAGAAATTCATTTCTTGGAGAAAATCCAGGTATCAGAGTTATTGACAGAACCAAGTTCCCCTCATCCCAGTCCCGTGAAAGTGTCCTAATTCTAAAACAGTAAAGTTCATACACTTTAGACTGGCCTCAAATATAAAAGAAAGAAAAAGGAGGAGCAGGGAGGGAGCAGAAGAGAGGGACACACTGTGATGACTGGTAACTTGACAGGAAACCCACTTCACTTTTACAGCATGTGACACAGCAGAGAGGATCCCAGTATTTACATGCTGGGATTGATTCTCAGGCAATGATGGTGGACAGGTCTCTTGGCCTATACCCTGCTACTGATAGAGCAAAGAAAGGAAGCTAGACATGCTGTCCACTGGGCTCAAGTTTCTTTTTATTTGGAAAGTCATTTTCGCCCCACACCGACGCCTCGGTCACAACCTGCAGCCACTTGGTCTGGCCTCATCTCAAGCCATTTGTGTTGTTATTTATATAAGGGAAAACCTGAGATTGGATAATTTATATGGAAAGGAGGTTTATTGGCTCACAGTTTTGCAAGATGTACAAAAAGTATGGTGCCAGCATCTGCTTCCAGCTAGGGCCTCAGGCTGCTTCCACTCGTGGTGGCAGGTGAAGGGGAGCTGGTGTGTGCAGAGAGCGCATGGCCAGAGAGAAAGCCAGAGAGAGAGAAACGGGAGGGAGGTGCCAGGCTCTTCCAAGTAACTAGTTCTCACCGGAACTAACAGAATAAGAAACCACTCATTACCATGAGATGGCACCAAGATGTTGATGAGGAATCCGTCCCTCGTGACCCAAACACTTCCTATTAGGCTCCACTTTTAGCTCTGGGGATTCAATTTCAACCTGAGATTTGGAGGGGTCAGATATCCAAACCACACCCTTTGGCCTTTGGACAGTAGGCTGTCCCCCATTAGTCCTTCTCGTTGTCCCTCACATCAGAGTTGCAGAGAAACACTATGGAAAGTTGGGAGTGCAGGAGGTCATCACTGTAATTTACTGGAAGGACTCACAGAACTCAGCAAAGCTGTGAGACTTAGTTATGGTTTATTATAGAGAAAAGATTACAGATTAAATTTAGCAACAGGAAAAGGTACCTACAGGAAGGTCTGGGAGAGTTCCAGGTGCGAGAATCTGGTTGTTGTCTCCCGGGAAAGTCTCATGGACAACACACCCTCCTTCCAGCAATGATACATGGCAACATGCACAGAGGATTGCAAACAAAAGGAGCTTGCTTGAACCTTGGTGTCTGGGTTGATTCCATAGACCTGACTGCTTGTCCACATGGTTGACCTTAGCCTTCAGTCCCTCCAGAGGTCCAGCCAATACTCTGTGGCCCAAGGTCTCCATGATAAATAACATTATTGGCATAGAAATGGGCCAGGCATGGTGGCTCATGCCTGTAATCTCAGCACTTTGGGAGGCCGAGGTGGGGGGATCGCCTGAGGTCAGGAGTTAGAGAGACCAGCCTGACCAACAGGGTAAAACCCTGTCTCTACTAAAAGTACAAAAATTAGCTGGGCATGGTGGCTTATGCCTGTAGTCCCAGCTACCTGGGAGGCTGCAGCAGGAGAATCACTTGAACCCAGGAGGCGGAGGTTGTAGTGAGCCGAGATCGCGCCGCTGCACTCCAGCCTGGGCGACGGGAGAGCAAGACTCCATCTCAAAAAAAAGAAGATATTCCAGGTGCTTAGAGGTGATCTCCCAGGAGACAGTCAAGGCCCAAACCTTTTACTGCCCAAGGTTAGTCCTTTACTGCTCAGAACTGGTTGCATCTTGAAGTTCAGTAGACCAGAACTGACATCCTTCTGCTCCCACTTCCTGGCTGAGTGGCCTTGGGAAGATTGTTCAAGCTCTCTGAGCCTACTTTGCTTTACTTGCAACATGGAGATAATATCTTAGCTGACTGTTCGGAGCAAGGATGAAGCAAGGATGTGATAAACTGTAAAAGTAGCGAAATTAGTTACATCCTGACTCAATCCAAAATGAACCAGAGGTTATTCTTTGGGGAAGATCATAGATTTGCAATTCCTGAGACATGTGCATTTGCAGAGAAAAATATCATTTCTATAGGGACACATCATCATTTCACTCAGCAGGCATTTCTGGGGTGCCTACGAGAGCCATATCCTGAAGAGGCAGGAATGAGAAAGGTACATTTCTGAGCAAGTTGCAGTGATTTGGAAAGTGGTGGATGTAAGGATGTTAGTTAGCCTGCAGATTAGCTCTGTCCCAGTGAGATGAGAAGCAATCTGCCTGTCCCAACTTCCCAAATGCCCAGAGTCAGCTTCTCTTACTAGGCACATCTCATGTTGGGCTCTGTGTGCTGGAGCACTCTATAACAGCGACCCCCAACCTTTTTGGCACCAGGAACCAGTTTCGTGGAAGGCGATTTTTCCATGGACTATGGAGGGGGGCAGTTCAGGACGAAACTGTTCCACTCAGAACATTAGGCATTAGATTCTCATAAGAAGCTCACAGCCAAGATCCCTCATATGCTCAGTTCACAGTGGTATTCATGCTCCTATGAGAATCTAATGCCACCGCTGATCGGACAGGAGGCAGAGCACAGGCAGAAACGCTCACTCTCCCCCAACCCCAGCCCTGCTGCCGCTCACCCTCTGCTGTGTGGCCCTGGTTCCTAACAGGCCATGGACCGGTACCAGTCTGTCAGTCTGTGGACTTGGGGTTGGGGATAACTGCTGTGTAAGATACAATTGCTGGCTGGGTGCCGTGGCTCACACCTGTAATCCCAACACTTTGGGAAGCCGAGGAGGGTGGATTGCGAGGTCAGGAGATTGAGACCATCCTGGCTAACATAGTGAAACCCCATCTCTATTAAAGCTATATATATATATGTGTGTGTGTGTGTGTGTGTGTGTGTGTGTGTGTGTGTATGTGTGTGTATATATATGCAAAAAAATTAGCTGGGCATGGTGGCACGTGCCTGTAGTCACAGCTACTAGGGAGGCTGAGGCAGGAGAATCGCTTGAACCTGGAAGGCGGAGGTTGCAGTGAGCCAAGATCACGCCACTGCACTCCAGCCTAGGTGACAGACACTCAGTCTCAAAACAAAACAAAACAAAAAAATACAATTGCTAGCTATAATTGCTTTTTCTCCCCTTAACTACAACTTCAAAAAAATACCCTTAACAATGTAACAGCACACACACACACATATATACACACTTCTCATATTCTTAGAATATTGCTTTCATTTTATATACAACACCTGGCATCACACAGCTTGGAGGAGGTGTTTTCAATATGCTGTGCTCCTTTGCAGATGTTTTGAAAGCTAGTGGATTACAAAACATTAAATTGGAAAATTTTCCTTCTATGTTGTATATTTTATTGGACTCAAAAATCTCTAGTCTCCAGGTCTTAAGGCCTGTGATGTAGTTTGGATGTGTGTCCCTGCCCAAATCTCATATTGAAATGGAATCCCGAATGTTGGAAGTGGGGTCCAGTGGGAAGTGATTGGGTCTTGAGGGGAGGCAGTTTCTCATGAATGCTTTAACGCCATCTCCCTTGGTACTGTCCTCATGATAGTGAGTTCTCATGAGATCCAGTCATTTAAAAGTGTGTAGCATCTCCCCACTCTCTCTCTTGCTCCTGCTTTCACTGTCACATGGCTGCTCCCTCCTTGTAAATTTCCTTTACGATTGGAAACTTCATGAGGCCTCCCAGTCACAGATGCCACTATACCTTCTGGACAGCCTGCAGAACCATGAGCCAACTCAACTTCCTTTCTTATAAATTATCTAGTCTCAGGTATTTCTTTACAGCAATGCAAGAACAGACTAGGACAGCCTGTATAGTTTGGTGTCACTCACTCATCAATTTAACAAAATTTTATTGAGTACCTACTATGTGCTATCAGTATTGTAAGCAATAGCAGGAGAAAAAACAAACAGATATTTAAAATCCCTGCCTTTGTGGCACATACATTCTGGTGGACTCTGACAGAATATTGGCTTTGGAAAGTTATGAGCTAAGCACAATCCACTTATCAACTGTGAGACCCTGAGCACCTGACCAAATCCATCTGAGCCTCTTTCAACATTTGAAACAGACCTAAAAATACCAACCTCCTAGGGTTATTGTGAAAATAAACTAAGCAATCATAATAAAGCACCTATAACAAATTTGACTTATAGAAGCTGCTGGATGTCTATTAGGTTTTCTTTCCCTTTTAGCATTTATTTCCAGGACCCCATGCTATCCCGGTTATAAAGCCAAGGGAAGAGAAGGCATTATTAGGTGCAGATTAATTAGAAGGAAGACATGCTTGTCACTGGACAAACTCAGGTAAAACCTAGATCTGGTGTCTTGACCTGCTTACCTACTACTTCATCCTTACTCACTAAAACAAAGAAGACACTGAGAGGTGGAAGGAAAAACTCCAGGGCATGGTCAGGAGACCTGATTTTAATTCTAGCTCCTCAAACAATACCTATGTATCTTTGTGGAACTCACTTTTCAGTCTCAATTCCCTGACCTGCGAGATGAATGGCGGTACTAGATCCATGTTCTCAAATAAGGCTACCCACTAGAATCCTCTGGGGAGCTCTCACAACCTACAGAGTCCCAGAAAATTACACCAGAATCCTTGGAGGGGTTCTGCCCTGCTATGAAGCCAGGACTGAGAACTTCTTGACTGCCCTTCAGCTCTAATACCCAGGACTACTGGGCTGGAAAATTCACATTAGTTTTAAGACAGTTACCAGGTTTCTAGATTCTACTCATGTATTATCTTCTTGAATCCTCAAAACAACCTCAAAATATAGGTATCATGATCCTCAGGATACAGGTTAGAAAAAGAGAGATTCCTTAACTTGCTTCAAGTCACACCCAGTGAGTTCTAGAGCTGAGATCTAAACATGAGCCTCTAGGATGGAGGCTCAAACTAAGGAAGTGTTACCCCTCCACACGTCTCCATTCTGTGTTGCTCTCAGGTCAGCTTCTGTCAGTAACATCGAAGTCTGTTAGACACACAAATAAGCAGGCACAGTATGTAGCCCGGAGCCTAGAAGTGAGAGGGAGCCCAGTACAGCCAGCCAGCAGCAGCAATCCCAGCCCGAGGGCACGGTGTTACTCTGCTTCAGGATGCGCCATCCTCTGTGCATTCCATCTGCGGAGGATACTTGCCGCCTCTCCTGTACCTCTCCTTAGTGACTCCAAACTCATCTGGCTCTTTGGTCTTAGTGCAGGATTTCTTAACATCAGCACCACTGACGTTTGGGACTGGGTTTTCTTTGTGGTGGGGCTGTGGTGTGCACTGTGAAGGGTGAGCAGCATCCCTGGCTTTTTATCTATTGGAGAGATGCAAGTTGCACACCCATACTCCTCCCTGCGTCTTAACCATCAACAATGTCTCCAGTAGTTTCCAAAAGTCCCTTAGGAGGGGTAAAATCACCCAGGGTAAGAACAACTGCCCAGGGTTCCCACATCCCTGATGGGCGCTTCCTCTACTTCCTGACCAAGTTTGATTTCACTCTGATGGTTCAGCCCTCCCTTCTCAGCATCCGCTGCCTCATATGATTGTCTGTCTCAGCATTGTCCTCAGGAGGCTGGCCTCTTGACCTCCAAGAAATAAGCTGTGCTCCGTCAAGGGGATATATCTATCTATATACATAGATATCTATATAGATAGATCAATATATACATATATACCTATATATATCCATATATATTCATATATATATATGTGTATGCATATGTATATACACACACACACACACACACAGAGTCATATCAATCAATAAACATCTCTACTGCTTTCTGGCTCCTAGAAAGGATTTCTGCCTCTGCTTTGGGATGGGAGTGGAGGTAGTTGTTCTATTCTCTTTGAATACCATCACTAAATACCATCAACATTGTTTTGTCTAAAAGCAAGGCATAGATCATTAATTGACAACCTACTACTGTCAGTGCTGTAGCTGCCCAGTGGGTTCACCTTGCGCGCTGCCTAGACAGAGTTGATTGATCAAGACAGGGGAATTGCAAAGGCGAAAGAGTAATTCACGCAGAGCCGGCTGTGCGGGAGATCAGAGTTTTATTATTACTGAAATCAGTCTCACCGAGCATTCGAGAATCATAGTTTTTAATCATAACTTGGCAAGTAGGGGCTCACGAAGTGGGGAGTGCTGATTGGTCAGGTTGGAGATGGAATCACAGGGCGGGCGTCGAAGTTAGGTTTTCTTGCTGTCTTTTGTTCCTGGGTGGGACGGCAGAACTGGTTGAGCCAGATTACTAGCCTGGGTGGTGTCAGCTGATCCGTCAAGTGCAGCGTCTGCAAAACATCTCAAGAATTGATCTTCGGTTTTACAACAGTGATGTTATCCCTGAGAGCAATTTGGGAAGGTTCAGACTCTTGGAGCCAGAGGCTGCATGACCCCTAAATTGTAATTTCTGATCTTGTAGCTAATTTGTTAGTCCTGAAAAGGCAGATTGGACCGCAGGCAAGGAGGGGGATCTTTTTGGGAAAGGGCTGTTATCAATTTTGTTTCAGAGTCAAACCATGAACTGAATTCCTTCCCAAAGTTAGTTCGGCCCTACAGGTAGGAATATAAAAGGACAACTTAAGGGTAGAGGCAAGATAGAGTCAGTGAGGTCTGACTTCCTTCACTGTCGTAATTTCCTCAGTTATAATTTTGCAAAGGTGGTTTCAGTGCTGGCCACTCTACATTATTTACAGTATATTGGATAATTCACATGAAAACCATGTGTAGTAAGGATTATCATTATTCTCATTCCTTTTCCATGTTAAAGCAACTAAAGCTCAGGGCAACAAAGCAAATACTCCCAAGGGGGGTGTCAAAATGTTTATTCCAATCTCAGGCCCTAATTTAAAATCCACTATTGTTTACATGGTATCGCATTGCTTCTCAGTGTTCTTTCTCTCAAATCTCTTTCACATTTTATTAACAGGGTTAAAAGTGGAGAGCCCTGCATGGTACCACAGGATGGACTTTGTTACATGTTAGATAGAGAGCTTGATGCTAATAATTGTGACACTTGCCCCAAAATAATTAGGGCTTTTGTAAGACATTGCAGGCACAAAGTTCACAAAAGAAAAATTAGAGTAGGTTAATTCACAAGCAGGTGATTTCTATTTTCTTGCCAAATATTTCATTCCTTTGGCTGTACATCTCTCTTTTCCTCCCTTTTCAAGACTTGATTGGCTTTAAGTTACAAGTGGTATCAGATACCTGACTCAGACTGGTTGAAGTGAAAAGAGAATTTTTTGGCTCATATGACTAGGAAGCTCAGGAATGGGTAGGTCCTAGAGTATATCTTTCTCTTCATGTCTCAACCCTGCTTGGTTTCATCTACTAAAAGATTTCCCTCAGAAGCCTGCCTGCATATCTAAACCCACTTCTTCCTTGTTCTTCAATGTGAATGGAAAAAGAATCTTACTGCCAAAGTTCACGTATTAATTCCAGGAAAGACACTGACTAAGCCTGCATGGGTTGTGTATGAACACCTGTAAGCCAATCACTCTACCTAGATGGATGGCGTGCCCTGCCCAGTTAAGGTCACACACCCTTTGTTGAGCTAGGTGTAAGGGCAATTAATTTCTATCCTCTACCAAGACTGCATGGATGGAGGGAGGGATTCCCCAAAGGAATCAGAAGAAAAAGTGTTGGAAAGCATGCTGGATACACACACACACTGTGACTAACACTGTTTTCTATAATAATAAAGTAGGACAGTTTCAAGATCTTTACACCTTACCCAAGCCTCCTAAAACTCTCAAAGTTATTGCCACTGGTGAGACATAGAATTGCTTTCTATGCAGTTCAAAGTTGTCCTGATGGCTTTCTGGAGCCACTCTGCTCCTTTGCTACTTTTCCTGCCTCTACCAATCCTCCCAGCATTTGAAAACCTGGGAACACACAGTCCCATCCCTAATTCCCACAGTCCATAAGCAAGATGCCACCAGGTATTTAATCCCTTATTGTGTCTGCCCCATCCTGTGGCCCAGTGTCCGTCTATAGGATACGAATTTTATGAGATTCTGCTGCTTACTCATGAAGATACTATGGAAGGCTTTATTGACAGTGAGACATAATAAAGACTCAATCCTTTCTCAAAATAAGTTGAGTAGATTCTGAATGATAAACTGCAAAAATTGGAAAAACATTGCTGTGTAAACCTCATTCCTTTAGAGTTGGTTCTGGTGGATATATACTAGTGAGAGTCATTTTAATACGCATCATGATGAGCAGGACACGGAAATTGAAGTGAGGTGAAGAAGAAGAACGACCAATGATTATGGAGATCACTAAGGAGAGTTGGTCACCCTGTTTCAAGAAAGAAATGATGATTGTCAAAATTGTACAAAAGAACCATACAGCTCATTTCTATGAACCCAGAAAGAGCAGTATTTAAACTCAAGCTTTCCAGGTACTTTAAATCTGCCATTATGGAATATGATACCCATGTAACATGAAAGGTGACGTGAAGGAGAGGTTTAATTACATAGTTACACTTGATTTGCTCAACTTTTTTTTTCAAAACACATATTGGAAGTGCCACTGCCAGTGCCACTGCTCCATGTACAGTCCCAGCAACTGAAGAGAGTCTCAGAACCAGTTACAGAACATTGAATCGTACACTGTCCCCTTTTGTGCTTTGGCTACCAGGAGGCCAAATTTTGTCCTCAATTCTTAAACTTTACATACAATTGTTTTTACATTTGCTATCCCAATCTTCACCACACACATAAGGTAAGTGCTATCACACAGAATTTACAGATGCAGAACTGAGACTCAGAGGGATGAAGATCAGATGGGAGCAGACCCACAGCTGGAATCTGGTCTGGTAGGCTCCAATTTCACTTCAACGTCAGTGCCCCTTGTCTGAAATTTCCATTCTGAACCCCATTTGAATGTGATCTCTTCCCTAAACTCCCCAGATTGCAGGCTTGTTGTATTAGGCTACCACAGTGATGAATATCAATGGGCTACCACATTGTGCCAAGGCTTTTAAGAGTTTTTGAGCATCACTAATGTACTGACCTTTTCAAGAACTAAGCAACTGTTCAAATGTTATAAGGTCTCCATGCTTCAAGACAATGCTGTTTCCCACACATTTATTGCACCTGGATAAGTAAAAGCTGAACGTGGGTTTTCTGGAACATGGATTTTGTGTTATTATTGTTGCAGAAGCAAAAATATCTCCAAAATGAATGCTAAGGAGAGGTCAAATAAAGACTCTTTGGACACTGTGCCAGTCGGATGCTCATTATTATACTAATGTTGCCCATGCAAAGCCTTCAGTGACATCCTCCAATATATGCAAATATGCATTGGAAAAAATGGAAATGTATGTAAATGATACAAAGGTTACACTGGCCTATTAACATCACAAATCCCCATTTACAGTCTGCTTTTAATTTAAGTGATCTTTCTATTAAGAGAACCACTTATGAAGTTAATCTGGAACGAAATCACAGCATGTCAATTAAAAGGGTGTGACAGTGAGACCACCATTAATTGGTACCTTTTAGCAGATGTCTTAATTAGGTTTCTCGGTGGCAGATTGACCAACCACACTCTGTGAAAGTCATTTTCAAGTTTGCATCTGAGGGCTCTCTTTTTCAAACTTTCTCTTTTTCTTCTTTATGTTTAAATCCTGCCTATAATAAGGTTTCCCTTTGTACATTTTTTTCCCCAAAGATTTTATTCTTTTTCTCTTATCGTCTTACTATAAGAGTATGCCAGAGAGAATATTTCACCCCTAGGGGCTGGGGCACTGAAAGCCTTTGTTTATTTGAAGTATTTCTATTATCTTAAATATATATTTGAAATTTGCATTCGCCACCTTAAAACAGCCAGGCGTATTTTAATATAAAATTTTGTTTAAAGTCATATACCATCTAGTAAAATTGAAGTCATGTTATTCTGTATTTTTGTCTATCTGTGGCTCATGATCTAAGTGGTAGGGGCAGGCCTTACACACCTAAGTTTGAAAAGCATGAATTGAATGAAAAGAGCTTCAGGACCATTTAAACTGAGCTCAAAACTTGATGCTACTATTTATTAAGGGCATGACTTGGGGCAAGTTATGCAGTCCAGACTGACTTCTTCAATGCTAGAAATCCTACTTTCCTACTTTCTTTTCACTCCATCACCTAGCTCAGCACCTGACACATAATTCATGCCCAACTTTTTTTTTTTTTTCAATAAATGCTGTCTCTATGGCTAAACAGTTTTTTCTTTCTAAAATGGTGATAACATCTTAGCATCTACATCACAGTGTTTTGGTGAGCATTTTAAAGAAATATTTCCCTTTCTTTTAGAAAGAATAATTTCCCTGTACAAGTAAATAACTATTTTGTGATAAAAAAAATGTCTAAGCAAATTTAGATGCTACTAATTAAGACAAGTGTTTTATGGCTTTTCTTGGGAGAGAAAAAATAAAATGCCATATATAGAACGTAATTAGAAATTAAGAGTGAAGTATCTCCTGTTGTCATAGACCAGAGGTTAACAAACATTTACTGAGGAGTCAGATAGTAAATATTTTCAGCTTTGTGGGTCATACTGTGTTTGTTGCAACTACTCATCTCTGGCATGTACTGCAAACACAGTCATAGACAATGTTAATCAATAGGGTTAGGTAGCTGTGTTCCAATAAAATTGTATTTACAAAAATACGTGGCAGGTTGGGTTTGGAAGGCAATACAGACTGTGTAGTCCCCTCTATAGACGATTCAAATGTTACATCCTGGAAATTGTATTACACATATTTAAATAGTTGGTTTTAGTTTTTAAAATAAAGACATCAGATGAAATTCATTTAAGCTTAGGAAGATAGATATAAACCATAAAGCACAATCTGAAACACAGTAAGTCATCTCTGAATGTTGAAGACAAGTAAGACAACATTGTTCAGATGTAAGACATGATATTTAGCCATGTAAGATGCAATATTTAGCCTTGTCTTCTTTTTTTGTTTGTTTTTGTTTGTTTGTTTTGTTTGTTTGTTTTTGTTTGTTTTTTGAGACGTAGTTTTACTCTTGTTGCCCAGGCTGAAGTGTAATGGCCCAATCTCACTGCAACCTCTGCCTCCTGGATTCAAGCAATTCTTCTGCCTCAGCCTCCTGAGTAGCTGGGTTTACAGGCACCTGCCACCACCGCTAGCTAATTTTTGCATTTTTAGTGGAGATGGGGTTTTACCATATGTGCCAGGCTGGTCTTGAACTCCTGACCTCCAGTGATTCACCCACCTCGGCCTCTCAAAGTTCTGTGGTTACATGCATGAGCCACTGCGTCCAGCCCCCTCTTTTTATTTATTTATTTATGTTTAAGACAGGGTCTCAGTGTCACTCAGGCTGGAGTGCAGTGGTGAAATCAAAATTCATGGCAGACTCAACCTCCCAGGTTCAAGTGATCCTCCCACCTCAGCCACCCAAGTAGCTGGGAACACAGACATGTGCCACCATGCCAGAGGGTTTTTGGTTTTGCTTTTTGTAAAGACAGAGTTTTGATACGGAAGTGCTGGGAAGGGAAGGGCGTGGTCCCTTTAAATGTTATGGAAAGAGGAAGCAAAGTTCTGGGAAGAGGAGGGCATGGTCCTGGCTAGGGTTCCACCTCCAGGCCTGTGCCCACAGACCTAGGTGAGGACAGGTATTTTTGTTTTCTTGCTCAAATGTTGCATTTCCACCCTGGCCTGCCACACCCCCATCCTGTGCTATAAAATCTCCAAGACCCGGCAGGGCACGGTGGCACATGCCTGTAATCTCAGCACTTCGGGAGGCTTAGGCGGGCAGAACGTGAGGTCAGGAGTTCAAGACCAGCCTGACCAACATGGTGAAATCCCTTCTCTACTAAAAATACAAAAATTAGCCAGGCATAGTGGTGTGTGCCTGTAATCTCAGCTACTCAGGGGACTGAGGCAGGAGAATCGCTTGAACCCAGGAGGCGGAGGTTGCAGTGAGCTGAGATTGCGCCACTGCACTCCAGCCTAGGCAATAGAATGAGACTCTGTCTCAACAACAAACAACAACAACAACAACAACAAAAACTCCAAGACCCTAGCAGGCAGACACACAAGCAGCTGGAGTCAAGAGGAAGCACATCAACAGAAAAACACATGGGTGGCTGGACATCCAGAGGAATTCACCAACAGGCACTGGCATGCCAGCAGGACGCTGACCATCAGAACAATGTGAAGTTTGGCTGAGGCAGTCAGAAGAGAGCCCGGGCTACTGGGCTGCCTGACTCCAGGGGAAAACCATCTCCCTTCTGACTCCCCCATCTGCTGGGAGCTACTTCCACTCAATAAAACTTTGCACTCTTTCTCCAAGACCACGTGTGATCCGATTCTTTCGGTACACCAAGGCAAGAATCCCAGGATAGAGAAAGCCCTCTGTCCTTGCAGTAAGGCAGGGGTCTAACTGAGCCGACGAACACAAATTGTCTGCAGATGGCTAAACTGAAAGAGCACCCTGTAACACACATCCATTGGGGCTTCAGCTGTAAACATTCACCCCTAGACACTGCCCTGGGGTTGGAGCCCCAAAGCCTGCCCATCTGTTATGTTCCCCTAGAGGTCTGAGCAGCAAGACACTGAAGAAGTGAGTCACTCCCCCTGTCACACGCTCTGTGAGAGGGACAAGGGAACTTTTCCCATTTTAACTGGGGGCTCATATGGAATTTGAACCCAGGACCTCTCACCCCACATTAGGGACCATTTTTCCTCAATATTCTGAGGGTCAAAGTAGTCCCAGTGGTTCAGGATACACTCCAGACAAGTATAAGCTGGGGGTGATGAAGATAACTGGTTGCCCATTCTGAAAGTCAGGGACCACAGGCATCTCTCATTCCCTTCCTTCTTTCAGCAAATACTCAGGATGTGATGGAGGGAAAAGGCGAGCATCCTCCCTCCACTCTCCACCTTTTGTACCTGAACCCCGATGACCTTGGCAGATACTGGCCATGGGTACCAATGCAATATGTACCCATAAGGCAGGGAAAACCTGGAGAACAGAAATTAAGCACCCTCATCTATGCCTCCCTTTCTCTCTGCTGTTGGCAAACTTTGCATCATGACCTCCTTTGTGGGGTGGAGTTCAGTCAGGAAGAATTGGTCCTGCCCATTTACATTGTGCCTGTTGCCTGACTTTGGATCCCTCAGACCTGGTTTTTCTTTCTAGGGCCTCAGCCTGAAGCTTGGAATCAAGTTTGGGACTGAAAAGGCATTTCAGTGGCTGTTTGTATCCATTTAGTGCCTCAAATAAGCCCTGCTGAATTCGCAGTAACAGCCAGCAGGGGCCGTTCCTCTGTTAACTTCCCTATCAGAAACAGAGTTGGGAAGGGGAGGCTTCTCACTTAGAAATGGAAGAAAGAGAAAAACAGTTTAAAGAGAAAAAAGGGGGAGATTCTGGGGGAAGAACTCCTTGCATAGTGCAACTGGGTTCCTCTAATTCTTACATCATTCCCTTGGTTCAGACTGGGTTGAACTCCTTGGCCAGGCGAGGAAAGGTTCCATTGGCATAGCAGGTGAGAAGCACCCATCTATTGGTCCTGTGGGGTTGCAGCTACCACCATGGCTTTCTCCCACCACATCTCATGGCTGTTGGGCTCTGCCTTTGCCTGCTGTGGGCACACTCAGGCACCCGAACTGGGAAGGGAAAGGATAAGGAGAGGTGCCCAGAGCCACGTGTGCCTACAGCTGTTGAGGTGGAGGCATACATGGCACCTCTAGGAAAAATTGATCTGACTTGCACCTTTGACAACTGTGCCAAATGTTCAGTTTACTTAGTAAAATTGCCACAGCTTGTACCTAAACTCTTAACACTATAATGGAAGGGAAAACAGCCATTTCAAACCATGTGACAGAGAAAAAAGAAATGAAAGGAAAACAGAGCCTCTTACCTGCAGGAAAGAGGGAGAGGTGGCAGGGTTTTGGAAGTAAGGCAGACCTGACAGTTTCACAATTACTCACACTAACCTTCAGAGATCCCGGACAAGCCCCCAGTTGAAATGGAAAAAGTTCCCTTGTGCCCCTCACAGGGTGTGTGACAGGGGGAGTGGCTGGCTTCTTCAGTGCCCCACTGCTTAAAGCTCTAGGGTAGCACACAGATAGGCAGGCTTTGGGGCTCTGACGCCACAGCAATGTCTAGGGGTGAATGTTTACAGCTGAAGCCCCAGTGGGCATGTGTTACAGGGTGCTCTTTCAGTTCAGCCACCCATAGGCAGCTTGTGTTAATCAGCTCAACTAGACCCCTGTCTTATTGCAAGGACAGAGGGCTTTCTCTATCCTGGGATTCTTGCCTTGGTGTACCAAAAGAATCGGATCACACGTGGTCTTGGAGAATGAGTGCAAAGTTTTACTGAGTGGAAGTAGCTCTCAGCAGATGGGGAGCCAGAAGGGAGATGATTTTCCCCTGAAATCAGTTCACTCAGTAGCCCAGGCTCTCCTCCAACTGCCTCAGCCAAACTGTGTTGTTCTGCCAGTAAGTGACCTGCCGTCATGCCAGTGCCTGTTGGTGCATTCCTCTCGACATCCAGCCATCTGTGTGTTCCTCTGCTGATATGCTCCTCTTGACATCTGTGTCTGCCTGATTGGGTCTTGTGGATTTTATAGGCACAGGATGGGGGCGTGGCAGACCAGGGTGAAAATGCAACATATGGGCAGGAAAATAAAAATACCTGTCCTCACCTAGGTTCATGAGCACAGGACCAGAGATGGAGCCCTAGCCAGAACCATGCCCTCCTCTACCCAGCACTTCCCTGCCCCCTTCCATATTATTTAAAGGGACCATGCCATTCCCTTCCCAGCTCTTCTGAATCAGTTTCCCCATGTTGTCCAGGCTGCTTGAACTCGTAGGCTCAAATGGTCCTTCCACCTCAGCCTCCCAAAGTGCTGGGATTAGAGGCATGAGTCGCAACACACAGCCTAGCCTTCCCTATTTAAATAAACTTTATCTCAAAACATTTTGTACTGACTTCAGTGAAGACTAATGTGATGTTGCAGGGCTGTTTCTGCAGAGATTTGAAGCTTAATATACCATAAGCTTCAGGGTGTAGGACTGTTTTCTAATGGCAAGGAGAAACAGATCAGGTAAATGCTTGGCTTTCAGATGACCTTATTTAAGTTACCAACCTATTGTCCCAAATAGAAGAAAATAGGAGTAATAGAATTAAAAATGTTTCTCTTGGGCCCTCAGAGAGCAAGGGTTGAAATGCCATGTCAGGAGAAAACACAATGATCTTAATTATGTACCCCAGGGGACAGTTTGGTGGAATAGAAAAAGCACAGACATTTGGAGCCAAAAATCAAAATTCAAATCTCAGTTTTGTCACTTATTTTATGATGAAGAATGAAGTTCTTTCATCCTTCTAATCCTCAGTTTCTTCATTAACCTGTAAAGTAAAGATGACAAAATCTGTACTTAAAATATGTGGTTGGTTGAGAGATTTCAGCAAGCTGGATGCATGAGCTAATACATGTTCGTAGCACAGTCGATGATGCACAGTATGAGCTCCATAAATGTTCATTTCTTTACTTTCCCATCTCCTTTCCCCAACTACACATAAAATAAGACCTTTCCGCTGCTCTCAGCCAGATCATCTATTTCCCCTGCTAATAAATGAGAGTTTTATTGCTCCTTTTCAGATGTGGAATTATACTATTGATATCACTGCTACTGTATCTTAATCCCTTTGCTAATGTACCATTTTACCTTGAATTGTTACATAGTGTCCTGCCCCTCCTACTCCTCTCCTGCCTTGCTGCAAAGTCATGAGTCAATTCTTTTCAAATATTATTGTCCTAATCATAGCAGTCTCTTACAAGAACATCTTAATTGCCCTCACTCATTATATTTCACTTTTTTAAGTCATCTAGCTGTTTACAATTGTTTCTTTCTTTTATCCAGTTGTAGTCATGCATTTAAAAGCTTAGTGTTACGTGTATGTATTTGTGCATAAGTATATTTGATACTTATACACACACAGACACATATCCTTTTTCCTAATTTCCTGAGACTTTTTTTAGTAAATAAGTTATAATTTGGTAAATACATAAATTATTAGCAAACAAGATTTGATTAATACAGTTAGAATATTTAAGAAAATGCAAACTTTTCAGGCCTGGTTAAAAGCGTGCTTTAGTAACATCCATCTGCATTCTTTTGACATTTAAAATTTCAATTGCGGCTTATCTATTCATTAGAGAAGATCAAATACGACTTGTTTTAGCAAGTTTTGACTTTTCTACTTCATTTTTAGCAAATCATAAAAGCTCAATGTCTAAGGATTTCACCTTCAAGGTTGATATCATACACAAACATAAATGTGAGCTCACTGGGCTGAAGGTCTGATGTGCAAAAGAGAATCTCTCAGGTAGAATACAAGATTAGTTGACCGAACATTGAATATTTGGAGACTAACACCAGTACTCAGAAATACGCAGGAGTGGGGGGCAGTGTCAGGAGTCTACTGCATTCTTAGAAATAATTATTATTCCTCCAGGCAGCACTACGGGACTGGAGATGAACTGACCTTAACAAAACAGCACTCTCTGGTCCTGCTGCCCCTAATCGCATTCTTCTCACATGCATTCTTCTCACTGTGGCTAGAATTATCTTTATAAACTGCAAATCTGATCTTGCACAACATATTTCAATGTCTCTCTATTATAGACAGCAAGACATTCAAGCTCTTTGGGATGATTTTTAAAATTTCCTTATCACTGTCTCATGAGGAGATATCTCTACCCTCATTTCCTAATATTCCCTTACATATAGGGTTACTAGACTTAGTAAAGAAGAAAGAAAGAAAACCAGTTAATAATATTTCCTATGTCCCATGTAATGTTTGGATGTACTCATACTAAAAAATTATATCTTGTGTATCTGAAATTTAAATTTAGCTACATGTTCTGTATTTTATCTGGCAAGCCTACTTACATGGGTATCATTATCCAACCAAATTGAACTGTTCTTGTAGTTTCTAAAATGTACTTTTCTACCTTGCTTAATTATTTTTGCAAGAGCAGGACCATGTAATCAATCCCAAAAGCTTTGCACATTGTTGATATAGACAAGAAGTAGTTGTTGAAGGAAGAAAGGGTGGGAAGAAAGGGAGGCAGAAAGAATGGGGTAAGGGAAAAATGCTTTAAAATATGACAGAGGCTTATATCCTCCCTAAAGTAAAAACCTTCTATTTCTAAATTTCTCTGGAAATCCTTTCCTTGCCCCTCTTGATGGAGTTAAATGTTTCTTCATCTGAGCTTCCATAGCATCATAATATATCCCCCTAAAAGAATGTGTTACAGTTCTGCTATTATTATTTACTCACCTTAATCTCCTACTAGACCAAATTTATCAATATCAGAGAGCAATTTTTCTTTTTTATTGTTTACTTTTTCCCATGGTGCCTGGGACATCAGAGGCGTTCAATAAATGTTTGGTTAAATGCCTGGTTAAATGAAAATTGTACTAAAATAACTAATAAAATCAGTTAATTTTAAAAATAGATCCAGAAACATCTCAGGCTATCTTTTTAAAGAATGAAGGATAATTGAGATACTTTGCCTAGAAAGATCCTTCTAAGTCAAAATGAAGCATTGCTAAAGGCTTCTTTGTCCTATCCCATGAGGAAGCAGGTGCTTTTAGAGATTCATGCCAAGCAGCCTGGCAAAGCTACCACTACTTTGAGGGATCCTCTGTAAGTGAATCCATTCAAGGCCACCAGACACAGCTTTTAGTGGATATATTCATGTCAGCAACATCCAGGTGTGCTTCATGGAATGCAGCCAAGATGACATGGAAGTTGCCATCTGGAAACATAGCTCGATTTTCCTAAGAGAGGCTTCCTCTACAGACTAATACTTCTTTTTGAGTTCTTGAGGCCTTTTCTTTCCTAGACACTTCTGGCACATGAAGTCTGGAATCTATCCGGAGTCCCAAGTCCAGTGTCCTCTGACTCGACCAGCCTGAAGCTGAGGGACGAGTGAACTTCTTATATCCACATGTCTGTGATGTTATTATATCATATATATATATAGGTTTTTGTCCACAGTTCCTGACTCATAACCTCCATAACCTTTGTTATAGACCTTTGTTACAATGTTGGGTGTGTTAGGACTCAGGGGCAGGCCTCAGGAAACACAGTCTCTCTGACTTTCTCTTGCCTTTCTTTCACCTGGTCCAAATCTCTCCTACCTTTCTGATTGTGGGTCTTAAGGCCCTTCCCAGAAAGTTCCTGCCCTTTACCATTGAAGAAAGAGTGCTGATGTCATGAAGCTTCAGTAAAATCCAAGAGGACTTGGTTTGGGGAGCTACCAGATAGCTGACCACATGGAGGTTCCTAGAGGGTGGTGCACCCAGAGAGGGTATGGAAACTCAATACCGCTTCCCCATTACCTTGCCCTATTTATCTCTTCTTCTGTGTCCTTTGCAATATCCTTTACAATAAACCCATAAAGCAGGCATATGTTTTCCCTGAGTACTGTGATGAGCTACTCCAGCAAATTAATCGAACTCAAAGAGGGGGTCCTGGGAACCGCACCTTGAGGCCAATCAGTCAGGAGTTCCATAGGCCTGGACTTGCTACTGGTATCTGGGGACATCAGAGGTCAGTCTTAGAGACTGAAGCCTCAACCTGTGGAATCTGATACTATCTCCAGGTAGAATGCCTCCAGGTAGAATGCCACCCAGCTGCTGTCTGCTGCTTAGTGTGTGGGGAGAAATTCCCACACATTTGGTCACAAAAGTCTTCTCCTGTGTGGATTTTTGTGGTGGTAGTGTGAGAGCAGAGGAAAAATTTAGTCTGAGAGTTTTCCCAAAGCAACGTCTAATAAAGATAGCACCACACAAGCCTACATGAGCCCCTGCTAGAGTGACCCTGTTAACATGTGAGTCTGATCTTATCAATGTCTTTCTCGAGAGTCTCCTGTAGTCTCCATCTTACCCAGAATGAAAACCAAAGTCTTCAAAATGAACCATAAAGACATACAGGACCTGACACTCTGCTACCTCTGCAATATCCTCTTCTCACATTCTTCCTGCCACAATGGCCTCTTGCTATTGCAGAAACTGTCCTGCATGCTCCCATCTCAGGTCTCTTAAACTGGCTGTTCCCTGTGCCTGGAACATTTCTCCCCATGAAATCCACATGGCTGGCTCCCTTACCTCTACAGGGTCTTTCTTCAAATGCCATCTTGTCATTGAGGCCATCCCCTCATCCCTCCCTTTTTATTTTTCCTTATAGCAATTATTACCTTCTATCATACCATATTCCATTGTATATTTTATTTTGTCTTTCTCCTTTAGAATGTAAGCTCCATGAGGGTGCAACTTTTGTCAGCTATACTTACTGCTGAATCCCCAGAGTATAAGAGAATACCTGGCAATAAGTTCACATAACATTTGTTGAGCAAGTAAGCATCTGCACTCACTGGTCAAATAATCATCAACAGCGAAAGCAGGGAGAAGTAAAAAATAATAGCAGATATCAAAGTCCAAAGAAAAATCAGGACTGCTTGATTTTACTCTACTTGAGTTGACTCTCCAGAGCCTCTGTGAGTTGCAATTTTCCTCCTCGGTGGAATGGGAACACTTCCTTTTCTAGTTACTTTAATTATAGCACTTCTTGTCCCAGCCCTTCAGAGCTGTATATATTAGCAATTCTGCAATCAAGATTCCACAGCTCCTCTGAGTTTTAGAGAGGGGTCTTCCCCGCAGGTAGAGTCTACATTTAGTTTGGCAGTCACTAGCAGAGTGACTAATTGGCTGATCTGAGTTGCTGGGAGCTATTAAGCCAAAGTCTGTCTCAGCGGCCCCTTTGTACATACTCAGTTGTAGGACTTGGCATCTGTCACAATGAATAGACCTGAGGTCCATTGGAACTCAAGTCCTGAAAACCCACTTAACTGTGTCAAGTTCCTCTCTATAGAGACTAAACCCTGCCCCTACAAATGCAGTTACTTGATGACTTCCATTCCAAAAGGGACCAAGACTCCACTCTGTACCTGGAAAAGGATGGTATAGAGTCAGATGTGCTTCAGTTCAAATCTCAACCCCTTCATTTCCCATCAGAGTTGTCCTGAACAAGTTCACTCCCTCTGGGTCTCTGCTTTCTCAGTTGTGAATGGAAGTATTGTTCAGATCGTGGGACAATTATGAGAATTTACAGAGACAATACAAGAAAATCTCTCAACACAACAGCAACATAGATAAGTCGTTCAGCAAATCTGAGGTCACTTCTAACTTTTGGAAAACTCAAGCTACTCTACTCTATCCCCTGGCTGATCCTTGGCCATCAAGCCCAACCTGGCTCTATCCAAAGTTCAACATGCCACTGTGAACCCTGAGAAGGAGTCTGCTGGTCACCCCACTTGGGAACACACCCTGCAGCCTGCTAGGCTGCTATTTGATCCCATCAGATCCCCGGACATGGTTCCTGATACCTGTAGGCTTTTGTGAGAAATAAGGTTAGGTGTGTTAAATTGAGTCACAACCTTTAAAGTACTGCTTCAAATATGAGGCACTAACTTTTTAATGTAAATTTTAAATCCTGCAGAAAAAGGCAAAGAGAGAAGAATTTACCGTACATCAAGGACCCCTACATAGTCACTGTGATGTGCAGTTTTCCATACTTCATTCCCAGTGACTTAGCCAGTTCAATATGAGCGTTCACAAAACAGAGAAACTGCAGCCCAGATATTTTAATATCTGGGTTCTTGAAACAAACTTACTATGAAGGAGAGTTTAAATCCAAATGGCTCTGATTGAATACATCATGCTTTTTGAACTTCATCATGCTTCTCACAAAGATATGTTTAACAAACCAAAAATTATTCCAAGCCAATTCACCAAGTTAACCAAAATTAACCAAAAAGCCCACCATATGAACCTTCTCTGTCAATAAAAAGTGATTTCTCTTTTGCTTTATTTTTATATGGACAATTAAGGAAACAGTAACTCATGAGAATGGAAACTCCTGCAATAAGGTCGCATGTCTCATTTATCTGTCTAACCACAGAGTTCTTTTCACACAATAGGTTATAAGAATTTTCGTTAAATGCACTCTTTATACCTAGAATTTTAAATTGTTTTCCATAATTGAAAATAATAAGGCTGGCTAGGCATAGTAGCTTATGCCTATAATCCCAGCAATTTGGGAGACCTAGGTGGGAAGATTACTTGAGCCCAGGAGTTCAAGACTACTCTGGGTTCAAACATTATGAGATGCTGTCTCCACAAAAAAAAAAAAACAAAAAAATTAGCTGAATGAGTGGCACATGCCTATAGTCACAGCTACTCTAAAGGCTAAAGTGGGAGGATTGCTTGAGTCTGGGAGGTTGAGGGCTGCAGTGAGCCATGATCACACCACTGCACTCCAGCCTGGGTGACACAGTAAGACCCAGTCTCAAAAGGAAAACAAAAAAAAAAAAAAAAGGAAAGCTCTTTACAATATATGAAAAAAAGACCAAAAAACCCAACTTTTACTATCCAGATAACTACTGTTAATATTTTAGAATAGTTTCTTCTATCTGAATGATGTGTATATTTTTCATTGCAATATTATGGTATGTTAAAATTAAATATAGCTATTTTTAATACTGTCCACTTACTTTTCATTAAGAAGAGCAAATTTCTTTCTGTAGAAAATTTAAAAAATAAACACAAATAATATATGACACAATTTAACTTTTTAAAAACAATGATCAATGTAATCAATCATACATACTTATAATCAAATAATGAAATATATAACTAATGATAACCAGAAATAGCTACTTTTGTTTATGTCCTCCACTTTTTCTATGCATTTTAATGTGCTTGAAATAATGACATGCATACTGCTTTTAAGTGTAAAGAACTCAGACATGTTCATAGTTCCTAGATGAAAGATAAAATGGAGTGGCTTAATGACAGATAATATCTGCCAGTGGGTGGTTTATTTCTTTCCAAAAACTGGGACTTTTTCTGATTTTAATATAAATTTTAAAGATGCAGAAAATTATTATTCAAGTTCTGTGGCATTGAAAATGGTCATATGTCACTCTCTGCAGCTCCACTTTATAGAGAAGAAATGGATTGTTTTGTTATTAATTTTCTCAGTGGTGTTTTAAACATTTCCGTATTTTAGCAATCATTACCAAGTACTTGAACAAAATAGTAGGAATTATTGCTTAAAATGGGCATCAATCATGGACGCAATTTCTTTTTTTTTTTAATTTTACTTTAAGTTCCAGGATACATGTGCAGAGCGTGCGGCTTTGTCCACAGGCAAACCTGTGCCATGGTGGTTTGCTGCACCTATCAACCCGCCACCTAGGCGTTAAGCCCCACATGCATCAGCCATTTGTAATCATGGACACAATTTTCACATCAAAAGTGGAATAAAGGATGCTGGAAACACATTCCCCTGAAAGTTGGAGGAAGAGCAAAACCAATGAGGGTATCACATCAAGGCCAAGCTTTGCCCTTGGATACACAACTGCACCATGACTGAAATCCTGAGAGTGGAGTCCAATTTGAGTAAAGGGAGATCCACCAGGCTCTTCAGGCCCTGCCTTTCCCATTCTTGGCCTCTTCATTTGTAATCAATTTTGGTAATGTAGAATATGTCCTCAGATACTTCCCCCTCTCCCACTCACCCCCAATCAGTAATCAGGAAATACGTTTTCTGAGCCTCAGTTTATCAGGGAATGGCTTTTTCATACAAAAGACTAGTTGGAGGAGAACAAAATTCTTGGTGCACTACATTGCTTTTCCACCTAAAAATTCTGCAGACGCAATTCTATTCAAAGACACTTTGGCATTCAATGCTGCAGAAGGAAATCCCAAAGCCTTCCTGTTTTCTCTTCCTTTGTAAGCAACCAGTTTGAGGGTTTAGTTTTGTTTGTTTCATTTTGTGCCTGTATGTATCCTTGTAGGATTCCTTTGTCTTTATATTTTGGTTAAACTTTTCACCAGAGTAATTTTACATCAAAAAACGTATTCTCTAAACAGCCTAGCAAAAACTATTTATAAATAGTGTGCAAAGATAAGAGTATTCACAGTACCAGTTTTATAGTTGAGAAATAAAAAGGAAATGTTTACTGAGTTGGACAAATTACAGTGCATCTATACAAAAACTCTCTTCAACAATTTCAAATATTAACTAGAGTCTCATGTCCTAATAACAAGAAACATCTACAATATATTGCTAAATGAAAAAAGAAAAAGGCTAGGTACAAAAAGTTTACTGTGATAATCTTGTTGTTCAAAAAGCTAATGAATATTTGTAGGAGCTGGTATATGCAGAGTAAAGATCTGAAAGGCTTTTCAGCAAACTGCTAACACCCTTACCTCTGGAGAGCAGAAAAGGAGAAGCAAAGAGAAGCTTTTATTATTTACATTATACCCATCTGAGGTGTTTGAATATTTTATAATTTTTATAATTAAAAATAATGAAAAAATATATGCAATTGCATATCTCAGTAATCGCTTTGGGGTTTTTTTGCTGCTTGTTTTACTAACATTACTTGTAACTTAAGGAACCAATTTTAACATTTATACATTGGTTTTTATAGGTAGGAATTTTTTGAAAGTATTTTTTATTTGTCTTTTCTCTCTCAAGTAGAAACACTTATAATTCTTAAGTTAAAGCTACTATCTCAGACTTTTTAAGCAAACACATGCTCTCTCATTATTTTCAACTCTGTCCTACACTTTCTAGGAGAGTTCTAAAATTTGTCCCTTATAATACAATATGATTTTCCATAATCTCAATTAAGTTTTCCACTGCTTTTTAATGCTAATGTAATTCTGCTGTTGCACTTTTGGCTCCCTATAAATTCTTCCTTATCTCATCCAGTTCTTTTTACATGACATTTTGTTCTTTCTTTGAAACATCTGTCCTATTTCCAACAGAAATCGAAGAGAGATGAGATGCAGGGCTTGTCCTTGAATCTCAAGACTCCAAATAATTTCCTTAAAACAAAAATCTATTTCCTTCAGCAGATGGGTGTCAAGGATTTGCTCTTACTGTGAGCTTTCACAATAATTTTGGATAACCATTGCTCAATGTTTCTCCACTGTGATTGCTGTCCTTGTGGAGGCTCATATTCTTCATGTTTTGTAGTTTTTTCATCCCCGAATAAAATAAAATGTATCAAAGTCTAGTGTTTGCCAGAAGACCTCAAGGATGTATGTTCCTTGACCCTACTTCTTTCTGGTCAAATCTTCTGTTTCAAGGTGTAACTGATACGGGATGGGGACAGGAAAGTGCTGGGTAGAGAAGGGTGGGGTCCCTGGCAAGTGCTCCACCCTCAGGCCTGTGCCCACGAACCTAGGTAAGGACAGGCACTCCTGTTTTCAGGTCCAAATGTTGCATTTTCCAAGACCTCTCCGGCCCGCCATGCCCCCCGTTCTGTGCCTATATAACTCCCAAGACCCTAGCAGGCACACACACAAGTGTGTGGATGTCAGGAGGAACAGACCGGCAGAAGAACACACCAACAGACGCCGGCAGGCCATTGATGGTGGGATGACATGGAATTTGGCCGAGGACAGTTGGAGGATAGCCCAGCCACAGAGCAGCCTGACCCAAGGGAAGACCACCTTCCCACTCCATCCCCCTCCTGGCTCCCCATCCATCTGCTGAGAGCTCCTTCTACCACTCAATAAAACCTTGTGCTCATTCTCCACACCAACGTGTGATCTGATTTTTCCGGTACACTATTGCAAAAACCCCGGGGTTACAGAAAGCTCTATGTCCTTGTGATAAGGCAGAGAGTCTGATTGAGCTGATTAACACAAGCCGCCTGCAGATATCTAAACTGAAAGAACACACTGTAACACACTGGAGCTTCCGGAGCTGTAAACACCGAACCCTAGACGCTGCTGTGGGATTGGAGTCCAAGATCCCCACGATCTGCCCGTCTGCATACTGCCCCCTAGAGGTTTGAACCGCAGGGCACCAAAGAAACGAGTCACTTCCAACGCCCTGCTAGGGGAAACAGGGAACTTTTCCCATTTCATAACTGCCCACCGGCTGAATGCCCACAGCTCCTAGATCAGCTCCACATTCCAGCAGGCTTTACTAACCGTGGTCTGGTAGGCTCAAATAGAATTCTGTCCAACTTCTTCTAGACAGTTAATGAGTGGAAATAACCATCACCCAGTTATGCTATGCATCACTATCACAAAGACCCTCCTGCTCCTGCCCTCCAATCCCCGCCCTGTGGTCTTTGGAGCAAGATCTTCTCTGAGGTAGGAAAGTAAATAACGGAAGAGGAGAGGAACACAATTCTGCCTCTTATAAAATGGGGAAAACGCACAGGACAAGGATGGCTAAAAGGGACTCTGATATGGTTTGACTGTGTCCCCACCCAAATCTCATCATGAATTGTAGCTCCCATAATTCTCACATGTCATGGGAGGGACCCGGTAGGAGGTAATTGAATCATGGGGGCAGGTCTTTCCTATGCTGTTCTTGTGACAGTGAATAAGTCTCCTGAGATCTGATGGTTTTATAAAGGGAGTTCCCCTGTACACACTCTTTTTCCTGGTGCCATGTAAGATGTCCCTTTGCTCTTCCTTCATCTTCCAGCATGATTGTGAGGCTTCCCCAACCATGTGAAACTGTGAGACCATTAAACCTCTTTCCTTTATAAATTACCCAGTCACAAGTATGCCATTATCAGCAGCATGAAAACAAACTAATATAGACCCAGACAAGAGGCACCATACTGGCTACCCATGACTCTCTCAAACATGTTTGACATGGTTAGTACCATGTTTGAAATAAAATTAGGGCAATGCTAAAAAACAAATAAGAGCACACAAATAAAATCCAAATTTCTAGCTTCTTCTGAACTGTAACAATATTTGGCAAGTCCATGTCTGCATTCTTAGAAGACAACAATTAGATGTCTTCATAGACCACGTGACCTCTCAACTTTGCCTCTGTGCCTCCCTGGTCAACCCATTCATTTTCATTACCTTAGGCATTTCCATTTTCAACACCTGGCATAAACTTGAATTTTCCATTGTATTAGTTTCCTAGGGTTGCCCATAATAAAACAAAAATATATCCTCTCACATTTTGGACTGGAGGTCCAAGTGTCAGCAGAGGCATGCTCTCTCTGAGGTCTCAACGACAGAGTCCTTCCTTGCCTCTTTGAGCTTCTGTTGGCTTCTGGCGTTCTTTGGCTTGTGGTCCCACCATTCCAATTTCTGCCCCTGTCTTCATGTGGCCTGAAACATATTCTCTCTGTGAGTTACTGCATGTGTGTTTCTGTCCGTTATAAAGATGCTTTCATTAGATTCAGGATCCAGCCTACCCAGTATGGTCTCATTTTGAACTTTAATCCATTGTATCTACAGATAAGCTATGTGGGGGGGAAAAAAAAAAAGGCACATGCTAAAGTTCTTGGTGGTCATCAATTTTCATCAGAGAATCCATTCAGGTATTCACAATTGAGGGGACACACCATCCAGGGGATCCCCATCCAGGAGATGCACAACAAAATAATAGTCCTTCCTACCTCTTGCTAACAGAGCATTTCCTCAGTAACACACCCACATCCACAGAATGTTCTCTTCTTTTCAGTTTCATTGGCATTACTGTTGGCAAAAAGTCCTCCCAGATCCAGTCTTCAGGGGATTGTCAGTCCAAGTTTATGGCTGTGTTTTGAGTTTACATCTTCTTCTAAGCCTTTATAGGTATTTTACGTCACATACAGAGAAGCTGTACCAGGAACTGTTAGCAGACACCATTTCAAACCAGCAGTCAGTGAATCAACTTTATAAGCTGCAATTAGAAAACAAGGAAAGGATAGAGCTTTTATTCCCTCCAAGTAAAGTCCTCATTTCCTCCACATTCTCCCAACTCTCAACTCCTCTACCCAAAACTATCAATCACATTGGTGACTTTAGAGTGATATGGGAAGAAGGGTGAGGTTGCTATGTGAGTATAGAGCAAGAGACTAGATAAGATTGAGTGAAGCATTGTAATGCAGCTGCTAAGATCTTTTAATTCGGAGCTCTGAAGCTTTTATTTGTTAATGTTGATTAAATAATGAAAATAACTCCAGGTTAAGAAAATGTTAGTAATCAGCACCACACAATAGCTATTGTCAGTGATTTGTATATTTAATGAAAAAACTAATGGCTACATATTCATTATTGTATTATGGTTAATACGCCACACCAAATGTGGAAGAATGAAAGTCTTTGAAAACAAGAAAAATGTTTTACTTCTAGGAGGACTGGAGAAAAAAATGAAAGAAAGAACAAATATCTTAAAATCTCCAGCGCTCAGCTGTGGAAACTGAGGTCTAGATAGGTAAAATTACTTTCCCTAAGTCATCCAACTAATTGGCAATAAAATTGGAACTATAAACAGGAACTATAGCCCTTCAAAATCACTGTTCTTGCTAGAAATAACACAGTTAAATTATTTTAAGCAAGTTGAGAACATAACATTTTCTATATTAATTCCATCTACTCATATATTACTTTGCAGTTTCCATGTGCTTTGTCAACATTTTTACAAAAGGCATTGTGTCATTTGATCCCTACAATGATTCTCCTGTATGGGAACAGAAGATATTACGGTTCCATCCTACAGGTAAGGAAATGAAAGATCAAATTTTCCAATCTGAAACATTTATTCTTGAACACCATTAACCTACTCTGCAATAAATTCCCAAAGGCAAAGATGGCTCAGAGCCCTAAGGGTTGTACAGTCTGAAGGAGGAGAAACAATTGGCTTGGCCATACTGTTGCAGTAGAGGAGGGCCCAAGGTCCTAAGAAAGTGAAGAAGACGTGGGTAATGAAAGAGCAGAAGTTAGAGAAGGACTTTTTTAATGTATGAACTGATACTAAGGAGAAGACATTTACCAGATGAAAAGTTAAAAAAAAAAAAAAGATATTCAGCTAAAAATAGGACATTAGAGCAGGTGGAAGACAGAGACGTACAATATGGCACTGCCTTTCAGCATGGCTTCTGGGCAGAGTGTGAGCTAGGAAGAGCCACAGAGATATGAGATCAGGTTATGAAGTCCTTTCTATGCTAGGGTCAGGAGTTTGAACTTTATCCACCAGGCAAGCAGGCTGGTGAAGGTTTTTAAACAAGAGTGTGACATGATCAAATTTGTGTTTCAGAGAAATGAGCCTGTATAAAGCATTGAAGTAACACCTTAAATTCAAATACCTCCCAGGCTCAGGCAGGTAACAAAAAATAAGGGTTTAAAACAATAGTAAGGAGGAGAGATTATGACGAACTGAACAAAAATTAGATGCCTGAGCTAAAAAAAATTACCCAAAACATCAAGATTTACCCAGTTGTTGCTCGCTGTGGACCAGTGAGGTCAGATCATTCAATTTTTTAAGATAAACAGGAAATATGGATTTTTATGTAAAATCATCTGATTTTTCAATTTTTAAATCTTATTCCAAAGAGTGTTTTGGACAATAAAAAAAATAAAATAAAATGCATCTGTGGACTGCAAAACAAACCATCATTTTTTCATTGAACTTGTATACAGTACAAGAGTCTGGAGGCATAGCCACCAGTTAGGAATCTATTTCAAAAGGATGAACCTAGAGCAGTGCCAGTGAAGCCAGAAAAAAAGAGAGATGACTGACAGTCAGAATACAGAGATGAGAGGAGACCCACCAGATGGTATATGAGCAGCATGACCAGGTGTTTGGACTCTGGTCTGTGATTTAGTCCTTGGTGTCATTGTTGTGACTATGGATTAGGCTTTACATTTTTATTTTCAACATAGAAAGGGGTAGCAAAGAGTAGGTTCTGAAAAACCAGCTTCCAACGCCTTCCAAAATTGACTTCCTCTGAGCCCTCCACGTCTAAACTGGTTCCCAGCGTCGCCAGTTGGCATCCAGAGGCAGATTGAGAAGGAAGATGAGTGTTCTCTATTTCTCTTCTTCATTCTCTGACATGATCAGACTCTCTGACGTATTCAGTTAATGTTCTCCACCATAAAAAAAGAAATGGTTGTTCTCCTTTCCCTAACTATGCTGTCGCTTTGATTTAAGTACTTTTCACCTGTAAATGTCCTTGGTTACTCCTGAACCATATTCTCTCCTATAAAAGGCACTAAATTAAAGACTGCTTTGGCTCTGCATTTTAGTGATTTTGAGAAGTGCTACAAGATTGCTCCTCCCTTCACAGAGCCAGTGAAGTTCACCTCAAATGTCACCTCCTTTCTGTGATTTGCTCTAAGACTTTATCCATTTAAGACCCAGCTCACATGCCCTCTCTTCCATGAAGCCTTTTCTCACCACACGAGCAACCCCCTGTAACCCCAGACTGGGCCAGGCTGCCTTGACTGTGCACATCACCATCTGTTACCATTTAACTCCTCTCCACTCCTGAAAACCTTATAGGCACACAGCAGTCACAGTGGTCTTCTTAAATAGAAGTCAGATCTATCACTGCTCACTTAAATTCTCCACTCTGTGGAGTCCGAATAAAACCTAAACTCTAAATGATTTACAAAACCCTGGGCTGTCTGATCCTGCCTACACCTTCTGCAATTCTTTTCCTTTTTTGATTACATTCAAATTATGCTGGACTTCTGAGGTACCCTCAGATACCACCACGAGGTCTTTGCATTTGCTGTTCCCTCTACTTACAAAGCTTCTGCAAGGTTTTTCACGTAGCTGGATCTTTCTCATCCTCTGGTCTTGGGTTAAACATTATCTCCTCAGAGAGATCATCCATCCCTGATCATGTAAATCTCACTCTCCCAGGTATCCTCTCTTGGCAACTAGATTACTTGCTCCTTACTTACGGCGGCTACAGGAAATGCTTTGCAGCCCTCCAAATGCCAAAGTGTAATTGTCCAAAGGCTTTTGCTATTGCTCTCTGTAATCCACCCATTCACATGCTCCAAAGCTATACTTCCCATGAGATGCTCCCACCCAATGGCTAAGTAAGGCAGGACAAAAAGGCAGTCTCTTCCTGGAAGATATGGGACTCCTATAACTGGCAACTTTGACTTGGGGATCCACAATCGTCTTCGCTGAAACTTCCATTGACTGCACAGCTGTCTGAGACTTCTCCCACACAACCTTCTTCCTTTCCCTCCCTGCACAATGGAGTCAGACCAGCATTGAAGTCTGATGGCTTCTCCAGGCTCCTTCAGCATCTTCCACATGTTCCCTCACCAACCTGTATCTTACTTCTGATCTCCAAGAACCCAAATTAGCACATTGGAACTTATTCAGATCTCTGTTTATTTTCATTTGTTTATTAGGTCCCCCAGTAAAATGCTACCTATTTGAAAGAAAGGCTCTTATTAGACTTGCTTGCGGCCAAGTCCACTGCACCTAGCACCATCCTGGCATAGAGTAGGTGCTCCCCAATATTTGTCCAATTAAGAAATCTTCTTCTGGAACCTTGTTCATATGTCTATTGCCACATGGACACATCATCCTGAAATTATCTATTCACCCTCTTTCATCTCTCACTAGACTTCAGAATTCCTTGAAAATATTCTACACCTGGGATTTGGTCCCAGTGTATAGCCCAGAGCCTGAGGCACAGTAATAGCTCAATTAATGTTTGTTAAATTGACATGCCAATTGCTCCTTCTTTACTCACTTCCTCACACCCTAAACTCCCCACACACCCAGGCAACATAAGCTATGTCCTTACCTGTCTTCCATAATGCTTTACCCCAGGTAGTTCCTCCTTTTGTGTCCTATATCTCTGTAACTGTCTTCACTATTCTCCCAGTTTTCCATTTTTATTCTCCATAACTACCCTTCTATCTCCCCACAGAATTCTAGGCCATTCACTCACCAAGTCCTTTCTTCTCACCTCCTAAATAAGTGCTCATTTCATGCACGTTTACTTTTCTCCAATTCTACTGCCCCTACTTTGGTCTAAGCTCCCCTTGATTAATACAAAACATCCTCTTGATAGCGTCCTCTTCCTCTTGGTTTGCATCCTTCCTATATATTCCCCACCCAGCAGCCAGATGCCCTTTCTAAAAGGCAAATCTGATCAGATCTCACAGTACTGAAAGCCCTTCAAGTCTCAATGGTGGGTTGAGGAGGCCTTTCCGGACTTGAACAAATCCACCCACTCCTGCTTCGTGCCCATCCTTACTGCACACATAACTCCCCTTATCTTCCAGCCAAACAGAGCAGTCTGCAATGCACCAAATCTACTCTGTCTTTCTTGAAGAATTGTCTTCCCCTTGCTCACCCCGACCTTCATCATGCTAATTCTTGTTGATGTCATTTATTCCAAGAAGGCTTCTGCAGACAGGCCCAGTCTGGATAAAGTGGTTTTCTCTGAATTCCTGTGGGAATCCAAACTACTTCCCTTATGGTATTTATTACACTGGTTTGTTTAGTGGTGTGGCCCCTAATGTGTGACCTTCATTTCTAAAACAAAGATTTGATAAGTTGCCTCATTGCATCCAATGCTTTAAAAATTTCCCCTTTTCCTGAAATTTTGGGTGTTCCCAGCCACCTTGCAAGTTTAATCCCTCCTCACCTGCAAGATCTTACCACTCCTGGCTGTAAGCAGAGCCTCACCCATGTGCTGCCTCGACTACCTTTCCTGCTCTTCCTTCCCGTCAAATCATCTCCGTCCTTAACTACCCATCTTGAGTGTTCTCTCTTCCATGAAATCTTTCAGCTCTCTTTCTCTCTTCTATTTAGAATTGATCACCTCTTCTTCCCCTATGGCCCCATGTTATCTGTTCACGTTTCTATCATTTACTTCATCACATGTTTTGGTGTATAATTTTCTGTCTGCCACTGGTCTATAAACTTTTCAAGGTTAGAGACAAGGTCTCATTCAGCTTTTTTTAAATCAGTGCCTGCTATACACAGAGAAGGTGTTCAGTACATATTCATTGAATCAACAAATGAATAAACAACTCCATCCATTCTTCAGGGCTCCGCAATTTTTACCTCTCTGATTATTCTCCCTCTTGTGAACTACAATAGATCAGATTGCCTTATTTTCCAAGCTCTATAGAGACAGCGCTATACAATCTTTCTTATTAGGTTCTAAGCATCTGAAGAGCAGGAACGAAACCTCACAGCCTCTCTCTCTCTACCGCCATGCCTTGCACAATATTCTTTCGCTGATTGATTGTTACTGCTCAATCTACTATTTGCTTTTGATTTCTTTAAAAAAGAAAACCTTCTCAGAAATCAAACACCTAAAATCACAAAATGTCCTTTTCTAAAAATAACACATTCCCCAAACACTTGAGGCAGAGCTGTGCTTTTTCTCCTCTCCCGTTAATGAGAGAAAGATGCTGCATCCTCCGTTTTCATTCTGTCTGCGTCATGTCTGCGTTGCCTGGAGATTTGTGGCTGTTGCTTCAAGAAAGATCAAATGACAACGGGAGATAGATGGTCTTCTTGATTAAAAGGTGGCACTCAGATACATCAGCTTCCTCCTAATTCAAGAGAGAGAAGCTTGTTTCACAGCTAGTGCCTGCTTCAGGAGCATGCCTCCCTGGGGTCAGCTGAGTCTAGCCATCCTCTTTCCAGGTCTGCCCATGCAAGACCTATGCTGTAATAACATGTAAAGTAAAATTTAAGCCTCAAGAGAGGGGTTAGAAATTGCCACTGACTGACTCAGGACCATCCTTTGAGAGACAACGCAAGAATTACCATAGCATGGTGAGACTAACCTGCATTCAAATCCTAGTCCTGAAAGTGACTGACTGTGTGACCTGGGAAAGTTTGTTAGCCTCTCTAAGCTTCAGTCTCATCATCTGGAGAATAGAGATGATGAAAACGCACCTGATGGAGTTGCTAATGTGATGGGATGAGATGATACAAAGTGTTCGGCATCACCAGTCACCTACTGTTTATTCATCATTATCATGAAGTAGCCAGAACCACACCTGTCATAATAGCTCCCAGTTGTTGAATACTTACTCTGTGCTGTGTACTAGGCTCATTTTTTCTATATCAATTTTCTTACTTATACATCTTATAACAGTTCTTCAAGCAGGTATTATCCTAGCTGGTGACTCTGAGAATAACTGACTGCATTCCCTGTCCCTGTGCTCAGCCTCTGCGTGGGAAATATTTGGGACTTGGTAAATACACTTTGGAACAATGTTGAATGAGTTCACAATTGACATAGTTGTCTAGGACCTGCCAAACCACGGGCTGCTTCCCCTATCTAACATAGAGTGTACTTGTTTGCTTGGAATTATGTCCTCTAAAGAGTTATGTTCGACCATTAACACCCGGTACCTGTGAATATGACCTTATTTGGAAATAGGGTCTTTGTAGACATAATAAAGTTAAGAGGAGGTCATACTGGATTAGGGGCTACCCCTAATCTTATAAGAACAATAGCAGGTGTTCTTACAAGAAGGCGAACATTTAGACACAAAGGAACAGGGGCACACGGAGAGAACTCCACATGGTGATGAAGGCAGAGACTGAAGTAGCACATGCAGGAGCCAGGAGATGCCAAGGATAGCTGACAAGCACCAGAAACCAGAAGGGAGGCATGGAGGGAGCCTTCTTTAGAGTTTCTGCAGGGAGCATGGTCCTGCTGATACTTTGATATGGGGCTTCTGGCCTTAATAACTGTAACAGAGTACATTTCTGTTTTTTTAATCACTCAGTTTATGATAATTCATTAAGGAAACTCTCCAAAACAAATACAGCACTTTATTCCTTTCTCGGCACAGCAAAATGAAATTTCAGGGCACACACAGAGAGGGTTTAACACCCCTTATTCTCTTTCAAAAGAGCTGAAAAAGCACCCAGTTATTATTTATACTACTCCCAGTTCTCCGTCTGAAGATGAGACTTTTCAGTCATGCCAACAGTTCTGGGTTTCAGAATTTAAGGGCACACTATGGAGAGATTGCTGGTGAGTTTAGCTGAAGCTCAGCAGTCCCACAGGGCTTCTGTTCCAAGCAACAGATGAGAGAAAAGAGAGGCAGAAATTATGAAGACACCTCAATTCCCTCATGTAGAACACTAAGCAGCAGCTTTCTCCCTAAATGATTCTGCAAAAATATTTATTCTAAAACATCATCCGTTAATCTCACGTGCTTCCCAGGAGAAGGGAAAATCATCATGTGTAAGTGTTAGAGAGTTTCAACACCTCTCCTCCCAATCAAAAAGGGTACTGTTCTCTGGGGCTTGACATCTGAGGGCCCTGTCCCCCTAGACTAGGAGCCTCATGATAGAGGAACAGCCCCTTTTTGTCCTTAAAAATTCTGGGATGGGAGGGTCGGAGACAGAAAGGGTCCTCCCAGGATCTGAAAACTCAAAGGTTGTCTGCTCCTTTCTCTTTCTACCAAAGTCTTTGAAGACACAGAGGGAAGCTTTCCCTGACTTTCCCATCAGATAATATTCATTGAGGGTTAAATCCTCCAAACAGCACCATTCATACAATGACTAGGTTTTCATCAAGCTAGAGGTGCTGCTCAAAACCACAAGCTTAAAAATGCTTTCAGTTTAACGGGACAAAATAAAATGAACACAGAGTATTTTTCAAAACTGCCTAGTTCTGGGACAATTGCTGCCAATCAGCCTCACTCCTTGCAATCTCTTCGGTCCCAGCATTGACCTTGGGTCTCTGACAAACTATTTGCTGACTCTCTACGAAGCCTGCTATGTATGTTTTCTTCCCAACAGGGCTACTTGAAAGCCCCCATTTGGCCCAAGTCCCCAAATTCCCTCTGATTAGCTCTTGGCCTTCATCCTACTAAGCATGAGATCTGCTGAGTAGAATGGCTGCTGTACCCATCCTGACTCTGGCAACAGGAGCTTCTGTTTTTGCTGAAGAGGGAAAGGGTCTCAAGGGAGCAGTTTGGGTTCAACTTGGATGAAGTCTTCAAGCAGTAGTCTTCAAGGAACTGCTCAGAAACAAAGTTCTCTTTCACTGCATCATTTAGATTTTAAGGACAATACGAGCCTCTAAGAGAATTGACTGGGCGAGACTCTAGAGAAATGTTTATGTTATCTTGGCTAAACTGTTGGTGATGGTTAGAAGAAGAAGGAATCAATAAATGAAAAGAGAGAAAAAAGGGGAAAATGACTGGATCTGTAGGAGCAGCAGCTCTTGCAAATCAGATTTGGAAAGAAGCAAGGACTTACATTTCTATCTTGGAAGAGAGACACTCAGATATCAGTAAGTGATCAGGTCGTGGCCAGTTCAAATATTCTGAAGTGTTCTGATAAGAATTTAATAAGGACCACCTCACACATGCACATGCACACACACACACACACAAACATACCTTTCCCTAACTGAAGCATGCAGTTGGGGAATCTCTGGAGTCCAGAAGATGAGTCAGCCTAAATGACTCAGCAAGGAGGAAGCAGTGCTGAGGCTGTTGGTGGAAACACAGCTGGAGCTAATGCAGATGGGACCGTGAAGACATTGTATGAGGGCGAGTGAGGATGTGGCTGTTGTTCCCCAGTAGTGACCATCATCCTGTTACCACAACAATAACCTCAAGTTCCCAGGAGGAGCCTGAGGCAGGTCATTTCTGAATCCAAGTCAGTTCACCTCCCAAATGGGTTGATAATGGCAACTTTCCTGCCTACTGACAGGACTCTTGGAATGATTGTATGAGACAATGGTTGCTAAGGAACTTAGAAAAGTACCAATTTCAAACATGTGGAAAGGATTATAAGCATTCTCATGACAAGTTCCCCACCACCTACTGAAGGCACAATGCCTGCTTATGGGAAGAAATGGGGCATCAAAAATTTGAGGTGTGGGCTGGGTGAATCAAGGTACTTGCAGAGTGAATCACTGCAAGCTCAGGTGACCTCGTTATGCAATGTCAGGTGAAAATGTATTTGGTGAAATTGGGTGGAATTTCCCTCGAATCTTGGGATTGTAAGCCAGAAGAGCACCCCGTGAAAGCTGAGTCACAGCGGGGTGAGTTAAAGAGCCCTCAAAGAAGAAATCGGGAGAATTGGATCTCATCTCCGGCATGGCAAAGCCTGTGCCTGTGCCATCAGCTCTCTCTGCGTCTGTTTGCTCACTTGTAAAACAAAAGTGTTATCTCATAATCTTTTCTGCCAGTAACACTTTGTGAGAGTGTGTGTGTGCACATGTATGCATGCAAGGCCCTGCTTTATGCTGATGCAATGCTTTGAAAAACATTAGCTTCTCTTCTACAACATATACTCTGACATCCATTCAGTTCCCCAATTTCCCAGCTCCAAAGTGTACTCAAATTGTCGAGAAGCATGGAGACATCATCCTGATTTGCCAAGTCTGGGCAGGGTACCCCTTCCCCCAGACTCCACCTTTATGCACTGTATAAACTTGGGCAAGTTACCCTCTCTGGGCCTCATGTACTTTATTTGTAAAACAAAGATAGAAACTGTACCTATCTACAGACTTGGAACGAGAATCCAACAAGATACTTCATACAAATCATTTAGCACAATGTCTGAGTCTTTAAAAAGACTAAAGCAACATTCTCCCAGCAATAAACATTATCACAATTGCTATTATCATTCCTGCTATTACTGTCATAGTATTGTGTATTTCCATACCAGGATATATCCCTCCAAATTGCAGCTGTGTGTTTACTTAAATGGAGAAATCCATGAAGGCAAGGATTGGGCCTGTCCCATTCTTCACTTTATCCTCCTTCCTCTGCTGAATGCCTGGCTGATGGCAGTGCTCAATACTTGTCCTGTTAGATGAATGAAGGGTGTGAAGTAGTGGTTCTCAACCCTGGCTGCACATCAGAGTCACCTGGATATATTTTAAAATTCTGATGTCTACTCCCATCTCCAGAAATTCTGATTTAATTGATAAAGATTAGGACCCTGGCATTAATCATTTTTAAAGGGTCCCCGGGGTCTCAGTGGGCAGGAGGAGGTGAGGCTCACTTGTATAGAGTCTCAAAGATTAGTCACACCATTGATTTCCAAACTTTTCATTTTATAATAAAACCATTGTTCTCCACAACAAAGTCTCAGATCGAAATCTACTTCAAAAAAGAGAATGATGCAGCTTCCTCTGGTAGAAGTGTTGGAGGTGGGCACTGGGGCTCTCCATCCGACTGTGTGGGTCCAAGGTGGTCCACAAAGCCCACAAGCCCCTAGAGACACAACTTCCTAGGATTCAAACTGTCCTCTCCTGAGCTCTAGGCAGTATCTTCTCACTGCACTGCACTGCACTGCCAGCCTTGTTGACTCCTCATGTAACATGATGCCATCTTCACCCTGAAACTTGGTCTAAGACATACTGCAACTGTTTTTCTTTTACAGCCAAATTCAGACACTCTCAGCTCCCAGTGAAAATCATTCCCAGGCCTTGCAGATTGAGGAGAGAAAAAACCGCCTAAAATATATAAATAATTCAAGGCTGAGTTTATTCATGATGCTGTGTTTTCTCCAGGCAGCAGTTTGTATAATCTCTCTTACACTGCCAGTTGGGCAGCCTCCGTAGCATTTATTACTGCAGACAACCCGTTAGAAGCTGTTTTGATTTATACATCTACATTCTATTACAGAGGTAAGTTTAACAGCACACTGCAGTTTCTGCTGCTGACATTGTAGGAGGGGAAAGAAAAAGAAAAAAAAAAAAGACAGTGGAGAAAAGAATAGGAAATTATTTCTGCCGTTCCAGAGGAGAGCAAGGAAAATGGGCCTCATATTTTAATGACATATTTAGTTAGTTATCTGGAACACAGACACACACATACTACACTTACATACAACAACATATGTTTATTGCATCATTATGTCTTCACAAGACAGCAAATGTTTATTGAACATCTACTAAGTGCCAACTTACTCTGTTAGGTCAGAAGGATATATTGGTGGATAAAAGAGACAGTTGTTTGTCTCCTTTGTTATTACTGTTTGCTATCACCAAACAATGTCTCTCCAACAATGCTTAGCCCGGCATTGATACATGGTAGATACTTGATGCCTGTTGAGTGAATGAGTGAATTCAAAATGATAAACAAGATGAAGTTATATTGCAACTGTTCAGTTATCTGTCTTCGTGACAATGCTACATAAGATGAACCACACAAAACCTCATTCAACAATAAGCCTTTATTGTTCATGCATTTAGGACATTAGACTGGTTGACTCTGCTCATCTGTGCTCATCACCCAAATAGCTCAGAAATGGCTTGCAGTCCACTGATCAGTTCAGGCTTCTGCTGGGTCCAGTGGGATGACTCAGCTCTGCTCCATGTGTTTCTCATCCTTCAGCAAGCTACAGCCCAGCATGTCCTTATGGCCACGACAGAGAGACAGAGAGTAAGTATGATGGAAACACATGGGCCTCTTGAAGTCTAGACTTGGAACTGGGAAACCATTACTTCTGATACACTTGATGAAACAAGTCACAGAGCCAGCCCAGATTCAAGACATGGGTAAAAGAGTCCATCTTTAGCATGAAGATCTGCAAAGTCACATAGCAGAGACAAGGCTAAAGAGATTAAGAATTGAAACCACCTTTGCAATCTGTCACAGGAACCCAGCAAATTAGAGAAAAGGCAGTGATGGAAACCCATTTCTCAAATGAAATCTATTGCCTTTTCCAGTATCCAAGTGTATCCCCACCCAGCCCCTGAACAAGGCTCTTTGGTGAGTTTAGGGAGGATGCAGATATCTCTCTGGGAATAGTTCGTTGTGTCCTGAACGTCCTTCCCTCTTTGATCCTAGGTCTTCACCCAGGCCCTACGTGGGGTTGACACTGGCTGTGATCCATTGTCCTTGCTTGCCCTTGTTCTTCCTATTCCAGTTTAATCCATCACATCAGGAGACAAAATGTGTTTATAGTACAATGATGAGACAGTATTGTAGCTACCATATATTGGCAGTTTACCATGTGTCAGGGCCTGTGCTGAAGGACTTTGCTTACACTACCTCATTTAATTCTTATGATGACTCTATGAGTTAGTTATAATTATCCCTCATTTTACCACTAAAAAAGAACATTCACAATACTGAACGAGATTAAGTAACTTGTCCAAGGTTTCACAGCTAGTTATTAATCAAGCCAGGTTTCAACCCTAATTTGTCTGAATGCAAAGTCCATGTTCTTAATCACTGTGCTATGCTCTGCCTTCCTTAAACTGGGAGTTCTACTTCACTAAACCATTATGCTCACATTGGTCAAGAATTACCACTTCCTTAAAGCAAAGAGATCATGATATTCTGCCTGGCTCCCTCCTATGAGACACTGGGAAAAAAGGATTGAAGTTCCCACAACATTTCGAATTATTTTGCCCTAGAGACAAGAGGTTGAAGAGGTTCACTCAACAAGGGCAGGTCATTAAGTTTTCAGCCTCGTGTAATTTCTACCAGCTTTCACCAGAATATCCTAGGCTTGTTAGAGTTAGTACTAATGAGATCATAGATTATAGATTCCATCAGGAGGAAGAGGGATTATACAAAGACTTAGTGGTGCTTATTGGTATAACATGCACTATGTTAAATCCAACTGGCCCAAAAATAAATGCAATCTATGATCTCATTTGCATATTATCTCTCTTTGCATAATCCCAAATCAGGAAGGAGGCTGGTTCTGGACAAAAGAGAAGCATGAAAATTACATCCACGCTATTGCAAAAGCTTATTCCTACAGCAGCACCTTAATGTGGACCAATGGGAGAATGTAACCCAGTGGAATAAATGAAAGCTCATTCCAAAGCCAAGCTGTGGAAGGGCACCGAATTTCCCACAGATTGTCTGTTCAATCCCCAGTATCAACAGGGTAATGTCCAGCCTCCCTCCTCACCTCCACTTGACATTTACACCCAACGAACAATGGTCAAATGGAAATCTACTGCTTAGTTTATAGGTTTTCGGGCTTGTGACAGTTCCACTGTAGATCCCTAATCAAATCTGGATTCAAGAGCATGGCTTAGGTTTAAAGCCCTGAGAGGAGCGAGCTCAGGCATGCTGGAGAAGAAAGATATATAACCAGTCAACAGCACAACTAGGTGCACTGAGCCAGAAAACTGTACGGGTGAGAGTGACAGACCTGCTTCACCCCACTCAAGAGGGAGTTCAGTGGGCACTGACTTACACTGGGGATGGATGGAATCCTCAGTACGAAATGGAATCCTCAGTACGAAATGTTTACTAAGTCAGCAAAAAAGATGAAAGAGCACCGATTATGTTCAAGCACAAGAAAAAGTAGAGATTAGAATCCTGCCTTTAAAGTGCAGTGAAGGCTGGGCATGGTGGCTCATGCCTGTAATCCCAGGACTTTGGGGTGCCAAGGTGAGTGGATCACCTGAGGTCGGGAGTTCGAGACCAGCCTGACCAACACGGAGAAACCCTGTCTCTACTAAAATTACAAAAATTAGCCAGGCTTGGTGGCACATGCCTGTAATCCCAGCTACGCGGGAGGCTGAGGCAGGAGAATTGCTTGAACCCCAAGACGCAAGGCAAGGTTGCGGTAAGCCAAGATCATGCCATTGCACTCCATCCTGGGCAACAAGAGTGAAACACCGTCTCAAAAAAAATAATAGTAATTAAAATAAAATTAAAAAATAAAGTGCAGTGAACTCACTCACTAATAAACATGTCCCAGAAAGTGTTAAGCCTGGATCAATGAGACTGTCAATCCCTCCCTCCTTGAGACAGAGTGAGTGAGGGAGTAGGAAGAGGAACATACTCTTTGTCTTCAGCATCCCTCCCATGAAGAGGATGGGCAGAAGTCACCTAAACCTTGAAAAGATTCTATACTATGAAGAAATGGACATCAGCATGGCATCGCTCAGCAAAGCCAAGGGAAGGGTTGCTAATTCTGAAGACTACATCATTATCTTCAAAAGATACCTGTACTCCTATACTCAGTGCAGCATTATTCATAATAGTTTAGATATGGAAACTCTATGTCCACTGAGGGATGAATGGATAAAGAAATTGTGGTATATACATGCACTGGAATATTTCTCAGTCTTAATAAAGAAGGAAATCCTACCATCTGTGACAACATGTATGGAACCGTAGAAGATTATGCTAAGGGATATCAGTCAGGCACAGGAAGACAAATAATGCATGATCTCACTTAAAACATGAAATTTAAAATAGCCAAACTCGTAGAAGCAGAGAGTAGGATGATGCTGCCAGGGGTTGGTGCAGGCGCAGGCAGGAATGGAGAGATGTCGGTCAAAGGGACGAAGTTTTGTTATTTAGGATAAATAAGTTCTGGATATCTAAAGTAAAGCATAGAACCTATAGCTAAAAATACAATATTATATTTTTTTAAGAGCCGCATTGAGAGAGTGGGGCAGAGGGAGACCGTCGGTGGAGCAGCCTGTTCCTCTGCATGGCAGAGAGGCGCCCACCTTCTGGAGGTCAAGTGAACTGAAGAAGAGACTCACACAAGCATGTGGGCTGCCAGGGAGAAGGACCCAAGCAGCAGGAGGCTGACAATGAACCACAAGGAGGCATCTGAGGGAGGGTTGGGATCTGGAGTTAGATCTTCTTTCTGCAGTTGGGAGGGGGCTCAGAAAAGTGACCAAGCACTGACCATGAGGGAACCACAGAGATGGAAACCAACCAGAGAGGGCTGTAAGGACCTTCAGCGTGAGTCAGAAAAACCACTAACAGAGTGCACTGTGCCTGCCGTGGGTTAAATAAGAAATGCCTGTCCTTGGCCTCTTTCTCCTCCACTCACCCACACACCGCAGCACCTATCTCCATATGAGGGGATGAGGAGGACCATTCCCAGAGAAAGGATACAGGAGGAAGGGTAAAGAGCAGATAAGGTCACTCCCAACTACCTCCCCCAAGTCTCAAGCCCAGATAGCACTGGAGTGACAGGAAAAGATGAGACTACTCTCTTAAGCCAGAAGAAGTTGTGCAACCAAGAGGAATGGGAAATTATGAAATCTGCTACACTATGAATGAGAGATTTAATACAGCATTATTGGGAACAGGGACTAGGGAAAAAAATCCTTTTATGTTTGTAACTCAGCCCGTTTATATACTTCAATAAACCCAAAATACATACACACACACACACACACACACACACACCCCTGTGTATACATGTACAATTTTAAAAATCCAGTCAAAGTAAAATATAGCCAAAAGCTGCTTTATTTTTTGACACTCTGCCTTTCTTCCTTGATCTTGTGATCCTCCCTTAGTGAAATTAAAGAATTTAAACTTAAACTTGGTGGAACTTTATATTATTTTGAGCCTTGAGAGGAATGCGGCTATGTGGCCTGCATCATGTGTAGCATACAGCTGCAACTTCGGCTTCTCCAATCATAGATTAACTCCCTTATTTATTCTTGTACTATAGACGATAAGGAAAGACCAAAAAGTATGAGAGCTAGGACTCCCAGGAATCTATTACCCCTCCTTATGGAATGTTAAAGCAATCTACCTTGGAATGTAGGAACCTATAACCAGTGAAATCACTGTAACATATGTATTGGTCTTACAAGGAAAATATTGCAACTGTTAAATTTCTCCATCTCTGCCTATGTAAGTGAAAGCCTTAATTTCCCTACTTTGGAACACTGACCCATTCTTTTGGAATCCGTGTTTCCTCCTGGGTTGCTACCCTCAAGTTTTACACTTGAATAAAATCTACTTAATCATATTTTCTGAATCTCATTATTTAAGGTTGACGCTTCTCAGCACTTGCGTGAAATCTCATGCAATTTCCATCATTTCTCTACTCACTTTCACATGTAACAAAGTTCATACTCTCTCTCAACCAACTTAAAACGCTTCTCCACTCCACAGTGCATACGTGCCTTACGCTGGGAACCTGAGGGAGGAAGGACATCGTGGTTTCAAGGCAGGTTTCTTCACTCTCACTTGCTTCCTCAGTCCACGTTGTCCCTCACTTTCTAACTGTTGTTTAGAACTCTCTAAAGAGATTACAGGGCACGGTGGCTTTGTAACATGTCAGCTTAGCTAAGCAGGAACTCAATTCCCAGAGTTTCATCTCCATGAGGTTCCAAGTTGAAGAGGCTATAAGAAAAATGTACACGAGATAGAAAAGACCATAGTGAAGAAGCAGCCATGCTTAACATCTTCAAGTTTGGTGTAGGCCGCCAGACACTGGCAGCTCATGCATGTGGCAGCTCACTGATCTGCCAGCTTGTGTTGCTGGTATGGGACAGCACCCAGGCTTACACCTTCTACATTGTGTTGCTGTGTGGGGCAGGACCTGAGCTCACAGCTTCTAGAGTGTGTTGCTACTTTGGGGCAGCTCCTGAACTTGCAGCTCCTCTAGCACTCCCTGGATCTCTTCCTTCAGCTTATTCAAGCCCTGGGTCAGGTGCATGTGCAACTCCATGTGAAGAGTACCCGTTTCCCATTAAGTTTGGAGGTAGTGGGAGACAGATAAATGCTTCAGCTTGTTTTTGTGGAATTCAGTACCTCTCATGGGTTTCCCTTGTTCTCCTGACTCCCTGACCATCTCTCATCTCAGCTGCTGGCTTGGGTGACCTATAGTGACTTCAGGCTCAACATCAGACACAGACCACCAGTCCTGCATGACATCCCCACCAGCTCCCATAACAGTGTAAGATCTAATTCTTACTCATAGTGGTTCTTCTTCTCTGATTGGGCCCTAATTGATACTCAGTTATAAAGAACATCCAATAAAGATACTCTTTATATTTATATATACTTCTTGATAAAGAAGAACCAATTCCTGCTGCTTCAGTGCTTGCAGTAGCTGGTCATGCACAACAGTATTTCAGCCCCTGCCTTCCTTTCCACTTACATATTATCTCATTTTGTCACTTCATCTCTCCAGGTAGCATCCTCTCAGAAAACTTTTACAGTGCAGCCCATAACTAGCTCCCTTCCATAAAGTTCACTTCTGGCATACCAGGAACACATATAAATCTTAGGCCAACTAAATTCTGCAACTATCATAACTTCTCAACACAGTCCTCTATAAATATTTTCAATCTAAGATCAGGTACTGGTGCTTATGTTCCCCAAATACCAAGAGGAACATATTAAGTTCTCCAGTCAGTTTTCTTTGGCAAATTGTTGTTTAGTAAATACATCTTCTCCACATGGTACAGCTTATTTCTCCAGTCTCATTGATGTAGGGCAAGTCATCTGACTTGTTTTTGCCAATCAGTTAAGGAAAGAAGCAACATTGTGCCAATTCTGAGCCAAGATCTTAAGAGACACTACATCTTTCAGCTGATTCTTGTATTTATCCCACCATGTCTTGGCCAACAACTGGTTCCAGGAAAACAAGACACAGTGAAGAGACTGAAACCCAATCTACATCTAGGAACAAGCCTGACCAAACCACAGTCTGAACTGGAGCTGCCAAGAGGAACTCAGCTTAGATCTTCCAAACTACAGGCTGCCTGCAACTTCATGAAAATAAATGTTTATTTTAATAACAATAAGATTATGAGATTGTTTGTTACACAGCATTATTATGGCGATAGCTGACCGGTACACTTTGCTTATACTGTAGTGAGAAGGAATTATTTGCCTCCAGTAATTCTCCCCAGCTCATTTTCCCAGATATCCAGTCTCCTATCAATTCTCAGCATCCTTTGTATTGAAGTGGGTGATGAGCTGATGCTGAGAGAACCAATTCTGTGACATCTCCTTTGCAATTGCTTAATTGATGGCTTAGCACATCATTTCAGAAAACGAGAAGACTTGGGCACTTAGTGTTTAGTTTGGGCACTGGAGTCAAATCTGAGATGATAGAACAAGTTATGCTTACTATTCTCCTTCACACATACAAAATTTGGATCATACTATATATATAGATCTACGATCTGACTTCTTTCACTTAAAAATAGATTGTAACATTTTTCCATGACACTCAATTTTCTTCTACATCTTCAATTTTCTCTTTCTTTGAAAAACTATTAGAGAATAAATGAGAATATCAAGTGCAGTAAGGAGAATGGCAGAATTATGCATTTGGGCTCTTCTCACCTGTATTTGTAGGGTTTTCCCTGGCATTCTGAGTGCTTATGTAAACCGAGAGAACCTCAGTGGCTCTCGGTTTACATAAGCACTCAGAATTCCCAGGGAAATATAAGGTTGTGCCACTTGTTTCTCTTGTTTCCCCATTTGGTTAAGACTAGGTACAAACACATAGTCAATGACAATAAATTAATTAAGTTACACTGAATTAAATTGAAATAAAATATACTGAATTGAACTGAACTGTAAAGAAAACAAAAAAGAGGTGTAATATTAGTCTGCACTAACTCCAGCATGAAGAGTTTCCCGAAACAAAATGTGTCAGGTGTTTTTAAAGAAGATTTATTTTTGCTCTCAATAAATTAGGAACAGCAGTAAAGAAAAACATCCTCCAAATGTTCAGAGGTTTCTCTCTTCATCCCACACCAGGTCTTTAGATCTTTAAAGGGGAAAAAAAGTTTATGACAAATGATTTATTTTGCTAAAAGAATAAAGTTAATTTACATCTCCAAAGGGCATTATACATGAAATTGCAATATTTCCATGTTCCCAAAATTTTTACTCTTTTTTTCACTCTATCACTACTTCCAAAGAAAAAATTCTTGCCTTGAAAGTTTTTCAAAATATCTTATCTTTGTCCTTGGTCATTTCCAACCATGTAGAGCTTTTCTTATCAGGACCATCAACATGAAAATGCATGGTTATTCTCAAAAGATGTTTTTCTAAGCCTACATATTCACTGTAAAGCATCCCAGAATCCTCTAGAGTGAACGTAAATAAGCACAATAGGGTTGGAATTGATGGTCTTGAACTCTTATCTTTCTACACTGATGGTCAGGAACTATAATATGAAAAGCACAAAGCTTCCCTCAACAGCTACTATACAATCATGGTAATGTTAACAATAACAACTATCAATCAATTATACAAGCTAGACATGATTCCATCATTTAACTCTTATGACCAACCACACTCTGTGAAAGAGAATCTTAATATCCAAACCATATAGATGAAGAAAGGGAGGGTTTAACGACTTGCCTAAGAGAATGAAGACAGTAACTGATGGAGCCAACAATGATATTCTTGCTTCTGACTCCAAAATCCTCACTCTTAAGTTTTTTGCCTGAAACTCTATCTCTCTTCGAGAGGGAATAAGAATAATATCAACTATCATTTATTAAGCCTTTCTGATTAGGCCCTACCTTACTTGTTGCTTATAGATATACTCAATTTGAACTTATTCCACATTAGCATCCAAAAAATGCCACATCATTTACTAGTCGAAATGGAGTAAAGTTCATCTGTGAGCCCACAGTGGGAAGAATGGCAGGAAGACCAGTGAATGTCATTCATGAGAGGCTCCTCTTCTCTACTCTTAAACAAGCACACCATCATAGTTCCTGGCCCAGAACATTTGGGAATGGGTCCTGTAGACATCACCTTGTCTATGTTACTTCCAAACTGTACTGCCCAGGCTCCGACCTCTGTGGGTTTGCAACTGGCCACACCCTATCCAGGGTAGTACATGTCAACAGTGCCCAGGCCTCTGCCATTTTCAGAAACTCCAAACCCCTTCTATCTTCCAAGGCAGATAAATACCCAGCATCAGTGTATATCCTAGTGTTTAGAAACCAGTCTTCTGGGGTTAGTGCTGAAGAACCAACACCTTCTACCATAAAGGCCTGAAAGAGCTACTTTAGGAATTTGAACACACCAAGGGAATCTTCCATCCACCATGAAGAGAAAAAAGAAAAAATAGGTATGTGTAAAGGAACTACATTATGCCAGACACTTTGCCATGTCCTGCTCTACTTTGCTTACAAAACTGCAAGGTAGAGATTATTATAATTGGTTTTTAAGATGAGTAAACAAAATATTAGAGAAGTTTTTTTTTTAAGTCCCTAAATCATACAGCTATTTCACTCTTTGCAGACAGCCTGAGGAAAACTTGTAGCTAATCTTAATAATAATTACCATTTCTTGAGCTCTTAGTCCGCACCAAGGCAGTATACTAAGCACTTTATATCCATTAGTTTCCATAACAATTCTATAACTTACTTCATTATCTCCATCTGAGAATGAGAACCACTGGAGCTCAGAGAAGCTAAGTCCTTTGCCCAAGGCCACACATCTGGGAATGAGGGAGTCCAGATGCGAGCCTCTATGTTAGAATTCAAAGTCAGATTCTTAACCCCAGCACAGCACAGCCTCCCGTCAAGGCTTTCAAGGGGAAGTGTGGCCCGAAAAGGACTGGGACTGCAGGGGAGATAGGTGGATAGAGAAGGCAGGGAGAAAAGTGAAAAATACCAGCTAGTATTCCTGGTGCTCTCTGAGCCTTACCACTGGAGCCCAGGGTACTCATTTTACAGGAATGACTCACAGGACAAAAGAGCAGAGGCCTGGCTTACTTTGTTTTGCAAACCATACCCTGTAGAATGAGAATAATTATTAGTCATCTGCAGGCCTTGTGATGCTGGTAGCTTAGTCACTGAATAACTATTATAGATCACACATTCCTATTCCTTTGGATAGAGCCTCAAGCCACCTACACAATCCTTAAACAACTTTTCAAAGTCCCTTGAGCCGGGGGTGGCGGCAGACACACTCTTCAGAAGCTATGCATTCTTCTTACTGAGAGATGGACACCTTGTGGCCAGTAGTGTAACGAGACGTCTTTCAGCAGAATGAACAGGCATCCCTATCCTGCTTTCAATGACCCACACACTCTTCAAATTGTCCTTCCCGCAAGACAAGATACTTCAAGCAGTTTTAAGTCTTCCTTGGGGGTATAGAAGTTTCATGTAAACTAGGTTTAGTTTACATTTGTGAGAGACGTTATCGCATGTGAATGAGATAGGAAAAGAAAATACAGCAGGCATATGAGTGGGTAAAGGTACCAAATTCTAAAAAAAATGATATGAACACATATGTGCATGCCCACACACACAGACACACACACACAAACACGCCACTTAATACCTTAATGAAAAATAAGAGTCACAGCAATCTGGTGAATAACTTATTTATTTTGCTTTCCATTTTGAATTCTAAGAGTGGAGCTACCGAGATGACTAAAACAGTTGCTGTCCTCAAAGAACTCAAAGGTTAGTGAGAAGACAGAAACGACATTAATACAATAAAACCAAAGATGTTATTATGAAAGCTCAGAGGAGAAACATCCAAATCAAATGGAGCTGAAGGTTAGGCAGAGGATGAGAAATATTTCCTTGAGGTGATGAGAGCAAAGCTGAGCATTTCTTAACACACACCTGCCCAAAGTAGAAATTGTTAATGCAGTACCCTGGCAATCTAGATGAGCTGGCCCCATGATTGAGGATTTCATTCATATATATTATAGCAGTAAAGATGCTTTGAGCTTTAAATAATAGAAAGCTTAATATCAACTCATGTAAACAATGAGAAATAGTTCTGTCACGTAACAAGAAGTGCAGGGAGGCTTCAGATGTAATTTATCAACTCAAAGACATCATTTGAAACTCAGTTTTTTCCCCCATGATTCTACTACGAAATCCCCAAAAGATTTTCCTAACTATCTTCTAGATCACAAGGTTGCTGCTGCAGTTCCAGGCACCATGTACAGACACAAAAATGTTCAGCAAAAGACCCAAATGTCCATCAGTGACAGACTGGATTAAGAAAATGTGGCACATATACACCATGGAATACTATGCAGCCATCAAAAAGGATGAGTTTGTGTCCTTTGTAGGGACATGGATGCAGCTGGAAACCATCATTCTTAGCAAACTATCACAAGAACAGAACACCAAACACCACATGTTCTCACTCATAGGTGGGAACTGAACAATGAGATCACTTGGACTCGGGAAAGGGAACATCACACACCGGGGCCTATCATGGGGAGGGGGGAGGGGGGAGGGATTGCATTGGGAGTTATACCTGATGTAAATGACGGGTTGATGGGTGCTGATGAGTTGATGGGTGCAGCACAGCAACATGGCACAAGTATACATATGTAAGAAACCTGCACATTATGCACATGTACCCTAGAACTTAAAGTATAATAATAATAAAAAAAAATTTTTTAAAAAAGAAGATATCTTTTCCATGTGACAACTTTTTACAAACAAAAGTTTTCCCAAAAGCTTCCCAGCAGGTTTCCCCTCATATCTTATTGGTCATAATTGGGATACTATGATTGGATTACTAAGAACTGAATAGAGGGAGGCTGTGATCTCCTCAAGAAAGGCTTGGAAAGTATGAAGAGGGAGAAATATTTGTTGAGCAGGTAGATAAATTTTTGGGTACACTATGAGTGGGATATTTGGGAAAACAAACCTATCAAACATAGTGCAAACCAAACTCTTCCCATTGGAAATTCTGATGGAACACTGTCTCTTAATTGATTGACTTATTTGAGGGAGTATGCTATGCTTCTGTAAATGGGGCTGTATCAAATGCTAAGAATTCCAGCTTTAAGCAGATAGAGCCAGAGGGCTGGTCTTGGTACCATAGAACTTTTATGCTAGAAATGACCCAGAGGTGATGATTTTAGAGATCTGAAAACTGCTGTGCCATTTACTCAATACATGCTTTGTACTGGCCTTTGCTGCCTGCTCTAAAATACTTTGCCCACTGCAGCTTTGGGCCAAGACCGGATTCTTTTCTGAGGGTCCTTCCAGCTCTGAAAGTCATGACTCATCATGATATGTGATGCAGAAAGTCTGATTCATCATGACATGGGACACAGGTTCGTAATATTCCTCATCACCAACATTGTATGATATTTCATATTGTTTTTAGCGATCTCACTAGAATGGAGATTCTTGAGTCAGCCTAGCACATAACCAGACAAATTGTTGGTACTCTAAAACAAAAACAAAAACAAAAGACTTAAGTTGGTTTTATGACAGAAGAGCTGAAAAGTACATGTGACCTTTCATTTGGTAGCAGCACTCCCGGAAAATCATCTTATAGAAATTATTTGAATTTTTAGAAAATCTTAAAGCACATTTTCATCAAAGTGTTATTGATCAGGTGTGAAAAGCACGAAACAACTAAATATCCAACTCTAAAGTCTTGTTTATATTAAGTGTGGTATATTCAATGAGTGGATTACAATCATGAAATGTAAGTTTTAGAGACCTTATAGCATGTAAAATAAAATTATATGTTACAATAGTAAGTGAAAAGTGGTACTAAGTTTTATTTACAATATAATGATAATTATGTAAACCAAACAACCCAAGCGTTTAGAAGGGAAGAAAAAAAAGACTAAAAAGAAAGGGACCAAATGGTGCATAGTAGCTGCACTGAGAAATTTTTTTCTTTCTATTTTTTTTTTTTTGACACTCCAAAAATGTTTATAATGGATATGCACTGGTTTTATAATGGAGAAACACAATAAAAATCACTGATGGATTATTTCACAGATTATCTTTTTTAACTTAGTCTTACCTATAATTAATCTATATTACAGTTGTTGACAGGAATAAATCCAGGTGTTTAAGAATGAATTTCAACTGGCAGAGCTTGGTATTCCAAACCTTACTTCATGTTATCAAGTTTTCCTCCCAATCCAACCTTCTCTCTCATTACGGTTCAAATGACAATGCACAAAACTCTTTGCAGAACCTGATCTGGCCCTCCCATCTCCCCATCACCACCCCCTGCTTTTGTTATACCAAAAATTCTTCCCAAGGTGCCCTTTCTTCTTTATTCCACTCCTCTCTAGTGGCCAATATCAGAAAGCTCAGCTCAAACACTGAATACCTTCCTGAATGATCTTAGGCAAATTATTTCACTTCCCAGAGTTTCCACTTCTACATTTCTATAAAATGGAAATAATTTTTAAATTGCTTTTTCTCATTACTATTACACAAAAGTTACTGTACCTGGCACATAGTAGGAACACACACACACAAATAGAAAGGGCAGCTGTTTGTTTTTCCTCTGAATCCCTCTATCCCTAATAGATAGCTGTCTCAGTGCCTGGCACCATCGAAATAACTTAATTCATGTTTATTGGATTAAAAAAAAATGTCACTAGTGCTAGCTACCAGGCCCTGACAGATAAGGACCTGTGGTTGTGTGATTTTAGATGACTTATCTACATAAGAAAGCACAAAGTAAGAAAGTAGTCTAAAAGAGAGCTTCCTTCCTACATAGAGAAAGAGCTTTATTGACTTTGATCAGAAACGGGCTCTGGAAAACCGCCTGCAGGCATCTCTGTAAGTATTCACCCACAAAGCAAAGAATATCAGAAAATAAGATGGAAATTTTTCTCATCCTTTTCCTCCCCACCCCCACAAAAGGCCCCTATCTCAAAAGGAGGATTTGGTTGTGTTTTTAAATGGATTTTTGCACTTTTTCAAAAATCAGCTAGATACCAATGCATCCCCACAGCTGAATAAGCACCATTAGGATGAAAGATGTATCCTGGGGGCAGCATAAACTGTGATCCAGCTGCCCCTCCAGCTTGTGCAACTTCTCTTGTTTGATGAGAACAGGGAGGGAGTGGAGTGTCCCGTAGGCTACGTCATGCAGGGTTAGCAGCCTCAAAGTTCATTTTGAGAGAAGAGCCCCGATGCTTGGAGACATTACTGAATTTCAGCTTGTCCACTCAGAAATGCTATTGGTATAGAGTGGTGAAGTTGCTTCCGTTCTGCTCTTCTACAGAAACCAACCCTGCTCTTCTACAGAAACCAATCACAGGCAAGCAAAATAATCCTCTTTCTTCAATCTGCAAAAGTTCGAAGCAGCCCTTTAGCATAATCACTCTTAAGACAAACAAAAATAGAATACTGTACAAGCCATATCATCTTGTTGGTAGATGGTTCTAAGGGAGGAGTATTTAATGGGACAGTGAGTTTAAGAGAGAACAGTTTCTTTTGGTTCTGTGAAAAGAAGTGTGCTTGAGAAATGTTATTCCAAATCCATTAAATTATTCATTCATCCATTCATTCAACAAACACTCAAGGATGAACTACTTTTCATTTGCCTTTTTATTTATTCAATCAATAAACATTTACTGAGCACAGAATGGATATACCATGTACTTTCCTGTGTGTTATGAAGAATATAAACAGTTAATGCTTACATTGTTGAGTGATGATGCCATGCCAGGAATTGTCTAAGATCACACAGTTGGTTAGTAGTACAGCCCAGAGTGTATCCAGGAGCCTGACCCCAGACCCCATATCTTTGACCTCCTGCTATATTGCCTCTCAAAGATGCAAAACACCCAGATGTTAAGATGTAAGTCCAGGCCTCAAGGAGCTTACACTTTAGGAGGGCTGAGGCATGTAAGTGCCTTAAGAGAGGTTCAGGAAAAAGTATCAGGGACATTTGGAGAAAGAAGAAATTATTTCTTCTTTGCTGAGAAAGAGAGAAACTCCTTGGAAATGGTAGGATTTGAGATGATTCATGATAGACAGATAGAATTGAACAAACATTGTTGGGCAAGAAGGCATTCTAAGCTAAGAAAACTGTACCAGTAACCCACAAATGAAAGAAAGCAGAAGTTGTAAAAGAGAGCAACTAGTTTAGTTTGATTGGAGTATTAACGTATATAAAGAGTGATAGTGGGGAAAATGCCGGACCAGGAAGTTGAGACAAGTGTGTATGTGATGCTAATTTTTCCTGACAGGTAACATTTACTCTGCTAAAAATACATCCTCCAAGCAGGTGCTGACACTTGTTGAGGGTATTTGCTTCATCACAATGAGTGACAAAGCATTACTCTAAAAAGCCCATTTAAAATTCACCATCTTAAATATGGGCTAATAGATTCAAGCAACATGGTCTTTCTGTAGTCTACATCCTTCTATTTATCTTGAGAAACTGTTAAGATAACAACAGCTCTGTAAGTCTGGACAAGAAACTTGAGAAAGGGCTCTTCTTTCAGGTAAGATTTGCCTATAGTGTCTGACAAAGAAGCGCCCATTGGGTTCATTTCCAGAGCAGAGAAGAATAATAGTGCTGTATTCACAATGGGTGAATACAGTACACTGTATTCTTCCTTTGTGCCCATGCGACAACACTCTGAGACCTATTTGACCCTCCTGGAGCCTCTGTGTGGGGGAGGGAAGACACTGCTCAGTGGATTTGTGTTTTATGTATCACCACACATGAGAGAACTAGCCTTTGAGTTAACTCAGCATAGGTCAGTCCCCAGTAGGTGCTATGTTATTCAATCTGTGCTCCCACTTTAAGGGAGAGAAGGGACTTTCAATAAGAAGAGGGTGCACACCCAGTTATATGGTCCAATAATTGATGCTCAGGCTGTGTAAGAGAAGAGTTAGAAGTGGGAATGGAGATGGCAAAAGTTGTGTTCAGGTGTTTCAGATATGTTCATATGCAAAGAAAGACACTGTGACTCCAAAGAAAAGAATTCAAACAAATAGGTAGACTGAAATCCATATGAATTATGTACTAGGCATTGCGATAAATAATTACATTTGTGATGTTCTCTAATTCTCACGAAATCTCCACAGTATTATGTGCATTACCACTCTCATTTTTCATCTAAAAATCTCTATTATTCAGGGTTCTCAGAAAGACTGAAAACTCACTTGAGGTTTCACAGCTAACAACAAGTGATGGGTTGGGACTCAAACCCACATCAGCCTATCTTTTAGCTCCCCAGGCCACACCTTCACTATAGTATGCCTTATGCTCTTTTCTGTTATTTACCTTAGTGAACAGATAGGGAGGAACTACATGGGAATAAATATAGCTCAATATAAGTTAACTCTGTCACACTTCACTGAATGACTTTGGGCAGAAATATGTCCACTCTCAGCCCTCAAATTCCCCTCTGAAAAAATTGAGTAGTACAGATGATCCCATTATACTGCTTCTGGTATAGTTCTCCATGATCTCTAAGACTCTATTGGATAAATAGAGCCTCCTCAGCAGCTCTTTACAATCTATGAGAGTCCACTGGAATAAACAGAAACCTTTCTACAAGGCATTCATGCACCTTCATGATCCAGCTCCTGCCCATCTCTCCTCCATCATCTTCCACCCACTCAAACTCACATTCACTCTTCAGTTCCACCAAACCATCTGCTAGTCTCCAAAGGGAGGGACACACCACTAAGCCTTCATGCATCTTATTCCCTCCACTTGGCAAAAAAATAGGTGGCTGGCCTTCCTGTAAGCTGCTATTCTTAAATATATTTCAATATCTATTTGGCATCAGTGAAGAGAAAATACTTTTCTACTCACTTAAATGTTAAGTACATATATTCTTTCTTAGGTTAGTAAATAATGTACCAATTACTATGTCACTTTATTCTTTAAGCTCCTTAGAAACAAACCACTCCTATAAGTGTATCGGTGACCAAGGAGAATCTACTCAACATCACAGAGACGATGGAGGAGGGCATTTATGTCACATGGAACATCGTATGTCATAGAAAATAGCTCCATTCCACGAGTCTCTCCTTGAAGGCATCTTTTCTGAGCCACAGCAATGCTGGGCCTTTTCCCAACTCTTCCCCAGCTCCCATTCCCACTACAGCAGCCCTCTTGGATCTGTCTCTGCCTCTTCAATGCAGATTAATGAACTCTGTCTGTTCTTCTACCCCAAATGTGCTTACCTCCCACTTCTTAATACTGTTTCAAGGGTCAAAAGCCATGCAGCCTATTAAGGATGAAGACTGTGTTTTGACTAGAAAACAGAACTTCTAATTGTTTATAATATACTAAATTCAGAATAAGGGTTTTGTTATATTCATCAAATAAGAGGGAAAGCAAGGTGCATTCCTCCAAGCGCAATAGGAACCACAGGTAGAATCCTAGGCCAACCGGAACCTCATTCCAGTTTGCTGTAGGGATATTCTGTGCCCCTCGCAGTGTAGAACCTCAGTTAACTCCCAGCTGACATGTATTTTTATTCAGACCTGTACCTGGCAAACTCCTGCTCTCACTGCAAGATTTAGCAGAATGAGGCACCACCTCTCTGTGAAGGCTGTCCTGACACCATCCAGTTCCTAGCTAAGCCTCTCTTCAGTGTTCTCCAGTTTTCATGTGGACTTCAATATGTCAAAAGAAAAATGTCAGCTGAATTAAATGTAAAGGATTTTAATTGAGCAATGAACGATTCACCAATCAGGCAGACTTCCGAGCAGGAGTAGGCTCAGAGACTCCAGTGCAGCCATGTGGTGGAAGATTTATGGACAGAAAAAGGAAAGTGACTGCAGAAAATGGAAGTAAGGTACAGAAACAGCTGGATTGGTTGCAGCTCACCATTTGCCTTATTTGAACACGGTTGCAACCATTGGCTACATTTGATTGGCCAAAACTCGGTGATTGGCACAAGTGTAGGCTACCATCTGTTTACACCTCCTCTTGCTATAGTTCACCATGTTCAGAGAAAACCTTGGGCCAAAATTAAAATATGTGAGAAGGAAGCGTCAGGCTAAACTTGATTTAACAAGTACTATGATTATTTTACGGCATCTACCAATAATGAGGCATTTATCAATTTATCTGTCTCTCTCCTCCCACTAGACTGTGAGTTCCTTAGGACAAAGATTTTGTCTAATCCATCTCTGACTCTGCATAGTCCCAGATTGGAGGGGTGTGTTGTGTGTGTGTGTGTGTGTGTGTGTGTGTGTGTATCAAGAACTTGACTGTAGGCCAAGCTGACAGTAAAACTGATGCTGAAGGCAAAGCCTGCCCAGTATTCCTCACTTTTAACTCAGGAAAAGGAAGCTGGTCTTGACCCGGTCCTGAGTACAGAATTCTCTGTAGGTGGGAGAAATATGAAGGCAAGGAAACAGGAGGTGATTTGTAAGGGAAAATGAAGCACATGGCAAGTTAGATTCCCCAAGGTTCTTAAACTGGTAGTTAATTGAATCCAGTGTTCCAAGACCTTAATTTCAAACAAGGTCTTTGGGAGAAACAGTCAGTTGCTCTCCCTCAGGCAAAATGAAAGCCCTTTTGCTTAACTCAGAGATGTAACAAAGCTCCTGGCTTCTTTTTCCTTAATCCTTATGCACCCAGGCTGAGGCCTCACCCTGGGGGACTTTGGAAGGCAGTTTCTGAGCCTCATTTCTTCCCGCCTATCCCACAACCTAGATTATTTGCAAACCCCAATAGGTATTTTTAAATTCAAAGCTCTCTACATAAGAATTCCAGACTGGCCAGGAGTGAGTCCTCATCAACCTGACCCAGGCCATATGTAGCCCCCAGGGCTTGATTTGGAGCCAGGGTCCAGGATAAATCTTTCCATCTCTCATTGCAATTTGTTTTGTCCTTATTAGCATCTCTATATTCCCTTTTGCATTACAGTGACCTCATTCATTCATTCCTTCAAAAGTAAGTATTTACTGAATGTTCACTACATTTTAAATCTGAAGGAACAGAATAGTAATAGTAGCTGGCAGGTATTGAATTTTTCATGCACTGTAGCAAAAATTAGATAAAGAGAAAAATACCTGGATGATTCTCTATTTTATTTATTTGTCACAAAAATCCTATGGACTAGGTACTATAGCGTTGTTGTGTTACAGATGAGGAAATGAGGGACAGAGAGAGAATAACTTTCTGAATCAGTTAGAATTATTTTGTCTGCAAGTAACAGAAAAATCAACTCAGCATGGCTTGAACAATGAGAGAGATGCATTATCGGACACAACAGGAAGAACAGAGGGAGGCAGCTTCAGGATTTGTGAATTCAGTGACTTCACACCTGGGTTATTTTCAACCTTTCATCCTGCCAGCCCCAGAGAGTCACCATAATCTTCAAGTTTGGTCTGCAGAGCTACAATCGGGCTACGGAAGTTTCAAGAGCTTCATCCAGACATAAAAAATCCAAAGGGAGAGACCAAGGGCACATATTTTCTTTGTGCCTGTATTAGTTTCCTAGGGCTGCCATAACAAAGTACCATAAACTGGACAAACTGGATGACCCAAAACAACAAAAGTTTATTTTCTCATGGTTCTGGAAGCTGGGAGACTAAAATCAAGGTGTCAGCAGGGCCAGGCTCCCTCTGATGCCTCTAGAGAAGGAGATTCCTTGCCTCTTCTTAGCCTCTGGAGATCACTAGCAATCCTTGATGTTTCTTGCATTATAAATGCAACACTCCAATCACTTTCCAGTTGCTTTATCTCTGCGTATATGTCCTTCTGTCTCTTCTCTGATTATAAGGATACCAATCATAATGGATTTAGGCCACACCTTACTCTGGAATAACCTTACCTTAACTCAACTACATCTGTAAAGGCCCTATTTTCAAATAAGATCATATTTGCAGGTACCAGGGGTTAGAATTGAACATATTTTGGGGAAGGACAAAATTCCACCCATAGCAATGTCTTATTTTAAGAGCTAGAAACCCTTTCCTGAAAGTCCCCAAGCCAACTTCTTAGATCTGACTGGCCAGAACTGCATCACATGCCCAAACCTAAGCTAATCACTGCCCAGGAGAATGGGAACCACCAAGATCAGTTTAGACCAATTCAGACCCACCCTAGGGCCTGGAAAAAGTGTACAATGCCTCCTAAAGCAGCACATGGCGAGGAGAGAGCAGGTATCAGAACACGGTTGAGGAAGAAGGAAGTGGGGAGAACTGATGTCTCTAGGAAGGTAACCAACAGCGTCTGCTACACTTGCCCATAATTCCCTATGTGTCTGACTCCAGAGCCTAAGGTCTGTGAGCTCACAAATCCTCATTTCAGGATCCACTATGGCACCATGCCTCATATTCTACAAGACACTGTCCTGTGGGCTTTGTAGGTGCCTTCTCATTTAATCTACAGGTACATATCATTATCACCACTATCACAGAGATGGTAAAATCACAGGCATCAAGCCCAGGGTTGCACAACTCTTGGAGGTAGATGCTTGTGAAATGCAGGAGTCTACAACACCAGGCTATGAGAAATAAAGTTTACTACATGTGGAACCTAGCCCTTCCCTTCCAGAAAATTCTTTGATTTTTTTATTTTCAGGAGAACATTTGAATTCTAATTGACATAAAGCATTTGTATCTCTTATCCCACAATCGGAACTAAGAAATCCTGCTTTGTCCACCTAAGTAAAATTTTCTTCTTTTGATCAGTAGAAATTAATGTACAAGGTGAGGGCCTTTGCTCCTCGTGGCTTGCTTGAGCCTAAAAGAATGCCTCTCTCTCAAAGATGAGCAGCTGGTTGGTTTTTGTGGGGAAGGGATACTTATCATGTAAACAATTTCCCAATTTCTTACGATAAGAGCTTTGGTGGGAAAGCCATGTGTTCCATGATCAAGGATGAGACATGAAGGTATGGTAAGAGGCGCAGTCTGGAAGGCGCAGTCAGGCATTTCTTTTGTCATGTGAGCAAGGAGAAAAAGCACTGGTCTTAGAGTCAGATTGGATCTTTTCTTAGTACAGCAGTTAAATAGCCTGGCTCTTGAATTTAGGCAATTTGTTTCACTCGTCAGGGCTCAGTTTTCTCATCTATGAAACAAAGTGGTTAAATTAGGTAATGTTTAAGTTTTCTTCAGCTAAGACACTCAAAGTTGAGGAATATTGTCTTCTGGGTTCACTGTGAGCATGTCAACTCTACTTCATTTTCTGCCCTTCCCTCTCTGCCCTTCTTACTGTGTACATCTGATAATTTACGGTTCTGAGTGGTGACTGTGAAGTAGAGGAAAATGAGTTAAAATTATGCTTCCACTGGACAGTTTGGTTTAAAACTGTTTTCATGGTCACTATGTTGCTTCTTTCTTACAACAGCCCTGTGATAGTATTAATTTTCTCATTTCTAAACATCAAGAAATTGGAAAATGTTGGAGCTTGCCCAAAGTTACTCAGCTAATGACTACAAATTCAGACCTAAAGTAAGGTGTTTGGCTCGCAGTTAGTAGCCTAGCGTATGATAACTCAGCACACAGGACCCCACAGAACACCAGCCTCCCCTGCTTCACCAGTGCTAGGAAAGCCTTGACTTATCCAAAGGAGATAAAAGGATGCAGACTAAGTGGTTTACTTGGAACACATCTGTCTTTGTTGTGTTATAATGAAGCTATCTCTTATCCTCAAGAAATCAGGTATAAGAAAAAACCATCTAACAACAACGTTGTCCTAGAGACAATGCATTATCTTGAGAAAGAGTGAAGGGTTCATCATAGACAATATTTAAGCATAGGATAAATAAACTCCTGATGGGACTGAAGGAATCAGACTTTGGATAAGAATTAACCTTCAGTCTCTGGTGAGGTGTTATTTACACTAAGGCAATTTAAGCTTGTGTGGAGGGTTCTTTTTTTCTGACAGGAATAAATAAATCTGTATACCAGCAATGATCAATTGGAATTTGAAATTGTAGATGCAACAGCATTTACATTAGCACCCAAAAAACTAAAATTCTTAAGTATAAATCTAACAAAATATGCACAGGATATATATGAAGAAAACTATAAAATTCTGACAGAAGAAATCAAAGATCTAAATAACTAGAGAGATAATCCATGTTCATGGATAGGAGATGATAAGATGTCAATTATTCTCAATGATGACATGGATAAGACGTCAATTCTTCTCAACAAATTCAACACAGTCCTAATAAAAATTCTAGCAAATTATTTTGTGGATATTGAGAAAATGATTCTAAACTATATGGAAAGGCTAAACACTCAAAATAGCCTACGAAACACTGAACAAGAACAAAGTCAAGGACTGGCACTACCCAACTTTAAGACTTACTGTAAAGCTACAGCTATCAAGACATTATTGTTTTGGTAAAAGAACTGACAAACAGGTGAATGAAACAGAATATATAGCCCAGAAACAGGCACAAACAAATATAGTCAACCCATGTTTGACAAAAGAGCAAAGGCAATTCAACAAAAAAAGGTAGTCTTTCCAGCAAATGGTGCTAAAACAACTGGACATCTACATGCAAAAATAAATATATAAATCATAGATCTTACACTTTTTAAATAAATTAACTCTAAATGAAACATAGATCTAAAGAAAGTGCAAAACTAAGAAGATAACAAAGAAAAGTTTGACAAACCTGACAAAAACAAGAAATGGGGAAAGGATTCCCTATTTAATAAATGGTGCTGGGAAAATTGGCTATCCATAAGTAGAAAGTTGAAACTGGATCCTTTCCTTACTCCTTGTATGAAAATTAATTCAAGATGGATTAGAGACTTAAATATTAGACCTAAAACCATAAAAACCTTAGAAGAAAACCTAGGTAACACCATTCAGGACATAGGCATGGGCAAGGACTTCATGTCTAAAACACCAAAAGCAACGGCAACAAAAGCCAAAATTGACAAACGGGATCTAATTAAATTAAAGAGTTTCTGCACAGTGAAAGAAACTACCATCAGAGTGAACAGGCAACCTACAGAATGGGAGAAAATTTTTGCAATCTACTCATCTGACAAAGGGCTAATATCCAGAACCTATAAAGAACTCAATCAAATTTACAAGAAAAAAAACAACCCCATCAAAAAGTGGGCAAAGGATATGAACAGACACTTCTCAAAAGAAGACATTCATACAGCCAACAGACATATGAAAAAATGCTCATCATCACTCGTCATCAGAGAAATGCAAATCAAAACCACAATGAGATACCATCTCACACCAGTTAGAATGGCAATCATCAAAAAATCAGGAAAAAACAGGTGCTGGAGAGGATGTGGAGAAATGGAACACTTTTACACTGTTGGTGGGACTGTCAACTAGTTCAACCATTGTGGAAAACAGTGTGGCAATTCCTCAAGGATCTAGAACTAGAAATATCAATTCCTCAGTGATCTAGAACTAGAAATATCATTTGACCCAGCCATCCCATTACTGGGGATATACCCAAAGGATTATAAGTCATGCTGCTATAAAGACACATGCACACGTATGTTTATTGCATCACTATTCACAATGCAAAGACTTGGAATCAACCTAAATGTCCATCAGTGACAGACTGGATGAAGAAAATGTGGCACATATACACCATGGAATACTATGCAGCCATAAAAAAGGATGAGTTTGTGTCCTTTGTAGGGACATGGATACAGTTGGAAACCATCATTCTCAGCAAACTATCGCAAGAACAGAAACCCAAATACCGCATATTCTCACTCGTAGGTGGGAATTGAACAATGAGATCAATTGGACACAGGAAGGGGAACATCACACACCATGTCCTGTTGTGGGGAGGGGGGAGGGGGAAGGGATAGCTTTAGCAGATATACCTGATGTAAATGACGAGTTAATGGGTGCAGCACACCAACATGGCACATGTATACATATGTAACAAAACTGCATGTTGTGCACATGTACCCTAGAACTTAAAGTATAATAATAATAAATAAAAAAAAGAAAAGTATTGACGTGACCTTAAGTTTGGTGATGAATTTTTAGATACAACATGAGCAGCACAATCTATGAAAGAGAAAAATGAACAAACTGGACTTCATTAAAATTTAAAACTTCTGCTTTGCAAAATAAACTGTTAAGAGAATGGAAATATGAGCCACAGACTGAGAAAATGTTTACAAAACACATATCTGATAAGCGTCTTGTAGCCAAAAATATACAAAGAAATCTTAAATCTTAAGAATGAGAAGACAAACTACCCAATTAAAAAAAGGGGGGGGGATAAGAGATCTGAACAGACACCTTACAAAAGAACATGTACAAATGACAAATAAGCATAGGTTTAGTAAGCATATTAGGGAATTACAAATTAAAACACTAGGAGCAACCACGTAAGTTCCTATTATACGTTTATAAGAATAGCTAAAATGTAAAATACCAAATGCAAATAAGGTGCAATATGAACTCTCATTTATTGCTATTTATTGCTGGTGGAAATGCAAAATGATATAGCCACTTTGGAAGACAATTTGGCAGTTTCTTACAAAACAAGAGATATTCTTACCATATAATCCAGGACTCATGTTTCCTGGGTATTTACCCAAATGAGCTGAAAGCTTACATCCACACAAAAACTTGTACATGAATGTTTATAGCAGCTTTATTTATCATTACCAAAAACTAGAAGCATGCAAGTTGTCTCCAACAGGCAAATGAATAAATAAACCATGGTACATCCATAAAATGGAATATTATTCAGTGATAAAGGGAAATGAGTTATCAAGCCATGAAAAGACATGGAGGAACCTCAAAAGTATTTGTTAGATAAAAGAAGTGAGTCAGAAAAGGCTGTATGATTGCAACTCTATTACATTCTGGAAAAGACAAAACTATATAGATAGCAAATAAATAAATGGTTGCTAGGGGTTTCAGAATTTAAGAGCAAGGAAGAAGTGGAGGACAGGGGATTTTTAGGGCAATGAAATTGTTCTATATACTGTAATGGTGGATAGTTGAAAATATGTATTGGTCAAAGCCCATAGAACTGCACTACACAAAAACTGAACCTTTATGAAAACTACAGATTTCAGTTAATAATTATACCATACTGGCTCAGAAGTTTTAAGAATAATGTACCAAACTAACACAAAATGTTAATAGCTACATAAGGATGAGAGAAGGAGAAGATAGTTAATGTTCTCTGGCATTATCTAGCTGCAACTACATGTACACATGTTTTGAAATCTTGACAGTTAGAAGCGTGCCCCTGACATTTGAAAGCTGCCAACGATTCTTCTGTTTCTTCCAAGGAGGAGGCTCAGATTCCTCTATGAGGGAAGAGAGAGGCTTTGTTTAGGAAAAAAACACTTACAGGGCATTTTAATTAGACAAATGTAAAATAAGAACCCCTTTTGAAACAGAGATACCTAAACCAATAAAAATTCAGTTGTGTCTGTAAGATCTGTTAATGGGTGGCCAGACCAGGCCCGGGGTTTAGAGGGAACCTTGGTTATTCTCTCTTAAGGTCTCTAGAAAGCCAAGGGCCTGAATCTAGATTAGGAGAAACGCACGTATTTAGCCTCCTCCCTCTACGGGTGCTGTATTAGTCTATTCTCACACTGCTATGAAGAAATACCTGAGACTGGGTAATTTATAAAGGAAAGAGTTTTAATCGACTCACAGTTGCACATGGCTGGGGAGGCCTCGGGAAACTTACAATCATGGCAGAAGGCAAAGAAGAAGCAGGCACCTTCTTCACAGGACGGCAGGATGAAGTGAGTGCAAGCAGGAGAAAATGCCAGACGCTTATAAAACCATCAGATCTCACGAGACTCTCTCATAAAAACAGCATGGGAGAAACTGCTCCCATGACCCAGTTACCTCCACCTGGTCTTGCCCTTTACACGTGGGAATTATGGGGATTATAATTCAAGATGAGATTTTGGGTGGGGACACAGCCAAACCATACAGGCACTATGCTGGGCATCACAACTGGGAGACAGGCAAGAGTTGAGGATGCTAGGAGCAACTGTATCTGGTAATACTTGTCTGCATTGTCATTCCTTTCTCATTCCACAAGTCTTCAATAGTGTTTTATAAACTGCATTACAGAGAATTAAAGGACAGACCTGACTTGTGTTTAAGGGAAAGCAATAAGAAAATCACAGCTATGAGGAAAGTCAGGCTTGAGAAAGCCAGAAGCAACCTGAAAATAGACTGAGTGTTTATTATAAATTATATGTTGAAATATTTACCCTCTAGGTGATGATAGAATCCTCTCACCCTCTTTCTACTATGTGAAGACACAGAGAGAAGTGAGCCGTCTGCAACCTGGAAGAAGACCCTCACCATAACCTGACGATGCTGTCACCCTGATTTGAGACTTCCAGTCTCCAGAATTGTGAGAAACAAGTTTCTGTTGTATATAAGCCACCCAATTTACGGTACTTTGCTATAGCAACCTATGTTTGACTAAGTGACAAAGGCTGTGGGGGTTCTCAAGAGAC